>NC_054741.1:20753592-21081449 GCF_018143015.1 Lytechinus variegatus | reverse complement strand
CCTTCTGAAATTTCCATATTAATATAAAAGATAAATAAATAAGAGATGAAGGAATGAGGGTGAAAAAAACAAAAAAGATAAAAATTTAAACCAAATCAACGCATGTTCCCTGATCAATGTTCCGGAAATGGTTGGTAAGGAAAGTTGAAACAGGAAGTCCAAACAACCTGCTCTCGGTTGCTATTATACAGGTAAAATTCGTATTCCAAACTTGAAACGTTTTTCCATTGTCAGTATTTTCTTAAAAGTGGTTTAATCTGGCCAATTACTGAAAATGAAATGATAAATTATCAGTTCCGTCTTAGTTCTGACGATCAACACCGAGTGATTTCACAACACTAAAATACGCAGTACAGTCCCATGTACTCATTTTCGTGTTAGAAATATGTTTGAAGTCACGTAGCGTCGATCTTTCTGGACCAAGAATGGACTGATATTTTATCTTTTTAAAGTAATTCATTGACCAGATTTTACCACTTTTCAGGAAATAGGGACTTTCTAAAACACTCATATTCTTTGGAATGTGAATTTTACCGGTATAATAACAGTTGAGTGGAGGTTGTTTGTCTACTATTTCGACATTCCCGATCAACACTTTCCAATTTGAGAAGCTGCGTTGGCAATGACATCGTAATCGATCATGATCATAGCTACATGCAATAATCGTGAAAAAAAATATTCTGATCTTGGTAATTCTATTTCTGTCCTGATTCTCTCGTTATCAATATTTTTTTCTTTTGATTTTTTTATTTTCATTTGAAAAATGAAAGTAGAAATGACTTATTTATTGTTTATTAAAACAAAAGCAAGTTCAACAATTATCTTAACTATTCTTTTTAGAAACAAAATTTATTATTAATACATGACAGTTCAACCAAGGGAATACTTGGTTGTAGGTCGGCGATCTTTATTGTCCATATGTTAAATTTAATTTGGCATTTATTGCCGAACTCCGAACCGAACCAAAGTTCGGAAAAAAATTGCCGAACCCTGCCGAACCGAACCGAACCCGAACATGCCGCCTGACTTGCAGCACTACCTCAAATAGACCTAGCATGACTTTATATCTAACAGCAAACATTAAAAGATTTATGATTTCTAAAATATGAAATACATAAAGAAATAACACATCATGCTGATTTTGGTCCAATACACTCAATACATTAAACAGAAAAAAAGTATTTAGAACAAATTTCTGTTGACTTCATTCTTTAACAAATGCAATCCATTCATTCATTTGGGAAGACAATTTCTAAAACTCATCACAAAATTTTGTAGATTGCATAATTAAAGGTCAAGTCCACCTCAGAAAAATTTTGATTTAAATCAAAATCATCCGATTTTGATGACATTTTCGGTGTTATGCTTGTTGAATTTTTCTCTTTTTATTCAAATCAAGTTTTTGTTGGGGTGGACTTGTCCTTTAATGACACACATGTAAATTTTGGTCGTGAATGCAGTCAATAGCCTAGATCCCTGACAGCTGAACTGGATTGAAATAACCACGTTAATTCTCTATTTGCTCATTATTTTGTACTTCCCTTTGCTTGACATTACAATTTATTGCAATGGCAATGTCACTTCTCCATTAGTGATAACTTAAATTTCATGGAAACGATCTTTATCATCTCACCCATTTCTTGCCTCATTCATCAAACTGCAGTTTCAATGTCTTTATCCAGTTCCTTTCTATTAGACATTTAGCAGCAAATGACGTTTTCAGACATTTAGCAGCAAATGACGTTGACAGTCATTTTGATTAAAGCACATTAAATATTGCTCTTCATTATTTTATGACTCACCTGCTTCCGTTTGTGAAACCGTGTCCTTTTCATCATTACTGGGGTTCATTTGAGTATCAGTGGGTTCATCAGCTGCATCAAGAATTCAATAGACGTACATGTATAGCAGTCACGACATGAATCCATTACCATGAAAGCATTTATTCAATATCTCATTCCTGCAACAATCCCTAGTTTCTCTATCACAAAACTCTTTCATTCTTCCTTTCTGTTTTTATCTCCCTATTACATATAAAACAAATGATTAATACAGGTTTAGGCAAATTAATTTTATGAACCTGCATTGGTCTATTTAGTGCAAAGTGCATACACTAAATGAGGCATATACATGTACATGTATATGCCATAAATTTGAAATAAACCTTGGTCTTAAATTTAAACCACTTTTGTAAATTCCACCTAAAAGGTCTCCATTATTAATATAGGATATTTATATTGCACACATATCCACCTTGTTAGGTGCTCAAGGAGCTCCTATAATATACCCGGCTAAGCTAGGCGTTCATAGCGCACACAGCTTCTTAAGGAATTACTTCCTACCGGTACCAATTTTTCCTCACCTGGGTTGAGTGCAGCACATTGTGGATCAGTTTCTTGCTGAAGGAAATTACGCCATGGCTGGGATTCGAACCCACGACTCTCTGTTTCAAAGTCCGAAATCTAATCCACTGGGCCACAATGCTCCATTATTATTCCTATCATGAATATCATAACTTATAAATCTGATGAATTTTGATTGATTGCGTTGATTTCAGATTATTTTATCCATACCTTTTTCCCATTCTGTCAAGTCTACCCACTCATCATCTACAGCCATTTTTGCTTGCTGGTTTGTTGACCGGCGCTCTGTGATTTGCTGTCGTTGTCTGCGGATTGCATCATTGCCTTGGGTTTTCGAGGCTTGCAGGGTTTTTAAGGTGGTTTGGACATTGTAAGTAATACCAAGTTTGTTCAGCTTGTCGAAAGCCTGCAAGCATAAAGCATGTACCTATAATAGATTAATACATTCAGGGGCAGTGCCACGTTGGAAAAGTTACCTACTCCATGACTTTTCAATTAATGCAAAAAAGTGGGAAGGAAAGAGAGGAAAAGAAAGGGAAAAGGAGAAGGGTGCACAAAGGAGACGTCGGGTGGCTCGTGTAATGCTTTACTCTCCCCATTATCAACTGAACTGACATGATCTTAAGGCCATCTTTCCCCAAAAATCAAAATAGCGATCAGTGCACCTGGATATATATTGTGGCAACTGATAAAATGAGTCTAGTAGCTTGGTGGATTTGCTATTTAAAGACAACACTCAACATTTAATAGCACATCATAGATAGAATATAGAACAAGTGGAATGCCTCTGGCCGTCTCACCTGCATCACGCGGTTCAATTTAGCAGCAGTGCTGACTTTGAATACTACTCTAACTCGCACAAGATGTTCAGTGATACATGGTTACTCTTATTTCCCTTTTTTATGAACTAGACCAATAAACTTACAGAGATATGATGGTTATTCAACAAAAAACCCCAACATGGCCAAAGTTCATTGACCTTACATGACCTTTGACCTTGATCATGTGACCTGAAACTCGAACAGGATGTTCAGTGATACTTGATTACTCTTATGTACAAGTTTCATGAATCAGATCCATAAACTTTCAAAGTTATGATGGTAATTCAACAGATACACCCAATTCGGCCAAAGTTCATTGACCTTTGACCTTGGTCATGTGACCTGAAACGCGCACAGGATGTTCAGTGATACTTGATTACTCTAATGTCCAAGTTTAATGAACTAGACCAATAAACTTTCAAAGTTATGATGGTAATTCAACAGATACCCCCGATTCGGCCAAAGTTCATTGACCCTAAATGACCTTTGACCTTAATCATGAGACCTGAAACTTGCACAAAATTTTCAGTGATGCTTGATTACTATTATGTCCAAGTTTCATGAACTAGACCAATAAACTTTCAAAGTTATGATGGGAATTCAACAGATATCCCCAATTCGGCCAAAGTTCATTCACCCTAAATGACCTTTGATCTTGGTCATGTGAAGTGATGTTCAGTGATACTTGATTAACCTTATGTCCAAGTTTCATGAACTAGGTCCATATATTTTCTAAGTTATGATGACATTTCAAAAACTTAACCTCAGGTTAAGATTTCGATGTTGATTCCTCCAACATGGTCTAAGTTCATTGACCCTAAATGACCTTTGACCTTGGTCATGTGACATGAAACTCTAATAGGATGTTCAGTAAAACTTGATTAACCTTATGGCCAAGTTTTATTAACTAGGTCCATATACTTTTTAAGTTATGACGTCATTTCAAAAACTTAACCTCAGGTTAAGATTTGATGTTGACGCCGCCGCCGCCGTCGGAAAAGCGGCGCCTATAGTCTCACTTTGCTTCGCAGGTGAGACAAAAATCAGAGAGACACTGCTCCTCCAAAGTACTCTTCGATTGAGCACCCCACGTAGCCTGGAAAGGATGACGTCATGTTGTGTCTGGAGGGTTGCGATTCCATAGGTTTGTGTACAAAAGCATTGGGTATTTTCTTCCATTTCTATATTATGAATCCAATTTTTTTTTTCGTTTTCAGATGAAAATGGCACTCACAATTATTCACTGTTGAAATTGATGGAAACCTACAACTATTCACTGCCTTTTTTGTGACTTCTTTGTTTGGCTCTTATTGGGCCTAAATTGCTATGTCAGGAAAAGTTGTGATACATAATCTGAATGCAGATAGATTTGAAATCTACGCCAAATAAGCAGGAAATAAAATATGGCAAAAACTAGTTCAAAACTGTAGATTTCATAATTTAAGCATGTAGGAAGAAATATATGTGATATCACTCTGTGATGGAAGTGAAGAAAATGAAATGCGTAATCTGGAAAGCAAAAAAAATAACCAAGTTTTTCTGCGTACAAACCTATGGAATCGCGACGCTTCTTACACAATGGGACGTCACGGTCTCGAGGCATTTGAAAAGCACAATAAAGCCTATTTTCTAAGCCGGGTTCGAAGCCCGATAATTGAAATATTCTTAAGCAAAATACTCAGCTGGGAAGGGTGAAAATGAATAAAGCTCACAATGCTGTATTTAGTAGCTTATAAGCTTTCGATTGCTATATAATTTGTCAACTTCATTTTTGGGTCCGGTCTGGGTCTTTAAATGGCCACAAAACCCCAGAAAACACGATCTCACTTCGCTACAATCATGACAATTCACACATCGTGACTGCTCTCGACATCAGCACATTCGATAGTACCCCGCGCCCGGCCAGGTTGAGCCTCACATCGCTTCATATCGCTCAACACGGTCGTGTGTTGCTGCCCTCTACGTTTGAAGATGTAACAGCACGATATCGTGGTCTTAAAATCCAAGATGGCGGATTGGCGAAAGCCGTTGACTGATGTTAACGATGTCCAAAAAACCCCAAAATTATCGATGAATTTAATTTCACCGTAAAATAATGCTTATTATGTGAAAGGTGAGGATGTATGCATGCTAAATATGTTTGAAAAATTATTAAATGCACCCGCATAGATCCAATTAGAACGGATTCTATTGTGATGTTGGTACAGTAGCAGATACAAATTTTGGCCAGCGCGAGTGTACGTGTGATTTTGCTATTCAATGTGTGAACGGAATAGTCACTTTTCCATGTGTACAAAGTCTATGGGGAAACGGAATTTCCGTTTTCTGACATGCTGAAACGGAATTTGAGATTTTCTGATACGGAAAAGGCCATTTTTTGAAACGGAAAATCACTGTCCCTAGAGTTGGTTGTATTGATACGACTGTAGCATACAGTATGTGTCGTGTGGTCCAGTAGTTAGAGTATTGGACTCATAATCACTCTGCCATTGTCTCCATTTTGATTAAAAGACCCGAGAGTAATATCTGTCACCTACAACTTCAGCCACTATGACTGATTAACCTGGATGTAAAATGTTTCCTAGGTAATTGCTTATAAATATGCCACTTTGGCATTTACCAGCAATACGCTGTCCTGCCGAGTTGCTACTGGAGTTACTTTACCATAAACAGAAACTGTGGCATATATTTGAATCAATTTCCTTTTTGGGGGCAAGTTCAAGAATTCACGCATGTTACGTATGTGACATTTCAGAGGCTTTAATGACCTGAAAAATAGTGTTAAATGACTTTGATTAGATTGAATTCCCTCATGATGGTAGACATCTAGGAGAATAATCATGCGAAAAAATGGTGACATATGACCTTGACCTTTTAGAGAGAAAAATGTGTTGTTACACATGGAACGCAGAAAAAAAGACAATTTTTAAAACCTTTTTTTTTAAAGAGAGAATTCTCTGAAAGTATTTCATTTGACAACTTGTAACTTAGTGTGATAGAAGTCACAATACTCTAGTATATCTAAGGCAAGTTTCATGCCATAAGCCAAATCCCTCTAATTACAGACTCTAATTAAACAAATTAATGACATGTTACGTATGGGACATTTTGTCCCCATAGAGAACGTACACAATTTTCCCCATAATTAAAAAAATTGAAATAATTTAAAATATGGAAATAACGAGAGTTTCTTTCTTTTAATACAATGTATGTTCTATCAATATGACTGAAAGGGAAATTAGCCATTTCAACATTTCTTTTTCTTGTTTTTCATGGTTTCATGAATTTGTTTTATATTTTTTCATACTTTTCAATTTTTCGCTTCAGTTGTTTTCATTGATCAGTATTCATAACAAATCAATCTTTAAATACTAAGGAAAAGGTAATTAATCACTTTTTAGAGCACTCTAGAAAATTGTTTTTCTCCATTCACTTTGTACACAAATTTCCCCATTGACATTGTGTGTAAATGTCCCATACGTAACAATTTTTAAATTAACTTTTAAAAAGTAAAAGTAAACTCTATTTTTGAAACTTTTTGTGGTATAACATTTTCATACTTAACAAATTAGAACTTCCCAGAGATGCAGCAATACAAGCATTTTATTATGAGAAATAACTTTAAAAAACATCCTCAAAATGTTAGGTATGGGACATTCCATCATTGGACAAGACCAAATTTGCATAATTGATTAGATGATACCACTTTTTTCCCCAAAAAGTAATAAGATGTCAAGGGGTCAATGTCCCACCTATGACTAAATCTCAGAAGTTTTGTTTTCATTTTCTATTATAATTGTCCGATACGTAATTCCCATTTTACCAATTTATGCAAATCAGGTGCCCTAAATTAGCATACATGTAAATATGCATATTATCAAATTTTTCTTAAATAAATTATAAAATTAAACATTTGGGCTTTCTTACCCCACCTAAGATAACTTCTTAAATTAAAGGTTGAATTTTCCATTCTAGGGTGACCTTTTCTTGGATTTGCCCTTTTACATTCTTTTTGTTATTTGATTGTCCTGGGCTCTTCGTTTGTGAATGACAGAATTAATGTAGTTTGTATTTATTGTTTTTGTAGATATGTCGGTTTTCCTGCAAAAAGAACCAGAGTGTCGCTAAGGCAAGCACATCATACGCCAACCTGTAACACAGAAAATGGATTTATTGGTCAAACAAGAAAAGTGGAAGGTGGCGACTTCACCTTTAACCTTCTGACCACAAAATAAATAGAATTCCTGGGATCCATGCTAGTATCATACACACCAAATTATATGAGCCTGGGTTAAGTTAAACTGAAGTTATTGTGTTCAGAAGGACTGCAGAGGGGTAAGATGAAAGCATCTCATTGTGACCTTAACCTTTTGACCTCAAAATTGATAGGTTTCCTCGGATCCATAATAGTATCATGTACACCAAATTACATGAACATAGATTAAGTTTAAATGAAGTTTACCTTCAGTTACAGCATTTACAAGGAAAGTTAAAGGGGAAGTTCACCCTGAAGAAAACTTTGTTGTAGAATTAGCAGAAAAAGTAATAAAAAGTAATTGGTGAAGGTTTGAGGAAAATCCGTTAAAGATTAAGAAAGTTATTAGAGTTCAAATTTTTGAATTTGTGACATCATAAACGAGCAGCTGCCCCATATGTTATGTAATATAAAATGCATGAATTTCACATTTTGTATGGTTCTTGATGACTTAATTTTGTTTTCTATAAATGATCGGGTGTGAAATGATTTGTCTATTGATATGCAAAAGGTACAGTGAAAACCATTTCAATTTTCTGAGAAAATGACATTTCATTGATTTTTTACCATTCGCTATGTAGGAATGCGGCTTGCATATGATGTCACAAATCAAGTAATTGAAATTCTAATAAATTTTCAATTCTTTGAATTTTTCCAAACCCTATTTTTACAATAAACTTTTTGTCAGGGTTAACTTCCCCTATAATAGATACGTCCCGTAGGAAGGGGGTATTAAAAATATAAACTTCTAGACAAGTAAAAGGATACAAGTAAAAGGATACTACAAGTAAAAGGGATACTTTCTTCAAAGCTTGTGTATAGTTTTGGTAAATCCACCAAAATGCACCTATCACTATTCCAATTCATTAATTTAAAACAAGCATCGCTGAGAGAGGGAGTTATATATCCAAGATTTGAATATTTGAAATTTTCTCAGAGAAGTGCAGTTGGAAAAATATCTAACGGTCTCTACGCTTCAGTAAGACTGTCATATTAGATGATATTCGATTATCAATCACATTATTGACCCTTTACCAAAGCTATACACAGGCTTTAAACAAAAGTAGTCAGTATTCACCTTTCTGTTGGTTCCAGAAAACCAGAGGAGGAGTCCAATTAATTCTTGAAGAACACTGCATCTCCGAGGACATCTTATGAAGAGCAAATGAGCTACTGTCATTGTTAGTCTCACATTATCTGTCTTCTTCGGTTCTCTACTCAGTGCGCTGCACAGAATGGTCATGAGGGTTGGACAATTCTTCTTCAAGCTCTTGTGTGCAGTTTTCCATGAATAACCCTCCAATGACTTCCTCTTATTCTTCTCATCGACAGTGAATACAGATTCAACTGATCTAATCTCTCTTCTAATATCCCTACAGATTGAGTCAAGGAGATGTTTGTTGAAAGACACCGAATGAGCTCTCATTTTGGACAATGCTAACTTATAATGGCCTTTTCCCAAATAAACTGCAGCTTCTGTACAAAAGGAATCTTTCTGTAAGGAGATTTAGTGAAAAAAATTAATGACTAAAAAGATCAAGGAAGAATGGAATTGACAAAATGATGCACACTATAAAACACAATGGTAGGGTCAAAATAGCATTATAACATCTGAATGTTGACATAGAAAATCCAATCAATATTGGCAATTACAGTATTTGAATATCAGTGTACAGTATTTGAATATCACCCGTTGATGGCCATATTTTGTTTTGACACAATTCTTTTAGATAAAAACCCATTTATCAAAATATGTATATTCATATGGGAATGTTTACTTATTTCAAGAAAGGGATGGTGCATTAAACGAACAAAAGTCTGCAGATTGTATCATGAAAATTTCATCTTACACCATGCTCGAGAAATAATTGCTTTTCAGTAAAAAACAAAATTCAGAAATCAAAATTAAAAATCTTAAAATTTTGGATTTCCTTTTCAAAGATGACATCTGGTTTATTGACTCCTAGATGACCTTTGACATTCACCAAATGACATAAAATTCCATTTATCACTTTGCTGATAATTGATAACCATATGAGTTAGGGATTTATACTTTAATATTATTTGAATTCCTAACTTGAATAGGTTTTTGATATTAGTAGCAAAAAGTGATCAAATGTCATTGACCATAAAAACTTACCCTTGGAGGTTGTCGGGGAATCGTTTGAGTCATCTGATCCCTTTTTTGGGTCACATAGCGTGCCTTAGAGCTAGCCACAGTTTGTGATTTGCTCCCTTCAGTTTTTCTCCTTTTTGGAATCAAGCTTGGTGTTTCCATGAGCGCTCTCTTAATCTCATATCCCAAATATGTATGTGGTTTGGTGCGTCTCTTGAGCTCCGCTATTAAATTCTTCAAGTCTACACTCAATTTCCCACCCAACTTTCCAATTAATGCAGCACATTTAAGGCAAACGAAGTGTATACCTGGCTTGTCTGGGTTCAATTCTATTCCCAGTCTTTGCAGTGCCTCTAAAATTGTAAATGATGAGTGGTCCACTTTACGATGAAGAGATCTTCTTATTCCTGGATGTCCATGCAGATCACAAGCACAATTGCAGCACCAGTATCTAGCCTCCTTAGCCATGGTCAATGAATGTTCAATATCCTGTCAAGAGCCAGCTTCACGTCCATAGATCTGTATGTTAACGCAGATCTGAAAGATTTGACCAACGTTGACAATTAATGCAGATGACGGCAGGAAACGGATGGCAATAACCTTTGTTCTTGGTACATCACATGTAGATTCTGAACTTAAAGACAAACAGGGACACTGTGAGCATATGATTTAGAAACATCAGTCATAAGTTTAGAAACATCCCAGTCAAGGTGAAACAGATTAAACATATAGCAGGGGTGATAACTCTTAAAAAAAGACATATTTAAGCCAGGGAGTGATAGGGACTTTTTGCATTTTGGGACTCCACATTGTGCAAAATTGTGCATACTTGGAGGGAAAAATTTGGGCTTCTAAATCTAGAGTCTCTAACTCAAAAAAAAAAACCCATAATCCCACATGTGCAAAACTAAAATAAGATTATGTTATACAGAAATCAGCAAGTGAGATTTGAGATACACAACCCATTCTTTATTTAAAATCGTGCTCAAAATGTCTGTTTTTCAGATTGGAATATAAAAAAATATCAGCTCGAGCTTCGCGCTTGAATCATTTCTGTAGCAAAAACTTGTACTTTTCATGAAATAAATAGGTAAATAGAATGCCCCGTTTTCAATTCTAAACTTCAAAAGAACTCCCGCATCGATTTGCAAAAATCTTTTGTTATATATCTTATATATATCTTGTTCTTTATTAAAAATGTCCATTAAACTGTCAAATTTTTCAGATTGAAAATCAAAATTTTCAGCTCGCGCTTCACATCTATTGTTCTTTTAGTTACTCATCTTAATCATTGGTACCAAAAAGGCTTAGAATATCGAGCTTTCAGGTAAGAATATCAAGAAAGTTTAACTTGTGCTCTGAACTCGAATTATCTGTGTAGTTAGATATGAATCCTCCTCGTGAGTTACTACAAACAGTCCTAAACAGGTACCCATTTCCTGTTTTTCAGGTCTGTATACTAAATTTAAAAAAATTCCTGAAATGCTGCAATGTTTGGTTAAAAAATCAAGCAAAAGAAAAAGGAGTTTAGCGCAGTCAAAATCAGACTTGCAAACTTGATCCATACGGTGCAAATTTCAACTGCCATTTTTTCTCGGGTGATGATTTGAGATGCCCATACTATAAAGCAATTGATGTTTCCAAAGCTGCCCGCTCAAGTTACCAACATTTGGTATCAATCATTTCATTTTGAAAGTGGGGTTGACAATTGTTATCAAAATAAGAGGGGGTAGCGTCTCAACGTAAATCTCAACCCACAGAGAGGTTTCAACAACGCAACAACAATGCACTTTTATGTACGATTGTACTCTTGTGTGCGCGATATGTCTATGTAGTAAATATATTGGAATTGGATGTTTGAATCGGCGACTCAAAATTTACCCATCATTAGGTCGCCTTAGGAGTGCGTAATTCATGACGTTCTTACTTAAAATGCAGGAATTTCAGGCAAAAAGTTTTTCGTATATTTGAAAGGATTTGAGGATGCTTTCATCAGTAAAGGCGCTAGTCTAAAAATTTGGATTGTCCCAGAAAACAAAGATGTCCTCATTAACAGAGCTGCCAACCTGAACAAGAACATTTAAGTATTTTTAAAGATGAAAAAAGGTATTTTGGCGAGGAAATCAGTATTTTCAAAGAAATAACATAGGACAACATATAAAAATGAAACTTGACAAATCAGTATTTTGCATGAACCATCAATATTCTCATTTTCAGTACTAAATACAGAAAATCAGTACTACTTGGCAGCTCTGCATTAACCAAGACAAATCATGTCTTGATGAATTGAGACTGTCCTTGTTAACACAGTGACAAATTGTGTACAACGGATAGCGGAGCTAGCGGTCATGTACATTTATGCTTATTATAGGACGTCATCCAGCCACTGCCAAGAGCCAATTTATGAATGAAAATATAGTAAGCATGCGCAGTGCAAGCCTTCCATTTCCCCACATAATATTCCACCAAAACAAGTGTGCAATTCTCTATCACCTCGTTCCAATATCAACCGAGAATTTCACTTCCCTATAAAGAAGGGTATTCTCGGAGGATCTATTTTCTCACCGATACCGCACAGGTAAGCGAATTTCGATTACTTCTTGCTTTTCCGTCAAAATCTTACGAATTAGCTTCTATATGGCATCGTGTTTGTTGGAATTTGTAGAGTTTATCGCAACGTGCGCAAAGTCAATCGGCTTCCGGTTTCGAAATGTCGCGTGAATATGCATGAAATTGCAGAGTTTCGATAATTTTCAATCGATACCGGAGCTATTCGATCATGATCCAAGACCATTTCCCGCGTACACAACGTGACCGGATATCATTTTATCGCTATCGATACTTCGCACGAAGGAATTATTTTGGCGACCACATGGTCATGACGTGATCTGCGCAACTGACCAATCAACCCTATGGACGCTTTTTTTCACTTTCCCCTGCGGCCAAAGACAGCAATAAGAGAAATTGAGAGTGCTAAAAAGAGATTCAGTGACCTCAATTCCGCCAGTTCACCATCTGTTTCATAACTTGCCGTCTTCCATTACGAAGACCTGGGGTGGTATTCTGAAAATTGTCTTAACTTTTCTTTTTCTTGTAAGTCAGCAAGATAACAGCGCACTAAAATTCTCTTAAATTGGTATTTTAAAATTTCTTATCTCTGTAAGGACGTCCCCTATTTAATCTCTGTCACGCTCAATATTCTGTCATCAACCTATTATTAAGCTTGTTACTTATACGCTTGGGTCAACCAATAGAAGCAGCTCTTCTGAAAAATAATGAAGTGCATTGTTGATATGAGGTGTAATTTCCTTGAGCCTGCTTATGCGTTGCTGTGCTAAAAATATATGTGGCTCTTCTCAAAGATAAAAGATCCATCATCTCAAACACCAATTTTCAATTGCTGAAAAGTCTACCAATCCGTTGTTATAATAATGTCTTTGGAATGTCTCCTTTTGTAAAACATGATGTTCTTACGGGATGGAGCAAGAAACAATTATTGCAGACGGACAAATATCCCATGCAACAATAAGTTACCATAGCCCCCACCTCTTGTAAATTTTTATAGTATTTTCCAAGGAAGTTGAGAGAAAGAGAATTTTCAGAATACCTTGTAACTCAATATTTTATCTTGCGCACAGACATAATATGCGCCGATTATGTATTTACCCATCATTATCTCTGACATCATACGCACTCAGTGAAATGTACAAGAAAAGTTAAAGACAATTTTCGGAATACAGATTTTATTGTAACTCTAAAGATACAAGAATATCTCTCTTAAAGTTGAAAATTTTCAGAATACGGCCCCAGGTATGTTTACATTGACTAGTGCACTTGATTGGTGTATGCACTAGTCAATGTAAATAAACTTTCCTAAAAATCCTAGATTTCTTGTGTGGAAAAATCCACTCCTTCAATGAACAAGGTTATGATATAACCTTGTTCTCAGTTATATCTCCATGTGTGGCAAAATAAGGGTGGCAATGTTCGGCTTATTTTCTCTTTTTCTTTGGGGCAAATGCTTGATTTTTTACACTGACAGTTTCATTACACCTTTTATTCATATAACTTGGCTCTTATTTAAATTTGATTCTTTAAATCATTTTTTTCTTACCGGTAATTAAAAATAGAGATCAAAAATGAAAATTTTCTTGCCTTATTACTTTCTACCAATAGAGGGCATACACAAAAATATGCCCAAAATTAAAGTTTTTGAGCACTCCGGTGAATACAAAAATTATTCCCAAGTTACTAATGAAAAATAAATTGCAACTGTATGGAAATTAGTAATTTCGGTCACAAAAGTGATATTTCAATGATTTTTCTAAAGTGTGTGCTCTGTTCTGTACAACTGGCAAAGCCATAGGGCTACCATAGTCCTACCTGTAGATTCACCCCCGGGATTCACCACAGGCAGGGTGGTAGCAGTGAACAAGTGGAAAAATCTTTGAAAACTGACAATCCCTGTAAAGTGTAAACTGGAAATATCCTACTTGAATCTGACCAGCGCCTCTACTATTTCATCGCATACAAAGATTTGGGTAAGAATTTTTATTTTTTGCAAAATTGAAGGTTGAATCTTGAAGACCATCGATTATTGCCGACTCACTGACAATGCGCATGGACGTTAGTGCCAGGCAGTAGCCCTATTGGATTATTGTATCGGTATGACTTGGCTCTTGGTCATCTTTAAGGACTAAGCACTCTGACGCCTGTGTTGCAATTTCCTCTAATGAGGAAAGGGTGTAAATGCCCTGTCCTTGAAATACGGTAAATAGGGGTAAATTTGCGAAATGGGCAAAAGTGTCCTTACAATCTCATAATTAGGGGTGTTTCAAGGTACCATTTTACCACAATTTTGTCCTTGTTTTGCGTGAAAATAGGGGGGGTAAATTTCACAAAATGTCCTTGAAATTGACTGCAATAGGGGGTCACTTGCATTTGTAGTAACGGTCATACGTGTCCCCCTCTGCGGCTGAGTGACCCCACTGGGAGTAGCCACTCCGACCTCGACCTAGGCTTAGCTAGGGTAGATCTCTAGATCTAGGGCCAGGCCTAGACTTTTCTTCTAGTCCAGATTGGACCTTCACCTTGTTGTTTGGAAATGGAAGTGCCCTTTCCCAAATCCACTCATCTTCCCTCAGATGAGTGGATTGGCGCTGATTAGAGATTGGGAGACATGTTCCCTCTATGTTAGCTTTGGGAAAGGGCACTTCCAAAACAAGGTCCAATCTGGGCTCCGTAACACATAGACAGCTGGCAGCCGTCTGTTTCGAGGAGTTTTTTATTATTTTTTTTTTCAATTTCTCCTCGTACACAGACGGCTCGCTATCGTGCAGCCACCATTAGGGGATTTGCAATGCAAAAAACCCCCGTCGGGGCTTTTCTATTTTTGTCTTTAATGAATATAAATTTTGAAAATTAATTTGACCAAAATGCAAATTTGTATTCCCTCTTGGCATTAATTGCCAAAAAAACATAGAAAAATGAAGTTGGAACAAAAACAGTGACTTACCTCGGCTGTCGTGCAAATTCACTTCCCCGTTTTATCCAATCTTATAAGTACATGAACATATGGCCATTGAGTCCCCTGTACAGATCGCGCTAGAACAGTCTCTGTATTTGGTAAGTGAAGCAACAGAGTTCAGCTGAACAACCAACAAAACAGAGACCGAGCTTTTGGTCTACGACTTAACACAAACTAGCGATCAATCGCTAAATGAACTGACCAATCAATATCAATGTTATACGCGCATTGATTTGGTTTAAAATGCTGACCAGGGACTAATCAGTGAGCTTCTTTCATATTTGCAATCCATCGCAAACCTGTCTTTGTGTTACGGAGCCCTGATCTGGACTAACCTCGACCACAGACGTTCCGCGGCCGGGCACCCCTGCGCGCCATGAAAGTGGCTGTGGCCTGTGCCATGCCGCGGACCGTCAAAGCGGGCCTGCAATTTTTAACTATCCCGCTCTTTCAGTACTAGCTACTCACTTTAGTTCTATACAAGTTTAATAACTTCTAACCTATACTCTAAGCATACTCAGGCTCATCTCTAATCAAAACTTTAAACAATCATCCAGATTATCATTCGTATAGACCCTAGGTTCATACCTTATTCCATCCGGTCGACAGTTTTTTCTAGCGCTTCAAGTCACCATTCAACAAATAAGCACGACGATCTTTAACCCATATGCCCGGGGGAACTCCCACGCGCCCGCGTAGCAGGCATGCAGTCACCAGGGGCCCGTTTCTCAACACCGTCATAAGTCTAACTTCTTGACTAAATCGGAGATAGTGAGCTACTTGTCCGCTAACCGTTTCACGAAGCCCTCTTTACCAAGATCGGGTACAACACCCTCACTATATATTTATGACACCTCCGAACCTGTCACAACTTCTTTCTTAATGACGTAGTGGCATCACGTGGGTAGACTATGACATGCAAAAGTGCCTAGAAATGAGAAAATTATAATCTTACGTAATCAATCAAAGATGTTGAAATTACATCAAAAAACAAGTTGGATAATGCATTCTATGATCATTGTAATACAAAGAATCTGCAAAAACTTGGTAATATTCCACAAAACCATTCACTTTGAAATAGTAAAATAATTTATTTGATAAAGTTTCTACCATGTCAGGCCATCCATAAATGGACTCGTATTTGTCGTTTTCAGACCCCTACTAACATTTTGATAAATTCTATCTCTAATCTATGCATGGAATTTGTTTTCAAATAGTAAGTTTCAGTATCTAAGATTTAAAAGAAAATTGTTAAACTATATTTTGATGATGTTTGGAATCGTAAAATACCGTATAATTATCATCATTTTACAACGAAAACCGTTATGGTTTTACTTTCGTAAACTATTAAAATTGGATATCCCGGGGGTACCCATCTCAACGTCCACATGTGATTTTTTAGTCAAGAGATCAATTATTCATAATTCCATTTTCTCAGCAATTGAATGCTCAAGTCTTCATGGTCTAAGTATGTATGGTGCATAATATACCTGTGCTTTTATTCTTAAAAGATGAAATTCCCAATTCATCACAATATTTGCAATTTTGTTGTAGTTTTTCTTTTTGAAAATTATGCTATTTTGTGACTAAGGCTACATCTCGTCTGCTCTTTTTACCGATAATATCGATATCAAGGTACTTTAGTTAGGAAGCCATTCGATAAACGGGTTTAGTAAGATTGGAACTAACTCCGTGGTTGGTGGATAAAGATATGACTAACTTGTCCAGGTGTTGAGAAACGGGCCCCAGTATACACGCGGGCAGTCACCAGTGTCATATGCGAATTGACCCAGGTAGTCGATTTGTACCGGCGGAACTAATCGGCGGCTCTTTCATCCGCCGTTTTGTTCCGGATTTTGTGGAGCGATCATCACCGGGATCATCACAGCTAGCCGATTTGTTTAGATTCGCCGTTAACACATCTAAAGCAAAATGGGATAGTCTAGTCGTCATGTTCTACAAATCACAGAACAGACTTTAAGAGAATCTTACAACGAGAATGAACGAATTACTTTAACATAACTCTCAAGTGAATGAACAATGAAAGCTGTGTGAGCCGGGGGGGGGGGGCACAAGCTTCCATTGACGAGTGGATACTATGCGCGACCACGGCCTCGAAAACCACGGCACTATATTTCAGAAAATGCACCCCGGCCTTAACAAGCTGTATTGGCGATATCCTACCCTTAACTAGTATTGGAAACAAAACGATACTCTTTTGGCAAGTTCCCTGAATAATTATTGACCCCCTAAACATATTAGTACAGCGATATTTTTATTTTTTGTCACGGATCGACGTCGGTCGTCGGTTCACCTACATGGGGTAGTACAGCCCCACTTCCCACATCTCGTGCAAATCGTACTCTAAACACGTACACTCTTGGGGCAAAGGTACATCCTTTATAAAAATACATTTACACCCTCACAAATTTGACCCAGTTTTCCTAGTGAAAATAGTATACCCTCTTTTAAGTAGTTTAGTGTTTTTGACACCCTTATGCCCTATCTTGAAAAAGACATCCTTTTTTTAGTCAAGCATGTATCCACTCGTCAATGTTAGTGTCGTCCCCCCCCCCCGGGTGTGTGAGCCAATTCCCAATTCACAGTGCTCCCTTTTACGCCAATGCTATATTGCCATTGGAGAAGCAATTTGGGCCGCTGTATTCTGAAGTATGCAGGTTTAAAGGACAAATCCACCCCAACAAAAACTTGCATTTGAATACAAAGAGAAAAATTCAACAATCATAAGGCACTAAAAATTTCATCAAAATCGGATATGAATAAACGGTTATGACATTTTAAGTTTCGCTTATTTTTAACAAAACAGTTATTATGAACGAGCCAGTTACATCCAAATGAGAGAGTCGATGATGTCACTCACTCACTTTTGTATTTTATTGTTTGAAATATGAAATATTTTTATTTTCCGCGTCATTGTCATGTGAAATGAAGCTTCATTCCTCCCTGAACACATGGAATTCCATTATTCTAACATTTTGTGCTTCAGGCAAGGAGGTCCTAATCATCAAATTCGTAAAAATTGAAATATTGTATAATTCAAACAATAAAAAAAAAAGAAATAGTGAGTGAGTGACATCATCGACTCTCTCATTTTGGATGTATACTGGATCGTTCATATAACTATTTTGTTAAAAATAAGCGAAACTTTGAAATGTCATAACTTTCTCATCCGATTTTGATGAAATCTTCAGCATTGTGCTTGTCTGATTTTTCTCTATTGATTCAAATCAACATTTTTCTGAGGTGGACTTGACCTTTAAAGTTGTGGTTTAACTCTGTGCATATTTGTAATTATTGCGACCAATAGGGATATTTAATGCACTGTGTATTTTTCTTTTGTGATTGAGTTAAACCATTTTGGAATACTGTAGAAATAGTTATACGAAACCTCTGTTGTGAGAATTTGTGTTTTCACCTCAATTTGCCGTATTAAACTTAGTTAAAAAGAAAGAAAATATTAATGGCATAAGATTATATATAATACGCATTTTTTTTCTATTTATAGAACCGCAATTATAAGAAATAAAAATGCGACACATAATATTTTGAAAAATTATATCTTTATTGTTGAGAGATCGTATAGAGATAGAAACAAACAAAACCAAAACAAATAAAGAGATAAATATTGAGTTATGGAAAAGGTTCCTCGGAGGATTGTAGTTCCTTTTTAATTCAATTCATTGTTGTCATCGTATTCCGACAATTGGTATTTTTTTTCCTTGTCTGTGCCTTAAATCATAGTGTGGTGTGTGTTTTTTTCATTAAAAAAAAAATTGTACTATAGCCTGTATTTTTATGTGGATTTGATAAAATAAGACCAGAAATGGTATAAAGATAAAAAAAAAATAATGGCGACACATTTACACATGTATGAAAAAAATTCATGATACTATATCAGAGAAGGGAAAGTAGAGATGCCAGATTATCAGCCGATCTAATGAATATTCATGACGATCTATTTTCTATGTTTCCACAAAATATCAATACAAATTAGAATTCAATAACTTTCTTGTTTGTTATCCGATTTTGATGAAATTTTCAGCAATTTGCTTTATGAATTTTACTCTATTTATTTAGATATATTTTCAGCCCGGACCATCCCTTTAAAAAATTACATGAAATCACTATATTATGAAGCATTTATCAAAGTAAATAATACCATAGAAAGATTTGATTAATGTGGAACCAAACGGCGGCTATCCTATCGTTTCGGCCAAAATTTGAAACAGTCATTTGGATCTGTCGCCGGGCCCGTACGACTAGCCGTTTGGTATACTGGCGGTACTATCGGCTAGCCGTTTTGGACCGCTGGTACCCGGGCTAATTCGCTATGACATCGACACCGGCTACACGCGATATTCCTGGTAATTCCTTGTAACTAGCTGACATCGACCGTACCGGTATATTAACAGTTTCAACCCTTTTTCAACAGTGTTTCAATCATGCCAAAGTCAAAGACAAAGAGGCCGATAAAGAAAAATCTGGTGTGTTGTAACTGTGGGCGTAATATAAACAATGAATTACAGAGGCGAAAACTTACTGCAAAAATAAAAAGCCAAAATTGTCAAATTTCTTCGATAGACGCCCTGAAAGCACTTGGAATAGAATTTGGCCCAGGTGAAGGGAGGCGTCATCTGATCTGCCCAGTGTGCGCAAAAATTTTAGGCAAATTATCTAATGCCATTGGAAGTTTGAAGGCATTGCTATCAACTCTCAAAGAAGTAACCAATGATGCTCATACTCCTGTGGGATATAAGATCAAACGAGTACTGGAAGGGTCCGCAGATGGAGAGTTTTACTTCAAGGCGAAAAGAAAAAGGAGAAAGACCAAAACTGGCAGCAGTGATGATGGCAGCTGCATAATTGACACCCCTCTGTCTCAAGATCAGGTAACTTACACTCCAGTCCAGGACATGTCCACCCCTCATAAAAGCCGATTTGAATAAAAGTCCAACAAGCGCATTACATTGAAAATTTCATCAAAATCGGATAAACAGAGCTCTGGCAGCCGGCAGCCTTCTGTTTTCAGGAGTGTTTTTAACATAAAAAAATTCTCCTTGTAGTTGTACACAGACGGCTTGTGAATAAACAAAATTATCTACACACATGGCACATGTGTGGATTCACGACAGGTAGGGTGGTTGCAGTGAACAAGTGCCCTAAACCTAGTACCCCTAATGGATACTAAATTAATTTAAATCATTGTAGAAAACATTGCAATCAATTTGAAACATTTGTTAAAAAATAGCGATCAGAGATTGTAGGATGGGGGGGGGGGTCGGGTGTCCGGACTCTTTTGTCTTTGGTTTTACACTAGAAATATGAATTCAATAGTTGTACCGTAATCATCTTCTGTTTTGTTCTTTATAATATTTCCTAACATTTTGTACTAAAAATTGATGAAACTTTGCTTGTAAATTTTTCCAACTGACTTTCTAAAATTGGTCGTCCGGACACACAACCTGTCCGAACACACAACAACTGGGTATACAACCAACTCGGCACCTTATTTTTTGGCGTTGACAAGTTTTCTTGAGTGTAGCTGTAGCTGGCACCCTTGACAAGCTGTTTTAACTTCTGCTACTGGTACAGTAGCAATAATATTGCATTTTCATCATGAGAGAAATCAGAAATATTTGAACAACATTTTGTCATTCTTTTCACAGATAATGGACATCTTTCCTCATGTTGCATCAGATCTACCACCTGACCGTTACAAGAAGGTGATGAAGCATATAAAATCATCAAAGAGTTTGGACTCCTTCATGATTGAATCAGTTTGCAAGAAAATTAGCGCAGAGATGAAATCGGGTCAATCTATTTTCTCAATCGATGCCGAATGTAAGACAAAGTCAATGGAGAAAAAGATATGGAGAGCTGCACACAGAAGTTTAAAGGTGAGGTGTCCAACACTCATGAACATTTTGGAAAGCACACTGGAAAGAAAACCTGTGAGGAATGACAATAATCGGCTCACAATGACAGCAGCTCACTTGTTCTTTATTAGATCTTCAAGGCAAAGAATCTGCCAAGAACTGATTGGTCGACTTCTTTGGTATGCTGGGACAAACAGGAAGGTAAACTACATTTTTATTTCATGAATATGTTATCCAATCATGTACTTACACGGAGATCATTAAAAAAAAAGAATTCATCATTTTTGTCTCACCTGCTATGCAGAGTGAGACAATAGGCGCCGCATTTCCGACGGCTGCGGCGTCAACATCAAATCTTAACCTGAGGTTAAGTTTTTGAAATGACATCATAACTGAGAAAGTATATGGACCTAGTTCATGAAACTTGGCCATAAGGTTAATCAAGTATTACTGAACATCCTATTAGAATTTCATGTCACATGACCAAGGTCAAAGGTCATTTAGGGTCAATGAACTTAGACCATGTTGGAGGAATCAACATCAAAATCTTAACCTGAGGTTGAGTTTTTGAAATGACATCATAACTTAGAAAGTATATGGACCTAATATCCTGCATGAGTTTTATGTCACATGACCAAGGTCAAAGGTCATTTAGGGTCAATGAACTTTGGCTGAATTGGGGGTATCTGTTGGATTCCCATCATAACTTTGAAAGTCTATGGATCTGATTCATGAAACTTGGACATAATAGTAATCAAGCATCACTGAACATTTTGTGCAAGTTTCAGGTCTCATGATTAAGGTCAAAGGTCATTTAGGGTCAATGAACTTTGGCCGAATTGGGGGTATCTGTTGAATTACCATCATAACTTTGAAAGTATATGGATCTGATTCATGAAACTTGGAGGACATTAGAGTAATCAAGTATCACTGAACATCCTGTGCGCATTTCAGGTCACATGACCAAGGTCAAAGGTCAATGAACATTGGCTGAATTGGGTGTATCTGTTGAATTACCATCATAACTTTGATTGTTTATGGATCTGATTCATGAAACTTGGACATAAGAGTAATCAAGTATCACTGAACATCCTGTGCGAGTTTCAGGTCACATGATCAAGGTCAAAGGTCATGTAAGGTCAATGAACTTTGGCCATGTTGGGTTTTTTTGTTGGATACCAATTTTATTGGTCTAGTTCATAAAAAGTGGACATACAATAGTAACCATGTATCACTGAACATCTTGTGCGAGTTAGAGTAGTTTTCAAAGTCAGCACTGCTGCTATGTTGAACTGCATGATGCAGGTGAGACGGCCAGAGGCATTCCACTTGTTTAAATTTAAAAGTGGATACAGTTATGATAGGTAACATATTTTTTATTCATGAAATATCAGTTCATATTCTGTTTATAAGGTTAATTAAGTATTACTAAACATCCTGCTTGAGTTTCACATCACATGATAGGTCAAACTTCGTCAAAGGTCATTTAGGGTCAATGAACTTTTGCCAAATTGGGGTATTTATTGAATTACCATCACAACTTTGAAAGTTTATTGGTCTAGTTCATAAAACTTGGACATAAGAGTAATCAAGTATCACTGAACATCCTGTGCACATTTCAGGTCACATAACCAAAGTAAAAGGTCAATAATCATTAGCCTTAATGGCCAAATTAAATGGAATCCCAGCTGCTTGTGTACTTGTAATAAAGCTCGTTTTAGGCTCATGGATACTAAACAAATATTCAGCGGCTGGTAAGCTGTAAATTGTATTAATATCAATTAGATTGCATTTTTTAGCTTACAATTTGCTTTCTTTTGATGTATGATCGATCAATTTTATGCTGCCCTTCCTGTAAATGTTTTATGCTACTTTTATTCAATAACAGACTTTTCTGAGGCTCAGCAGACTTGGACTTTGTTCCTGCATCAAAACCACAAGAGATAGTATAAATTCTTTGAAAAGTGAATTAAATGACACAATCGACCAACAAAAACAGAGAATCGCAGAACTACAGTCAACGGACCGTAAAGCGATGATGAAACCTTCTAGCGATGATTGGACGGAAGTTGAAAATTGGGGGACAGGTATGATTAGAATACTTAATTGGAAGCATTCACCTGATTCTTTGTTGGAATGTGTGATATACTTTTGTAACTATTGTTATTACACCATTGATAGTTTTTTTATACTTTTATACTGTATGGTATTTTATATTTCCTTTACCATTGTCATGTATATGTAAACATGTCCCTCCCTTTATTGGAATGAGAGAGGAAGAGCAGGAGTGTTGGGAAAGAATGTTTAGCTTTATATTTTTTGTAAAGTGAAACCTGTCGCTGTCACTTGTGACCACCCAAGGAACACAAAACTGCTGTAGAATGGTTAGACACAACCAGCCTCCATGTGAATCAAATTAGTGGACATTCTAAGCAAGTAGCTGCTATAGACAGATGACCACTAACAGGTTTGAATGTAATAATTAATGAAGAATTAGTAACTCTCCCTCATGTTAATATTTTCTTTCTTATTGAAAATAATTATACAGAGCAAGGTCTTTTTGACACCCAAAACGATCATCATGGTGATAGTCGTACTATGGTTCCACAAGCAGGTGCAGGTGAGTGAACAAATATACCACAAAATGGTTCAAACATCTATTTTACTTATTGATAAATAGTTCATATTTTAAAAATGAGCTATGTATGGGACATTTGCACACAATGTCAATGGAAAAATATCAAATTTCTGTACAAAGTCATAGAGAAAAACAAATTTCAATAATTCTCCAAAAGTGATTCATTCATCTTTTCTTAATAGCTTATAAATACTGATATGTAATAAATATTGATTAATAAAAATGATTGAAGCAAAAATTCTGGAAATTGAAAATATGAAAAAGTTCAAATACATAGAAAAAATTGCTAATTTGTGTCACATTCATATCAAATATGTCTTAGAACATTGTAAAGAAAAATGTGTAATTTCTGTATTTAATGTTATTTCAATTTTTAAAGTCATGGGGAAAATTTTGTACGTTCTCTATGCGGGACAAAATGTCCCATGCATAGCATGTCATTAATTTGTTTAATTAGAGGGTTTTGCCGCTTGGACATGAAACATGCCTTTGATATACTTGAGTGTTGTGACTTTTATCACACTGAGTTACAAGTTGTCAAATGAAATAATTTCAGAGAATTCTCAGCTTGAAAATAATCTTTTAAAAATTTTCTTTTTTCTGCTTCCCATAATGGCATGTAACAGCATATTTTCTCTCTTAGGTTCAAGGTCAAAGTCATATGTCACCATTTTGTACATGATTATTATTCTAGATATCAATCATCATACCATCAACCATCAAAGTCCCTTAACACTATTTTACAGGTCATTACAACCTCTTAAATGTCCCTTTCACAATACGGACAAGATTTCTAACTTGCCCATGTATACTGAAATATGTGTGACTATAGCTTTGAAATTCCCCAAGCCTATTCCGTATACTGAGGATGTACATGTAGGTTGAGATGAGATAAAACTATAATCCTTTATTAGTAAAATGTTTGGAAATCTGAGTTCTGATGCTTTCGCCTTTCAGTATTATCCAATGAATTTCAATTCTTATTTAATTCAATTTTTAATTCTAAAGTTTGTATATTTCTCTTGGCAGTGATATCCTGTACAAATAATCATGGGAACAATATAAGGTAGACGCTCTGCAAATTGAATTTTATTACAATGGTAATGGAGTAATTTCTGTTGGTATCTTTATGCAGTTGTAGAAGTTGTTGATGCTGATACCCCGATAGATCTTGGTGGAAACAGCCAAGTTATGATCTCACAAAACGGCGAAGGTGAGTGCCAAAATACTGTACACTGCGTGAGTGTTGCAAAAATATATTTTCAAATTTCTCTTGCAAGTTGAAAATTGATCAATCAATTTTAAATGTAGCAAGAAAAGTGTTAGCTATCATTAACAAATTGCAATTAATGAGAAGACATATGATTGATTTGGGTACACCATATACCGGTAGCTTTGTGACTGATCACAAGTTTCTTTCAACACCCCGAAAGATTAAATTTCATAGGGCTATTAAAAAATTTTCGTCTCAACACTGGACAATTTACCAATTTATTTTTTATATAAACCATTACGTATCCATGCTGGTATCATGTCTACCCATCTGCAATCTTTCTTCGCATCTTCAAAGAAAATCAGATTTCATTTACCTCATACTAAGATTCCTATCTCTGATTGGTCAAAACTGCGTCATGTGACGCGGTGCTATTCCAGCTATCATCGCCTTAGGGGTTTGACTTACTCTACATTTCTTCTCTCAAACCCTCTGATAGTACTCGTTAGCCCTGAGGGCGGGGCCACAAGTTGTGTTTCTATGTGTGCTCGAGCTAACTAGCTGCGCTTTATTGCGCTTCTGCTCGGTCATGTACGTGCAGCCAACGGTGTGCTGGCTGGCCAACTGGATTTATTGGCTGTTCTAGCCAGCATGCAGCAGAGCAGCCCCGAGAGTGATTTAGCAAATCAAAATGAGATTATAGAGTTACACTAGTTGTCCTGAAAAGTAGATGGATTTGGGATAGAGTTATGTGATTTTCGATGAGTTACATAAAACAAATATGGACTGCTCTGTATTCAGATGAGATTGAAAATCATCACTCCATCTGTGCTTTTCATCAGGCCTGTGAAATCTCCGCTATTTAGCGGAAATCCGCTATTTTCATTTTTTAAGACCGATTTCAATTTCCGCTTTTTTCCTGTGTTCCATTTCTGTTTTTTTTTAGTAAAAATTCCGCTATTTTATCCAAAACGGCTGGAAAACAAGTCAAGGTAAATGGATGCGAGCAGAATGTGTGTGTTGTGAATATACACGTTATGGGGCCTTTTTTTTGCCTTTGCGAAGTTTCGAATTTTTAGTATATGTAACTCTATGAAACTGCTGCGGATCACACCGTGCACCGTTGCCGTTGTTGGCATACAAGCGCAAAGCAGCGGCTCAAATCGCGATATTTTGCGACTGGTAAATAGGTAAATTTTCAGATTTTCCGCTATTTTTTTGAAACCCCACTCACAGGCCTGTTTCATATCGGCCCTTCTATCACCATTCGGCCAAGGTTTCGGGGTGATAGAAGGGCTGGTATGAAACACGGATTGATAATTTACACCGTCATCCCCATGCGCAGTCAATATTTGTATACTGGCAGTTCTGAAGATGTTTTGCTTATTACTCCATCTATATATCTCATTGGTCAAATACGCTGGTATTTGTTAAAGGCTGTGCATCTCCTTTTCAAGTTACCAATGCTCCTATCTCTTTAACCCTTATTATAAAACGGGTTCAAGGATGTAGCCAATGGTGAGTGCGTATTCAAGTCACGTGTTCATGCTTTAATTATGCGCAACCTTCCAGTCGTGCATTTTTCGTGCAGCACTGTGCATTTTTTGTGCAACACCGTGCAATTTTTGTGCAGCATTAGTTCCAGTAGCGCGTAAAAACTGATACGCGTTCAGTAAAAGAGGCTGGCTAGGATTTTGATGCGCTTACTTAGGCGCGCATAGTAGATACGCCTGTGATGTCGTAATTGACAGTCTTGTGGTCTCTTCGTCTGTGCGATCGTACACAAGTTGGAGGGATTTGAACAAGATTTCCATGAAAAAATCATTTTGCCGACCCGTTTTATAAAACAATTAATGCACATTTTAAGATTCGTGATGTTAGTGCCGATGCGAGCAACTCTCGGGCATTCACAATATTATGCAAAAGCACTCGGCGCAAGCGCCTCTTGCTTTCGCATAATTGTAAATACCCTCGAGTGTGCTGCATCGTCATAACACACTCATAAATGTGCATTAATTGTATATTAAACTGGGGGGGGCTCAATTTGACCCCCAAGAAAGTCTTGCGCTTCTTTTAAGACCAAATTTCAGATGCCAGGTTGTGCGAGTCTGAAATTACACAATATATTTTTTTAGTGCATGTTGGTCCCAAATTACTCAAAAACATGATTACGTGTACAAGTCAACGCAAATTGTGTTTTCCAACCAAAAATCATAAATGTATGATTATTTATAATTTTGTTGGTTTAGATGGATTTATTATATGTTACTTGTATGATTGCATAAGGATCCTCAACAAAGTTCATCGAAAAAACAATATAAAACAAAGGTTTGAAAAAACAAAAGAATACATAAGAATTAAAAACAGTAATTAAATACTTCAGAAATTATTTTTTTTCAAGTTTTTTTTGTAGATTTTTGTTAGAAATGTAAAAATTGATATGTTCACCAAAACTTAACATTTAACTAGCTATATGAAGTGAGTTAAAGGCAAAAACACTAAAAAACCCAATTTAGGGCAAATTTGATACACTTATTTGCTTGATTAGTTAATAGAAAAATATAAGCACTTAATTTTTTGAAAATTTTACTCTACATTTTGTAGTTTACATCAGACTTTACCTGTGTGCAAATTTTTGTGGTGATCACAATCAACGGCCGAGATATGAGGGGGGTCAATTGACCCCACCCTCAGTATAATGTTGGTCTGAAATAGCCCAGTTGAGAAAGGGTTAAAAACTAAAATTACATTGTCTACTACTGTTATATAAAGCTTATGAGAGATATTATCAGACATTGTTGCTATTAGTCATTTCTTATGTTAAAATTTTTATTACAGTCGTAGAGGTAAGCGTGGTAACAACAATGGAATCTCAGGATGACAATCAAGCTGCACAAACAGAAAAAGGTAAGATTTTTAATGAGCAAGAGCTGTAAAAAAAAATGAAATAATGATTACAACAGATGATCAAATTACTGAGGCCTGTATCAATTATGCTTGCACACCAATATCCAATATGATCAGGTTTTGGTAGGGGTTTTCCCATTTCATGTGATAGCTACAAAATATACCAGTGCAGTATTACCTCATGAGCATTTTTTTTGTCTAATGTCATTTTTGTCTCACCTGCGAAGCAGAGTGAGTCTATAGGCGCCGCTTTTCCGACGGCGGCGGCGTCAACATCAAATCTTAACCTGAGGTTAAGTTTTTGAAATGACATCATAACTTAGAAAGTATATGGACCTAGTTAATAAAACTTGGCCATAAGGTTAATCAAGTATTACTGAGCATCCTATTAGAGTTTCATGTCACATGACCAAGGTCAAAGGTCATTTAGGGTCAATGAACTTAGACCATGTTGGAGGAATCAACATTGAAATCTTAACCTGAGGTTAAGTTTTTGAAATGTCATCATAACTTAGAAAATATATGGACCTAGTTCATGAAACTTGGACATAAGGTTAATCAAGTATCACTGAACATCCTGCATGAGTTTCACGTCACATGACCAAGGTCAAAGGTCATTTAGGGTCAATGAACTTTGGCCGAATTGGGGATATCTGTTGAATTCCCATCATAACTTTGAAAGTTTATGGATCTGATTCATGAAACTTGGACATAATAGTAATCAAGCATCACTGAACATTTTGTGCAAGTTTCAGGTCTCATGATTAAGGTCAAAGGTCATTTAGGGTCAATGAACTTTGGCCGAATCGGGGGTGTCTGTTGAAGTACCATCATAACTTTGAAATTTTATTGGTCTAGTTCATTAAACTTGGACATTAGAGTAATCAAGTATCACTGAACATCCTGTGCGCATTTCAGGTCACATGACCAAGGTCAAAGGTCAATGAACTTTCTCCGAATTGGATGTAACTGTTGAATTACCATCATAACTTTAAAAGTTTATGGATCTGATTCATGAAACTTGTACATAAGAGTAATCAAGTATCACTGAACATCCTGTGCGAGTTTCAGGTGAAATGATCAAGGTCAAAGGTCATGTAAGGTCAATGAACTTTGGCCATGGGGTTTTTTCTTGAATAACCATCATATCTCTGTAAGTTTATTGGTCTAGTTCATAAAAAGTGGACATAAGAGTAACCATGTATCACTAAACATCTTGTGCGAGTTAGAGTAGTATTCAAAGTCAGCACTGCTGCTATATTTGAACCGCGTGATGCAGGTGAGACGGCCAGAGGCATTCCACTTGTTACTTTTAATGCATCAACAAGTTGCTATAACAATGTACTTGGCCATCTTCGAAATACCAGTCGCTAGTGGACTCCTTGGGTTTTTTTTTTTGTTGATCTAATGAAAAACAAAATTGAAAAAATATATGAATAATCAAGACATCGGAGTGGAACTCCAAACTGGCTTATTCATGCTGATAAATGCTATGAAATGATATTTTTGTGTACTTTTATTTGAACTATCGCACAATATGGACATTCAAATTCAAATCATATAACTATGAAAGTTAAGTATGGACATTGGACATGCTAATAGTATGTACAGTGGTGCTCAAATTTTAGTGAACCCCACCAGAAAATGACCATATTTTAAAGTAGTCAAGTTCTGCCATGTTTTAGGTATATTTAATAATGAACTCCAGTGATACAATATTACATTCAATGAAATATGTTACTCTGGGCTCACCGAAGATTAAAGTGTTGTTTTTTACATTCAACACTCAGCATGAAGGAGAAGATACTAGTTCACTAACATCAACATTATATTTTGTACATATCTCAACTTGTTCTCTATTGTACACAGCATGTTTGCACTAGCAAAGCATTCCATATGGGGACACTGACGCTGGTTACTAAATATCTCAATATTTTCGCGTGCAAATTTGCCGCCGATCAGCAATTCGCAATTTCCGCAAAAATAATAGCTTCTGCAATACATGTTTTGTTGGTCAAACCTCTAATACACATTCACAAAAAAATGTTACCTGTTGAATTTCTCAAAAGATAAGATTTTTGTTTTCAATGGGAAGTACATGCATGTACGATAACTAAATTTGAAACTGTCCATTTGTACTCCCTGGTCTGGTAGAGAATAAAGCTGATGACACCCCAGCATCACCCTTGGGATTTACGTTGACCTTTGACACTGTCAATCAGACACTACCAAAGTTTCAACCAAGCGAAGGAAAACTCACCAAAGAGGTTAACTTTCTCAATTCCTACGGAGAGATTGACCGTGTTCCATGTTTCCATCTCAGCGATGAGCCACCATCTTTGGAACAGTTGTCGAGTATTGGCGAAGATGTCTTCCTCCCCTCTACTGGAGATATTGATATGCTCAGGTAAATTATTGGTCCTCTCTTTTTCTCCTTTAATAGTGAAAACAAAGTTACAGGATTTTGAAGTTAGCATGATATCACGAAATGAGATAAATTGATTGTGCTGTATGTAGTGCTGTAGCTCGGATTGTTTACCGGACTGAATTCTGCAGATGTGGCATTGTCCGGTTCGGAACTTTACGGGTCAGGTTTCACTTTTAGTCCCTCGAACTCTGTAAATAAACCTGGATGGTTTGATAATATTTGAGCTGTCATTTGTCACCGCAAAAAGAGTCTTGAAACTGTTTTTAACAAGCAATCCATCCACCTAGTGTGATGGTCGAGGGGACAGGTCAAATGCCAAGCATCCCTACCTTATTTTCATTTTTTCCCCATCATGATTGGACCTCCTGAGTCATGGCCTTGTGTGTGAGGGATCGAGACCATAGCTAGCCGGCTAACGGAGCACATGCACACAGTGCAGTACCTACCATGTGATATCATCTGACTGGTCATGTGATTGGCTGAGAGTAGGCTTAATGGGGTATAATGGTTTCACTGGGTGAGAATGTCCAATTTGTTTACAGGTAAAAGGCCACTTGGTCCATTAGGCATGGTCATAACTAAAGAAGTTTTCCTTTTGATATTATGACTGTGATGACATGCAGAATATTTTTCTTTTTTTAGGTAAAATAATCTGTCTGGTTTATTGAGATATCTTTTATATCATTTTTTTTTCTGCTAACCATAAAAGCCCCCTCCCCCCAAAAAAAACCCTCTGTCGTGTTGACATATTCCACGAAGTCGGTGATCCGAAAATAATAGCTCAGCTGGGTGCAAAACATTTTAATTCCCATTTAAAGGATGCATTAATTAGGGTAGACGAGACGGACGAGAAGAGGAGTTTCATGTCACATGACCAAGGTCAAAGGTCATTTAGGGTCAAGGAACTTAGACTATGTTGGAGGAATCAACATCGAAATCTTAACCTGAGGTTAAGTTTTTTAAATGTCATCATAACTTAGAAAATATATGGACCTAGTTCATTAAACTTGGACATAAGGTTAATCAAGTATCACCAAACATCCTGCATGAGTTTCACGTCACATGACCAAGGTCAAAGGTCTTTTAGGGTCAATGAACTTTGGCCGATTTGAGGGTATCTGTACAATTACAATCAAAACTTTAAAAGTTTTTGGATCTGATTCATGAAACTTGGATATAATAGTAATCAAGTATCACTGAACACTCTGTGCAAGTTTCAGGTCACATGATCAAGGTCAAAGGTCATTTAGGGTCAATGAACTTTGGCAGAATTTGGGGTATTTGTTGAATTACCATTATAACTTTGAAAGTATGTTGGTCTAGTTCATAAAACTTGGACATAACAGTAATCAAGTATCACTGAACATCCTGTGCACATTTTAGGTCACATGACCAGGGTAAAAGGTCAATGAACTTTGGCCATAATGAGGTATCTGTTGATTTACTATCATAACTTTGCAAGTTTATTGATCTCACTTTTGAAACTTGGACCTAAGTGTAATCAAGTATCACTGAATATCCTGTGCAACTTTCAGGTCACATGATCAAGGTCAAAGGTCATGTGAGATCAATGAACTTTGGCCGCATTGGGGTATTTGTTGAATTACCATCCTATCTCTGTAAGTGTATTGGTCTAATTCATAAAACGTGGAAATAAGAGTAACCAAGTATCACTAAACATCTTGTGTGAGTTATAGTAGTTTTCAAAGCCAGCACTGCTGCTATGTTGAATCGCGTGATGCAGGTGAGACGGCCAGAGGCATTCCACTTGTTTTTATTAAAAGGGGAATACACCTTTCTTCTAAGAGAGTAATTTTTTCAGATTATTCTTCTTGATCAATAGGCCTATCACAAAAAATTATTATTACCGGTAGCTGAAAGCTAGAATAAGACAGATAAAAATAAATCATACACAAAAAATAGTTTGAGTGAAATATTATATTGCTGCAAAGCAAATATGATGAATTGAATATGCTCAGAAATTATCTCTCTTTCTGCCACCTCCACCCCTCCGAAAAAAATCTGCCCTATGGTAGACAGAAACAATCTCTGCGAGAGCCTGTTTGAAAATTGAGTCACCAGAAGTCCAGAATGATAACATAATAAACAATGTGGTTTGTAATCTACCTCTCGATTTCTCACACACACAAAAAAAATTATTGCAAAGCACATGTTTCGTAGTAAATCACTAGCGGTGCACAGACTGTGCTGTTGACCGCTGCACTGGTGATAAGCATGTGAGGGATTGTGAGTTGGCCTTGTATCGTCTCGATCCCCTCTCTACATTACTACTGGATAATATAAACAGTGAATGAAATATTTTAGGGGTTTGTATGGTCTTTTGAGAACAAGGTCAGAAGGTGATGTCGGTCACAGATAAGAGTCAAGTAGGTCGAAACATTGTATTTTTGCATGGACATAAATCATTTTTAGCCGGACCGGGTAACCGGGCCTTTCCGGGTCGAGCTATGATTCTGATAAGATTTACGAGCCGGGTTTGGACCGAGTTGAAGGAACCGAGCTACAGCACCGCCTGTATGCTCACCCTTCGTTCTATCATTGAAAATGCAAATGTTTTTTTTTCAATGAATGATTTAACTACTCAAAGTGTACCAAATCTTTCTATACAAAGTATTTTGATATAATAGCATTTGAGACAATAAATTACAAAACAAAGTTGCAAGTCTTGACATCATTGCTCAACAGTACACTGTTCTTGTCGTGTATACCACTGACACAAAAAATATTGCAAGCCTCTAGATGCTGCAACTTTGATATTTATGAAGAATAACAGCGTTGAAGCATTTGAAAGTTTTCAGTTTCAACAAAAAATTAAGTTGTTTGATATTTTTCTTGAATTAATTCAGATATATTAATCACATATTTATTTTTCAATTGATTTGGCATTTAGACTTCAGATAACTAGTACTATGTTCATACATTTTTAAATTCAAACTTCTTTTCATGTATACACTATGCATGATTTAAGATGAGTTTTTTGCTAATCATCTGGTAATTAAACTTCACAGGTATGAGTATGAAGTGATGATATCCCGAATACTCTGCAATCACATTCCTTGTTTCAAGGACATGTGCATCATGGAACAGATACCACACCCGTATCTTGAAGAGATGAAGAAGAAAAGTATCTTGGTAATTGTTCTTTTCAATTACATAATTTTAGATAAGGCTTCAACATCTTACTATATACAGATATGCATGATTTTGATACTACCCAAACTAAGAATTTTCCTCGTTATCTGTGAAATATTGAAAATTCATTTATTCCTCAGAAAGAAATAAAAGAAAAATTATTCTGTAAAGTATTTCAGAGTGTTCACAATTAAAGACAATAAATCCCAAATTCCAAATTATTATTCGATGAATTGTGGATTAAAGTTTGAGATTTAGGTTCCAAAGTGTGCAAGCTTCTGAATGACAAATTATCAAGTATCAGTCAAGCCAACTCCCTGATAGGAAAACTGAGTGTGACACATACAAACTTAATATATCAATGCAGAAAAAGGGTGTATTTCTCTACAAAAGAAACAAACACTTTTAAGCCCAAATCACAGATTCAAACAGTGACACATGTATGCCCTCTTTGAGTGTGCTTATTGGGAAGGTAATGCACATTTTATCGAGTACCGAAGTGTGACGTCATCAGTTTTCTTTTTCAGGTACTTACTATTTTTTATACCATATTTTTGTTGAGCAAGATGAAATACCCCCACTACCAAAATTTGGTGGAAATTAGTCCATGGGGGCCTTAGATATGACCTCATGAATACATAATCAGCCCCACTGAAGTCAATGTATAATTGGCCTGGTTCTCAAATTTAGGAACCAGGCCTCAATGCATTGACTTCAATTACGTGTTCATGAGGTCATATCATGATTGGAATGTTTAGGTACTCTATAAAATGTGCATTATCTTCCCCATAAGCACACTCAAAGAAGGTATACATGTGTCACTGTTTGAATCTGTGAATTGGGCTTAAAATTGTTTGTTTCTTTGTAGAGAAATACACCCTTTTTTCTGCATTGATATATTAAGTTTGTTTTTCATCATGCCCTGCCGAGGTATGGTATAAAAAAAGCTGAAATGCAAAAGAAGTTTTTGGTGACGTTACCACTTCGGTACGTGATATCAATCATAGATGTGAGTTCAATTTAAAAAAATTGTTTCATCCAAGTGTACACATTCCAATGCATTTTCATTCTGCACATATTCCAATTAGTGATGTGTGTTGTGACTCTGAATCAGAGCTGTTACTTTAATAGCTTTCTGCAAAACCTAAAACACTATGTGGAGAATGACAGATGACATATTAAGGATGTCATGTGATATCCTTAACAAGTGATATAGTTAGATTACCGTAGAATATGATTGGAATGTTTAGTATTCAGATGGTGAGAAGTTCACAATTAGCATACCATCAAAAGAGGATTCATCTAATCCTGAAAATCACCCCAACCTCACAGGTACCTTTGGGAGTTCTTGAGAAAGATGAAACCAAACTTTCAGAGATGATAGACGCATTGGACCATTGGCACAAATACGTTCCTGGACAGAAGTCACCTATCCCCATGGTTCTCTATGGTAGTGCACAGTCCTGTGACAGAGTCAGAGATGCCATCGGAGCCCGAAGGAATGCGGATACACCTTGGAGTAGACTAAGTGGGTTAATGCCATCCGCACAGGAGTGGCACAAGCGGAAACTGTTGCTTGAGGTAAGTTTTATATTTTCTTCAGTGGTACATTTATGTTTCTACAGTTATGAAGGAAGAGATTCCCATAATTTTAAGCCACTTCAGATCGCTGTTGGTGGAGCATATTCCACTCCAGGCATCTGCATCCAAATCAGGGTACAGATTCATAACAAAAAGGTAAGTGGGTTGTGACATCATCATGAAGACATGCCAAGAACTGTTTCACCATAATAATGCAAATCTTTAAAATCTAATAACTTTGTTATTTGTTATCTGATTTTGATAAAAAATTTTCATCATTTTGCTCAGTGAATTTTACTCTATTGAGCTATAAATATTTTCAGCCTGGAGCATCCCTTTTAAATTACATGTAATTCTCTATAGCTAGTATTCTGCAAATGGCATGATATATTAATGGTAGCAGAAGAGTTAACACAAAATGGTATTTTTTCTTTTACCTTGAAGATGGTACATTCGAACCAATTGAAGATTTAAATACTCGGTGAGACCTCAATATTCTATTGCAAACAGTCACTTTTCCAATTACTGATGAAAAGTATTTTCGAATGATTTTTGGTTTTGCAGGACACATACAATCCAAATATCTATCAACAGTATTTTTATATCCTATTTGTTTTTACAGGACACATATAAGCTTCTCTATGATGCAAAGAGTGTCAAATCATGTGGAAGTTTATCGTATGTCCGGGACACGTACATGCGTACTTATGCAACAGCGAAAGTCGATGTGTCTTTCGAGCCCTTGACCAACCTTCTGAGGTTCACAACAGAAGCATACGTGTTGGCTGCAGCATGTGAATACATGGGCATACAGAAGCTGAGTGATACCCCTAAAGATCTGCCAGAAGACCCAGATGATTTGTCATCCTATTTCAGTAACACATGTAAATATGTGCTGGAGATGTCTTTCCATCCTTACCAGATAGGGGATTCTGCCAAGGGAATCAAAACCTTGAACCAAGGGGATGCTATGGAGCTTGATGAGGATGAAGGCCCTTTCTGCGTATGCAAAGAAACAAAAAGAAAAGGGAGAATGATAAGATGTGCATATGAAAGCTGTGAGAAGGGGAAATGGTTCCACCATGAGTGCATGCGGCTGAAGCAATCTAAGATCCCCAAAGGTGACTGGTTTTGCAGCATCAGATGTCGGCGGCAGCATCAACAGAAGGGTGGAGGCGAACAGGAGAGACCGAAGGATGATGTGGACTCAAAATACGAATATTCCAAAGCTCTGCTCCATCTTGGACTCGGTGAGATGGTACGTCATGATGCGATACGAGAAGGAGACGGTAATCGCATGATCCAACATTGGCTTCTTGATCTTCCACACTTCTTTGACAAACACCACTCAAAGTACTTCAGTGAAGGACACCAGCTTCTCATGAATGTTAACGGGGGAGTGTCGGACAGGCTAGCGTACCAAATGAAATGGAATCGGACGGTGAATGTGTATGGTGGTGAAGGAAACAATGTTGGAAAGGATTATGGAATGGAGAGTATGAATAAAGACTTCATGAGTGTACTGAGAGATACATCATCAAACTTCAGCAAGGATCTCGTAATCTCACGTTACAGTCAAGTAGTGGTTATGGAGGAAACAGTGAATAGGTCTTTCGATATTAAGGTTACAGGAAGACCGACGCCCACTGCACCGGATGCTGCTCACATAAAAGCATCCGATACTGTAGATTTGGCTGAACTCCTAGTCAAGAATAGGTGCTTGGTGAATGTGCCTGGAAGATCACATACAGGATTCGAAGACTTCAAGTTTCAACAAAGAGTTGATCTGGAGAGGTATAGGGCCAAGATATCAGCCTTGAAAGAGAAAAGACTAAAACAGGCTAAATTTGCAAAACTAATGGAATAAGATTTATGACAGATGTTAAGTGTGGTAATACACCTGTAAATACCATCTATCAATATACATCAAACTCTGAATCTTGCAATCTGGCCACATTTGTGTGCTGCCATTCATGTTAGATTTTATCATATGCACATATTTGACCTACAACCTACACACATTTGATTTAATTGCCAAATAAGATTGAGGTTGCTCTATAGCATTTTACGACACCTCAAAAATATCTTATTTTCTTTGTACACAAACATGTTGCCAAGTTTTGTTGCAATATGTACAGACAAGTGTAAGTGATATTTCATTTTACTCACATAAACTTCTTGTCAAATTCACCTATAAAACATGTGTGCATATTTGTTTTTGCGTTTGGTTTGATTTATCATGGCTTGTGAGATCTGGTCGGTGCTTCATAAATGTGTTACAACTGGTGACCCTTTAGAACCGTATGCAAATGGAAATCTGATGTGTATTACAATATACCAAAAGAAAGGATCACCATGACCAGTCGTTTGTACAGTCTCTCCCCCTTGGGGGGCATTTCATAAAGCTGTTCGTAAGTTAAGAGCGACTTTAAGAATGACTGGCGATCCATTCTTACATGCGAAACCATAGCCAATGAATACCATTTACCATAAAGGATCACCAGTCGTTCTTGAAGTCGCTCTTAACTTATGAACATCTTTTTGAAAAACCCCCCTGTATTGATCATTATCTGCAAGAACAGCGTCGCGTCGACTGAATCAGCTACTCAATTATGTACTGTATAGTGCGGATCTGCTTTTCATGTTTTCCACGTCTCCTGCAAGTAATGGAGCATGCAATGAAGGCCTGTCCTTTCTCTTGCTTTGCCTTGTTCATTTTTAGAAATTTCTTCAATCATTGAAATAGGTCTTCTAGTCTTACCCACTTGCTTGCCACTCATATATCCTGTCTTTTGGTAGATCTGCCTTCACAAGTCATGAAATAATAACATTACTATAAATTCATTGTGCCTTATGTCTGTCCTTGTTGCAGTCTGCTAAAGTTGCTGAACTCTATGCTTTCTTTTTAATCTAGTGGACATGGATGCTGTTAAGATTTGGAAGAATGCTCCGATGTACTAGGGATAGTGAATTGTATTGCATTTTCCGTTTCTGAAAATCTGTAATTCCATTTCAACTTGATCTAAAAATGGAAATTTTGTTTTGTCACTGACATTGTACACAGCAAAAACCTGAATTCCGTTTTGCAAAGATGAATTCCATGAATTTTACATGAAAAGTATAAGAACCAAATGGAATTTCCGTGTTATTTACCAGTAAAACAGAAAATAACTGTCCCTACGTAGCACTGTCTCTAGTACTGTTTACACATAATCACTTCTTAATGAGATTCATTGAAATACTTTATCAGTCAGAAGTTTAGAAGAGTGCATTTGTCCTTACCTCCATGCGGATCATATATCAATGATCAATAACAAGGTTATGGGGTGATGATATTCAGTATGTTGTTGGTAAAGTGACTTTGAGGAGTAAAATTGTCTTGTTTTTTATTTTTATTTTGTTCCTCAACTTTTGTATACAGCTTATACTTACATTCCGTGATTCAAACTATGGAAGTGTTGAAGCTGATAACACTTAACGACTAAATATAGTCTTAGACCATAACGATGGAAGAAAAGCCTCAAACGTTGTTAGGGAACAATGGAAAAAATTAAGGCAGAAGTATGGAAATCACTTTATCATACTTCATTTAAATCAACACTAGTTGTACTTCATTTGTGTAGTGTAAAAAGCATATCAGAATGGAAATGACAAACTATGTGATTGCTTGTGTTTTTTAATCTATTGGATTTTTTTGTCATTTCTTTCATTAGAAGTTCAATTTTATTGAAAATGAAGAGAGGAAATGATTCAATTATGAAATGGTTTATTGGATAAAATTAACAATAACCAAATGAGCATGATTCATGTTCCAAGATTTTTTTACTCCTTTTTAGGAAGTCATTTAAACAATTTATTTTGATAGCATAAACTAAGATTTACAACCTTTGACAGCTCCTTTTTTTAAGTTTTTCATATTAAATCATTGGTTGCTGGGACATCACAGAGTGGATTTTATAGTCCTCAATTGGAATTTGTAATATTTGAAGTAATTGAGAATAGCTGTTAATGTGCTGTCTCATGGGTGTATACATGACTACATAGTATTTTAAGGGGGGTGAAACAATAGTTCATCCCCCTTGAATAATAGGTTTACTGGTTGAATTTACGCCAATGTATCTCATTCAAGAAAACAGAAATCTTGCTTGAAAATAATTTGCTTATATAGTCGAAGGTGATATTGTCAAAGAAAGAAGGAATTTATGTGTTTGTGAAACTTTACTGAAATTATGAATCAGTTATGTATTTTTACAGTAACCATGCTCAGATTTCAGGATCAAATTATGCTCAATATAGTTTTGGTGAACCACTGTCTGCTTTGTGTTATTACCCCACCCCCTTCCTTCAGAAGGAAAAGAAAGACTTTTCATTGATCCTAGATGTTTCCAGGGGTGACACGACATTTGCTCCTGCGACATTTGCTCTGGCCTTGATATCTCAAAAGGCACAGGGTTAGAGTTAGGATTGTAATAGAGTTTTTGTTTCAGAATAATGTAAAGATGAATATTAGGGTTTATTTAGTTTCGGAGGTAAGGTAATGTTTGACTTAACATGCAAATTTTCCATCGCAACAATTGTCGCTGGAGCAAGTGTCATCGATTTGTTGTTATAGTGTTTTGAAAGTGTTTGATTATGTCAAGTAATTTTAAGGTCATAATTTTGGCAAGGAGGTTAGAATATCAGTTTAATGACAATTGTTCTGTGATTCTGTCATTGTGTCTTTTTGAAGGTATTCTCGAAACTGTTTCATATGAAATCGATACCAATATATACATGTTTTACTTCACAGAAGTATAATGCCTCAACAAGTTTAAGAAAGTAAAGTTACTCAAGTCTCAAAGATATGTTGGTTTGTTCAGTATACATTATTATGTACTCTCTTTTATGTGTAGCACAACACTCTATAACTGCATGTGCACACATCCACAGTTATCTGTACTTGTTTGTCTGTTTTTTGTCATTTTGTTTTTCTTTACTTGTATAGAATATTACATGTACATGTATGTAAATATGTGTTATCCTGATTTGCTTTAATAAAACATACATAGAAAAGCATTATATTGTGCATTGAAATGCATTTATTTTGAAATTTTGTTTGTATGCAGGGGCATATGATATGGCGTTTAGGATCCGAAGTGTAATATTTAGCTTCAAGAGAAATAACAGAATATGTATGAGAGAGATAGTGCCGAAACTGCTGATGGGGGGGGGAATAATATGGAAGGGGTTCTTCTATTTTCCCATCCCAAACTGCTTTCATATCCTGTTCTCAAATCTTATTAGTTTTCTTAATGTAATACTGCCCCTATATCCTGGAGATTTAAATTAACTCCAAACCCCTAGCTAGCTGCTTCCTCTTTTGAACTGTCAGAATTTAAAGACTTGTATTCCTCATTCTTTTGCAATTTCTCTGACTTTGTTTCATCGTATTTTCAGCATCTGTGATCGAGTAATACACCCATTCTTTTTGACCTGGTTTAAAAAAAAAAGAGAAAAGTTTGTGATTAACCTTCCTTATCTCTGCTATAAAAAAAAATAGAATGTAATGAACTGTTCAAATATTAATGGGAGTGATGTAAAATATGATGTTTTTGTCATTGACATGAAATTCTTTACAATTTGGATTTCCCTAAATCTGTCTGGAAATACTGAAGGCATTTTTCAGGAAGGTGTGTGTGAGAGGTGCAAATCTACCTTTGTTTTTAAAAAAATTAAACAAATCTAGTGAACTTGCGCATATTTGCCCAAATTGAAGCATTTTATTATTAGTGTAGATTCTAATGTGTTAGCCCTAACAGGCTCTCTACATGTACTGTACTTAGTCATTTTTTTTCAAAGGATAACAGATTTATTATTTCTGTGGTTCCATTATGTAAGACTGAGGCAAAGTTATCTGAAAGTAACGGGAATGCGTGGGGCTGAGGGGGTCAATGATTCCATGTCAGCAAACTACATGATGTAGGCCTGTACATGTTTACTTTTGCAAAATGAAAATGGATTCTGACATTAATTAAGAGATTTTGCTTTCCATTTCTTTTTTCTTTCCTTTTTTTGGGGGGGATGTCCTCCGAACCACCCATATATATATATATATACATCTATGTCAGTGTGTGCTATTATACACATCAGTGTGTGCTATTATACATGTAAATATATGTACCATACTTATGAGTGTGTGTCGGGCAGATCCAGGATTTTCCAAAAGGGGGGGGGGGTGTCCTCCAAACCACCCATATATATACAGTGTATATATCTATGTCAGTGTGTGCTATTATACATGTAAATATTTGTATCATACTTATGAGCGTGTGTCGGGCGATCCAGGATTTTCCTAAAAGAGAGGGGGAGGGGCATTTTCCAGAGGAAAATTAGAAGAGAAAAAAAAAAGAGTCCTTTGCTTTCGAAATGGGGGCTCACTTGTGTTAAAACAGCACATCTACATTACAAATTTTGATTACGCCTCTCAAGGGGGGGGTCACATATCTGGCCCCCTCCGGTACCGGTTCCGCCAGTAGTGTGTCTACATACCATTCTTTATTTTTTTTGTTTTTTTTTACATGACATTTTGGGGGTATTTTTTCCATCTTGAAACCTAAGAGGTGATTGCACACAGCACCCCCCCCCCCCCCCCCCGGTGTGTGTGTGTGGGCGTCATGGATGTTTAGCCTCAAAGGGAACCCTGAAGAAGTAAATTGTAAGAAAAAGCATTAAAATTATGAAAATTGGTGAAAGTTAGGGAAAAATTAAGAAAGACGTTAGTATTTTGGATTTGGGATGTCATATTATGGAGCAGGTGCCCCACGAATTGTATTACTTTAATGGTTCCTGATGACTTATTTTTGTTTTCCTTTCATGAGCGGATGTGAAAATATATTGATATACAAAAGATACAGTAAAAAACATTTTCATTTTTCCCCATTTTTCAGAGAAAATAACATTTCAAATTTTTACTACTAGCATGTTGCTTCTTGCATATGACGTCACAGATAAAATAGGCCTAATCAAATTTCTAATAACTCAAACCTTCGGCTATATCATTTTCTACTATTTTCACAATAAACTTTTTGTTAGGGTGAAATGTGAAATGTGGAGAAGAGGTTGTGTGTATTTCCACGCGCACGCTTGATCAGCTGACAGATGGTCACATGATGCCTTCTAGTTTTCGAAGCCTTCAATTCATTGTGATCACAATCTGGAGTTGGTGTGACGAAGTGTAAGTTGCGCTCATTCAAGTTTTCCACATTCTTATTAGGTGGTCTGTCTACGACAGATCACCTATTGATTTCGTCAGAATTTTCTTTATTTCTTTCTTTCTTTATTTCTTTATTCATGGCACCTATTTTTTGTCGCCAACTTTTCTCGAAATTGGCTGAATCAATTTTGCTGATTTTTTCGTCATAAGTAGAATCTATCAGAGAGACGGCAAAATAAGCTTTTCAAGGTCATATGGTCATGATGACGTCATCTACGCGCCATTTTGTAAAATTCTTCATTTGATCATATCTTCATTATCAATTGTCAAAAATTAACAATATTTACATGACATTAACTTCATGTCAAGGGTCAAATGTCAATGTCATCAAAGGTCATGTAGAGGTCATGACGCGCGCGTACGCGCGCGTCAAAGGTAAAAAAATCGTCCAAATGACCTATAAATTTTTTTGGGTACGTTTCAGGTCATTTTAAGCATTTCAAAAATTTGCGCGCGCGCACATATGCGCGCGCGTTTCCGCGCGTTACACCTTAACGCAATGCAGAAAAACCGTTTCTTTAATATCATTGCATTGCTAATAAAATTCTGAGCAATTTGATACCTTGATCAACCTTCTACAACCATTAATAACGAAATTAACACCCATTAAACTTTGCAGCACGTGTGCGCGCGAGCTAACACTATAGGCCATATAAGGCAAAAACATGCCTATTGTAAATTCACTGTAGCTCTTTAAAAAGTCCGTTGACCCCCAATTTTTTTTTCATATATCGATAGAGTATTAGTTGTAGATTCGATTTCATGTCACCATTGTCCCTAAATTATATCGTGACGTCATCAAATAGGCGCCCAAACTAAAAATTTCATTTTTTTCAAAAATGACGTCATCAAATTTATGCAAATTTGGCTGTAACTTCTCGAATATAGATCATTTTTCGCCCAGATTTCAATATGTTGTAGTTTATAATGTACTCTTTCTCCTCAGTTAACATGAATATTCGTTTTGAGAAACGCATCATTGCATAAAACAGCGATGAAAAGAGGCATGTCATTTTTCCTCATTTTGCATGTAATCTCTATGGGACATGACTTTTTCCCAAAACTAGATTCGACATTCCTCTATTTCGTGAGCCATATCTCCATTTTTTCTTGTCAGCTTTCCTTGAGCTTTTAACATGTTGTAGCTGAGATTTTGGGCTATCGTTAGTGTGCCCTTCATTTTTTGATCAGATGCCGGGATCATGCCCGTATTTCACTTGCAAAATTGGAATTGTAATTTTCAAAATTGCTTACGTGTAATCTCTATGGGGAATATCGTGGCTCAATGGATAACGCATTTGACTTGCTTTCTCGAGGGCGGAGGTTCGATTCCTGGGGTAGAAAAGATGATTATTTTTTTCATTTTTTTTTTCTTTTTGCCACCTCTTACATGATCCTTTATGATAATTAAAAGGTATGAAAGTTAAAATTTAGCAAGATAAAACAGATTATAATTCTTTTTTCATATCACATGTATTTTGTGTGTAATCTCTATGGGACATGACTTTTTCTCAAAACTAGATTCGACATTCCTCTATTTCGTGAGCCATATCTCCATTTCTTCTTGTCAGTTTTGCCGGAGCTTTTAATATGTTATAGCTGAGATTCTGGGCTTTCTGTAATGTGACCTCCACTTTTTGATCAGATGCCGGGATCATGCCCGTTTTTCACTTGCAATATTGGAATTGTAATTCTCAAAATTGCTTACGTGTAAAGTCCATGGGAAACATTAATAATCACATTGAGCAATGGTCAAAATTTATTCTTAGGATGTCTAGAATCAAGATTATCAATCATATCTAAATTATTCATTTTATACATTAGCCGACTCTGAATGAAAAATCATGACAGACCACCTAATTCGTCCGCATGACGAATTAAATTCTAGTTTAACAACTTTAATTACTAGAGGAAGAATACAGCTGTAGAACTAAATGTGTAACTTGTTACTGACTACTGGGCAGGTGCAGGCCGACTACTGGCACTGCACTGGGTCTGGGCAGTTCTACCGGAAAATTGTGGTTGGGGACTGCACAGAGCACAGAATGCCGTGCAGAGTCGGTAGCCAGTACGGTAGGCTCAGCAGCGGGGCGGGGCGGCGCGAACGTGAGGTTCCGGCAGCGCCCGAGGCCGAGTTGTTTTATGGTGGATCAACGTCTCCTATTCTGTTCTTATGTGTCTGCTAGACACAGTACTAGAACGATAAATAGGTCTATTTCTCATTTTCTGTCAGGGATATGCTCCGCTGAGACTTTGTCTGCAGTAGAGGCGCACGGCCAACATGGGAGACTCTCCAATAAGGGAGACAATCTCCCATATTGGAAACTTGCTTTGCAAAAGAACAAAAGAAACAACACCAACAAAAGTATGATTTTTTCCACCCAAACTTTTGTCCCACCGAGGTCAGAAGCCCATTTGTTTTGTGTGTGGATGACAACAAAAATCCTCATAAAAACAAAAGTAGACGGTGAAAAGGGGTAATATTTCATGAGGAATCTGCTTATCACATTTTTATTTGCCGCCAAGGTAATCCTTTTTAAGCAAATGTAAACAAAGAAAATTGGTCTCCAAAACTGGAGACTGTCTCTGAAATTGGATACCAAAATCCCGGTGGGGTCACTTAGCCGCAGAGGGGGACACGTATGACCGTTACCACAAATGCAAGTGACCCCCTATTGCAGTCAATTTCAAGGACATTTTGTGAAATTTACCCCCCTATTTTCACGCAAAACAAGGACAAAATTGCGGTAAAATGGTACCTTGAAACACCCCTAATTATAAGATTGTAAGGACACTTTTGCCCATTTTGCAAATTTACCCCTATTTACCGTATTTCAAGGACAGGGCATTTAACACCCTTTCCTCAGAGGAAATTGCAACACAGGCGTCAGAGTGCTCAGTCCTTAAAGATGACCAAGAGCCAAGTCATACTGATACAATAATCCAAAAGAAGTTTATTTTTCTTGAAAAATAAACTCTCTGCGGCTGGTGACTCGGCGACGGATTTTACTTCCCGTAATCGTTCTCCCCTTTTTCCTGACCCCTATTTCCATCAGATCGAGGACGGTGAGCACCCCTATTTTCACTACTTCGAGGAGAGTTCTGTCCGCGGACGTTCCGTGAAATTGACCCCTTTTCCCGCGATTTTGGTAACGGTCATGCGGTCCCCAAGTCATATTGAGTGACCCCACCGGGACCAAAATTCTCTCTCGAGTGGTAGAATCCTGAAATCGATGCACAGACTGGAACCTCAAAAAACCGAAAAGTTCTCTCCTACCCCAGTCTTGATCACTCCTAGTACCAATGAGGTCCAAACATTACATGTATGGACCTCATAGGCGACATCAGTGCTAAAATTGGGTTAGAGATTTATGTGGATCTAAATTTATTGTAATTTCAACAAAAGTACTAGCTAAATTTGAGGCTTTTGTTGAAATTTTGCTTTAATGAGACATTTATTTTCTAATAAGTAACAAAAAATTGAAAGAAATGAAGGGGAACTTACATTTTGACGACTTTTTCCTGATTTTCTTGGCAGTTGCCCTTCACTTCTGACTCGCGATCGGACCTGATATGCAGATCACGTAATACGTGTTCTCGTCAGGTGATCGGTCGGTTATTCTTTTTCCAGATGTTGATAATTATATATTTCATAACGCAGCGTTCATCGCAAATTTAGCTGAAAGAGATTGAAGTTGAACAGCGCAAGCTTTAATTTATTTCAGAAATAACGTTTGATTGCACAAGTTTCGCCTCGGACATGTAGGATCATTTGGTCCCATATTGGCGTAACTACGGGGGGGGGGGGGGGGTGTCCCTACCACCGTCCACACCGGGCGTCCACAAGCCAGCAATTATCTTTTTTCTCTCTTTTTTAACCAAAATGCTTCCCCCCAGAAAAAAAAAAGAACCAGGGTTAAAGAGAAAGACAATTATGATAGAGGAACACAAAATACTTTATTTTTTCAGCTTTTACTGCATCGACTTATAATCAAATATTAAATGGGGCTTAGAACATTTTTTTAAAAAGTCAATTAATAAAAATATTCCGCTCCTCGGGATTTGAGCTTTCATGAAATATCAATCTTTTTCATGATTACCGAAAATACTTCAAATGTCAAAAAAAAAATTATCGGTGTATTAGCTGATACCTTGCGCCCGCCTTAATTATTTTAATGTTGAGATACTTTGCTTTAATTTAATGAATTCCTAAAAACATTAATTCTCAGATCATTTGTCGCAATCGAATGATTCGATTGGTAAGCTAATTGTATAATTATTATGATTCATGAATTGTTTAAAATGTGTCTCTCTATCAGTTTTGAATATTTAAAAAAATGTCAGCTCGTGCTTTTTGCTCGCAATATTTTGATTAGTAAGAAATTCTTGTGTATGCGAGTTTGATACATAAATAACTAGAGAGAGAGAGGGGGGTGTCCCTCAGCTACTTGTCCTTGCTTATTCCATATTTTTTTATTATGCTCGTGTTGTGAGTATTTCAAAGTCTTTTCTTTTTCTCACCCTTTTTATTGTCTCGGAGCTTCCCTCTATTTCTTTGCTACGATGTATAGCCCATCTTACTTGTTTCAATTTTTTTATGTTCTCATTTCATTGAAAACATAATTATTAAACTGACGTAGAAGACTTTACAACAAAATTTTGATATTGTTTTTTCTTGTTTAATTGTTTGGCTTTCTTTTTTCTTCTCCTCAGTCCTTTTTCTAATTAGTTTCCCTTTCCTTATTTTATCTTATTTAATTTCATTTCATGAGGCATCCGCCAACTTATATACAACAACAAAGGTTAGAGGCGGATATCCAGTGAGGGGGCGTGGTGGTGTGCCCCTCTAAAAAGAGGAAAATAGGAAGGAAAAAAAGCAGGAAGGAGAAAAAATAAGAAAAAAAAGACGATGATGGCAATGATGATAATGATGATGAAAATTATCTTGGTGAAGATGATAGTGGTGGTGATGGTGGCGGTGATGATGATGATGATGATGATAATGATGGTGGTAGTGGTGATAAAGATGAGAATGAAGTTGGTGACGATGATATGATGATGATGACTAGATGTAATTTTGTTATTTTGTCTTTAAAATAATAATAGTGCAAAGGCGAAATCATTTAAAGTTTATTATGAAAATAGCAGAAAAAAATAATTTGAAAAATTGTACGTATGCGTATGGAAAATCCATCCCCCACCAAAAAAGAAAAAAAGTGAGATTTTGTTTTGTTATTTGTGACGGCGTATATGCGAGCAGCTATGTGATATAATTATGGTAAAAAAAGTAAATGAAATGCCAAGAAATACATGATAATGACTTTTATTGTACATTCAGTATATCAGTAGATAAATTCATACTCGTTCCAAAAAAGAAAAAAGTGGGTATATTATGGACCATTAAAAATGGGCAGTTGCTCTATATATTATATTACATAGAATATATAGAGCAACTGCTCGTGTGTAGCGGTAAGTTATTCACCTGATCTACATAATTCATGCAGCGCACGGCGCGTGCGCAATGTTTAATAATTATTGCTGTGAATACAATGAATGTCATCAAAAACATAATCTCACAGATCAAATAGTGCCAGCTCGACGCGCAAAATCAGAAAAAAAAAATGTTTCTGCCCTGATAATTTGATAACCCTAACCTAACCCAATTTCTAAGTATTTTTATCATAAACAGGATAACTATAGACAATGATTGAAATTAACTTTATATTCTTTTGCGAACAAAATGAATATGAAAGACAGCTTTTTGATAAAGAACACAGTTTTAGAGCGTTAGAGCGCGATTTATACCTACAACCGCTAACATAGGCGGATCCAGGGGGGCCGAGGGGCCCGGGCCCCCCTATTGGCGGAGCAAAAAAAGAAAGGAAAAAAGAAAAGGAAGGGAAAAGAGAGGAAAAAAGAAGAAAGGCAAACATAAGAGGAGGAACATGATTAAATGAAATAACATTAGGGGAAGACTTTGAAAATAATTTTTTTTTTAAATCTATTTGTTAGGATACAAAATTTTCGCTCGCGCTTCGCGCCTTATTGTCTTTTAGGGTATTTGCATATCTTGCTCAATATGGAGCTTGAAATATCAAACTTTAAAGTCATTATACAAAACATATTTCAGCTGGGAAATTGAAATTTCATTATTTTGTTTCATTTACAAATTGATTTTAAAAAAGTGCTCTGTAAAAATGTCTGTGTTATGGTCTGAACATTATCATTTTCTGCTTGCGCTGCGCGCTCGCAAAATTTGAATTTTCAGGTACCTATTATTTTCCTGTATTCCATAAAGTTCTCAAAAAGTTCCCTATTCAAGTCAGATTGTTAAAACGTATCAGCTAGCGCCGCACGCTATAGCATTTGGATTAGTCGGTTATGTATATCCCAATATTAATTCTAAATCAAACTAATTTGATGACAGTTATCAAAAATTCGACTCGCGATTTCTGCTCGCATTGATAGATATAATGCCTCTTATGCATAATTACAAAGTGCTTTAAATGTCCAGTTTTCAGGCCATAATATTAACACATTTTGCGCTCCCATGCTTAGAAAGAGAAATAGGAAGATGGTCATCATTTTCATATGATGACATAATGCCCTCATAGAATGTTCCGGTCCTATGTAAAAACTCAAAGTAATAAAAATAAAATACATCAGCTCTTTTTTAACTGTGATCCATCACAATTCACAATTTTCCCACAAAGTGTTTGCATTACAGAGCTTAAATTCACCCTTTGTTATATCATATATTTTTAGCTCGCGCTTTGCGCTCTCTTTATTGATTTTCATGATAAGAAAGTTACTTAGATTACCCAAATTCTAGGTCGAAATCTAAAACACACGTTAATTCAGATACGCAGATTGTTCTCTATTTAAATCATTATCCAGTTTCAGATCACAATATCAAAAAGTGTCTGCTCGCGGATAAATAACTTATCCTTTTCATGATAAAACATGAATAGTGTGTCCAGAATTTTTCCTCTCGCGCTTCGCGCTCGCATCAATAAAATACTTAGAGTCATTCCAAGATTACAAAAAGTGCTTAGCATTTCATTATTCAGGTAAAAAAGGTCAAAATTTTTCAGCTCGCGCTTTGCGCTCGCAATATTTGAATGTTGAAATATGTAAATTCTTCATGGCTAAATGCAAGCAGTCCATAACAGGTACAATTTTGAGCAGTTCAAAACGTATACACAAAATTTCTGCTCGCGCTCTGCGCTCGCATTATTAATGTAAGGAAGATCCCCACTTACTCATCCTTTTCATGATTTACAATACTAATTTAATAGAGTGTCTTTTGATCTATCAACTTACAACCGTTCTGAAAAATATGCTAGGAAATAGCAAATTTTGATGACAGACAGAAAAGGATCAATCAGGCTCTTCAATCGCCATCAGCGCAGCTACAGCTGAGCATACGAACATGCTGGCCAATCCAGTGGCACGTCTGTTTGCTCAGCTGTAGCTGATGGCGATCGAAGAAGAATCTTGCTGATCCGGATCTGTTTGTTATCAAAATTTGCTATTTTCTAGCATATTTTTCAGAAAGGTGGTAAGCTGAATGTATTTGATATTAATTTATCTTTATTATTTCTTTCATTTTTCCCCCTCAAAAAGCAAAAAAAAAAATTCTCCATAGACGCTGTAGTTAAGCGGTGGTTGTTTGCTTCACCATTACAATCCCAATGACCGCCATCCATCTGTGTGGGAGGAGGATATAAAAAATCAGAAAATGTTGAAAAACTCTGAAACTGCAGATTTATCAGTCGAATGCCGGATGTGGGCCTCAAGAGTTAAGACTCAGTATTTTAATAGCTGGCTGTTGTTTTTAAATCAGAGTCAAAATTATATTGAATTTTATGACTTGGCATAGAAATGCAACTTTTCTTATCAAAATCCCTGTATTGTGTTTAGATCTAGACTTGAGTGAAAATATCCACAGGCATTGGATTGGGCACCATTGATATTTTTTTTTCAAGCTGAAAATGACAGGCCACAGTTTTTGAAAGCATTGCATTTATTTTTCTCACGAGATGTTTGGTACCTGCATCTGCTCATAAAATATCAGCAACAATATTAACTGAAATAATTCTGGAAATTTAAAGAAATAAATATTTAATCTTCATTTCAATTTCTAGGTGTACAGTCACCCCCCCCCCTTCATACATAACTCTTTTGACACTGTACATTTTATTTTTTTTCATACCAAACATACAGATGTGCTTCATGAATCATCATTGCTTGAATCCCATCTGGAGGCTTCAAAATTGAAAATCAAGAAGACTTTGTTTAATGAAATTAAGATCTAGTTACAACTACAAGGTATAAGTGAAACATGGTCATTTGAAGTTGGATACAAGCATCACCACTTTGGTTGAAGTTTTACGGATTCAGGACACAAGTAATACTCTGACCAGCACCTTGATTTGTGATATCAATAAACCACTGATCCATATTTCAAAATGAGTCGGAGCAGCAAGAGACTTTATGCCAACGGACTGAATGACTCGATGGATGCATCGGGTTATGAATCCAGTGAGAGCCAATCCTTGTTGGGCAGTGTCACAGTACGGACTCATCCTGCACCGGGAGGAGAGACGTCTGTTCTTGGAGCGATGTTTATCGTTGTGAATGCTTGCATTGGGGCGGGGCTTCTCAACTTTCCCTTTGCATACCAAACTGCTGGAGGGATTGCCGTTAGTGCTATCATTCAGTTGGTAATAAGTGAAATTATTTGACTTAAAGTATGACTGTTGTCATTATAGTATTATGTTTGACTAAACAGTATCTTTAATACCATTTTTGTGCTTCTAAGTGAAAATTTCATTCCCCTTTAAAGGCTTTAAGCATCATCACTTGTTTCGTCCTTTGTCAGATCACAAGAGTTATGAAAATACATGAATGAATAGATGAAGGGTGACTAATGATATATACTTGAAAACAATAATATACATTGATATAGCAAAGAATTGAAATGAAATCAATTTCTTAATTTATGAATGAATAGCTAGATTAAATAGTTTGATAAATTTAAAAATTTATAAATTTGTAATTGAATTTAGATTAATATATTTTTTGCCAAAGAATATTCAAACTTACCAATAAACTTTTCTTGTCTTAATTTTTGCCTTGTTTCTTTAGGTTTCTTTACAAGGTGCCCTGCAAATAAATGAATGTTACATTTGATATATGATCATGTCACATAAAATGAACACCGTATATCAATCACTGGATAATTTTATTCCATTTGACAATTTATCTGTTGCAGGTGCTAGTTTGTATAATCTCCACCACTTTGCTGATTTTAGCCTTGTGTTCTGATGTGCGTCAATCCAAATCTTATCAAGGTGTCATTCAGGAGATGTGTGGTCCCATAGGAAGGGTTATCTGTGAGCTGTGTATCATTGCATACTGCTTTGGAACATGCATCACATTCTTCATCATCATAGGAGACCAGACTGATGGAAGTAAGATTCTAATAAGAACCTATGGCCCGTATTCTGAAGTCGGGTTTAAAGAAAACCAAAACCCAAATTGGCAAACATGCTTCAAAATGGCGATTTGTGGACAACTCTCCATTTGTTTTGTTGCAAAGATTTTCCCTATTATCTTTAAAATTGCATATTGCCTCATTCTGAGCAGAACAAATGTCATGGGAAAATGTCATTCACACCACATATATCAAGTTCAGGAGGAGATAATGGGAAATATGTAAAATAAAGGGGGAAAATCTGAGAATTTGTGTATAAAACAAATGGAGGGTTGTACACAAAATCAGCAATTTTGAAGCACGTTTGCCAATATGAGGATCCCTGTAGAAAGTACAATAAGACTATTTAAGCGTCCATAACTTTCATATTTCATAACCGATTTTGATGAAACTTGTTTTAAATTGTTCCTCTTGTTTTACTCTTTCCAATAAGGTTGCTTCTCTTCTTGAGTTTTGGTTTCCTTCAAGTAATGTAGACCATGGTTTTGTGTTGGATCTAAGGTATAGAGTAATCCAGGGCTGAAATTAGTCATTCTATTAGTATGTGGAATATATAGCAAGGCAATTGTCGTTGGAGCAAATGTCATGGAATCATTTCGACCAGAATGGACAAGTTTTTATGGAAAGGGGGAACCATCTCCTTATGATCTTGGATGAGAGAAGAAGATATAGGGATTTATTAAATAAATGATAAAAAGAAAGCTTTATGTGACTTACTTTTATCCTTTGAACAGTATTATCTTATATCTGTGGAGGTGCAGACCACTTGGTTCACTGGTATCAAGATAGACGCTTCACTATAACCTGCTGGGGAGTATTCATTGTCCTACCTCTGTGTCTGCCTAAAACTGTTGACTTCCTCAAATACCCTGGGTGAGTACCCTCTCATCATGATATGCTTACATGTACTGCATTTTGATAGAATCAAACTTATGGTTATATTTCATGTTTGTTATTCCTCAACTTTGGCATCAATACCTTGATTTTGTTTTTAGATTCAAATACATGTGCTGGTCTCTATAAAAAAAAATGTAATCACTTGCCCTGTCAGGCGAAAACAAAAATGTTTATTTCCAGGTATTTCGGGGCTACTTTAAAAAATTTACTGCCTATATCTGTAACATTGGATTAGCTTTAAACATTGTAATGAATGGGGATTTTGAAGGGCTCTTTCATGCGTTTTTTTTGTTGGGGGGGGGGGCAGAATCAGCCCAAGCCCCCTGTCTGTCGGGCAAGTGGTGTTTCAAAATATTAAATAGTAAATTTGATTGCTTTCCGTTCCACAACATGTATATTTCTGCTTCTATTCGCTCCACATTGTCATTAGCTTCAACCGGTTATCCAAAGCACTTTCTTTTATTACAAAATGAAAATGCAGCAGTGAAATGAAATCATTATTGTTAATCTTACCAGTTAAAAGAATGATACCGTATTTATAATTACATGTACTTCAACTCTGATAAATTAACAGGATTCTTGCCGACAAAAAATGAATTTGCTTGGATATCCTCTTTATTCTCACCAGTTCCATTGGAGTATTTGCATCACTGTACATCTGTATCGTAGTCATCATCAATTACTTTCGGAAAGCTGGCAGCCCAAGTCCAGATCTTGTCACTCATCCTTCATCCTGGACCCAAGTCTTTGCTTCAATACCCACTATATGCTTTGGATTCCAGGTAATGATAATGATGCAACTTATCGCGTGCTTATTTCCACTCTGCATAGTGCACAAGGCATTAATTTTCACTATTACCCTGGCTGTAGCCAGTCACCATCTGGGCACAAGAGGAGTGAATAGTCCTGTCTGGTAATGAAATTGAACTCTTTTTTTGACATTTACGTTCAATTTTATTTGCATGTAGCTGTTAATGATGCCTTATTGTTCCATCGCTCATTTGAATTGCATTGCGCACTAATATTGTAACAATGTTTCCCTCTCTTTCTACATAGACATGGTTATTATGAAATACATATTTGATAGGTAATATGCCATCAATATTGCATTCTGGCAAGCAAACATAAGGAAAGAAAGTGGCTTATATACATATGTAAAGGTTTTTTCTTATATTTTTTCTTTCAACATTCCAACTTGACAGTGTCACGTCAGTATTGTTCCAGTCTATTCTAGTCTTCACAAGCGCTCTCTACCTCGATTCTCTCGTGTCATAGTCCCTGCACTCCTGATTAGCTGTACAGCATACACACTCTCTGGTATATTTGGGTCTCTGACGTTTGGCAGCAAGGTCTGTTCAGACATCTTACTCTCGTATCATGATAAAAACATCACAATCATGATTGCCAGAGTGATGGCTTTAACCAACATGCTCACAACATATCCTATTCTACACTTCTGTGGCAGGTGAGTAAGTTTTTCAGCTAAAATAAAAAACTTGTGTCAAAACTTATTGGATTAAGATTGCAACATTCCACAGAAATATGGTAGATCTTTGTAATAATTCAGTGATGAAATACATGTAATTCACTTGGTTATGTATGCCATACTTCATCTCATTTCATTTATTTTGCATTGTATTATTTATTAGGTGAAATTTAAGTATTATGGGAATATTCAGCTAAAAGTAATGCACCGATAGTGGTTGCTGCTCATTATCCAGATAGAGATATTTTCATTCCCTTATTTTAGAAAAAAAATAGTTAACGTACATTTTCACTAAATCTTTGGTGAAAAATCAATTCCTATGGATTTAAAGGGATGGTCCGGGCTGAAAATATTTATACTTAATACATAGAGTAGAATTCACTGAGCAATATGCTGAAAATTTCATCAAAATCGGATAACAAATAATAAAGTTATTGAATTTTAAAATTTAGCAATATTTTGTGAAAACAGTCGTCATGAATATTCATTAGGTGGGCTGATGATGTCACATCTCCACTTTCTGTTTTTGTGTTATTACATGAAATCATAATTTTCATAATATTTCATACTAGTGTGAATAATATGTCTCCCTTATAATGAAATAAGTTGCAGCAATAAATATCTAATGCACTAAATCAGTTGCCTACAAAAGAACAAGTGGAGATGTGACATCATCAGCCCACCTAATGAATATTCATGACGACTGTTTTCACAAAATATTGCTAAATTTTAAATTCAATAACTTTGTTATTTGTTATCCGATTTGATGAAATTTTCAGCATTTTGCTCAGTGACTTCTACTCTATTTATTAGGCTATACATATTTTCAGCCCGGACCATCCCTTTAAGAGCAAAAAGCACAGAATATTATACCTTTTTATGATACATGTGTACAAATTTGTTTGTAAGTATTGCTAAATGGCAATGCTCATAGAGTTGCATTTAATTTCCAACTCTTTATGCAACATAGCCTCGATTGATTATCCAGAGAATCGAAGTGCAAAATAATGTAATAAAAACTACATATACATTTGTTTTTATATTCCAATTTGATATGGATAGTAAGAACTTTAAAAAGCAACCATGTTCTCTTTACAGGTTAGCCATTGAGACAATGTTACAATCTTCTCTTGGTCGGACGGATGAAGAGTGGGCCTTGAGAGAGAAACGGCGCAGGGTCATTGAAACAGTAACATGGTTTAGTATCTCGCTTCTACTGGCACTCTTCATTCCAGATATAGGGGTGGTCATCTCGGTCATTGGAGGGTTGGCTGCTGTATTTATATTTGTATTTCCAGGTGAGTTGATATAATTCTGTAGAATGAAAGTCTTAATTTGTTGAAATAGTTCAGTAGCTTGGGAATAAGAAAATATATACAATCATTTTAGAAAAGGGAAAATTAGGATTTTCTGTGAAGTGTTATTTCTCCTTTTCTATATTCCAAATTGTATTTGATATTGAACACAAAAGCAATTTATAGGTCTCTTTTCAAATGTGGGAGCACCATGGGCTAGTGCTAAAGACTCTCGTCTTGGCTTCAATTTCCAATCATGGGGTGCTTTCTGTCAGCAAGAAATTTACCCACACTGTGCTTCACTCAGCCCAGGTGAGGTAAATGGGTACCAGCAGGAAGTAATTCCTCAAGGAGCTCTGAGCACCGGTATCGGTAGACTAGCTTAACCGGGGTAACAATATAGGAGTGCATTGAGCACCTAACATGGTGGATACATGCCCATACAAATCCTGTATTATGTATTATTATTTTTCAGGATTATTTTCTTATCTTTTGTAAGAAAATAGCCTGTTGCCCTGTGGACCAGTGTTGTAGTCAAGGCTCAAACCTCGAAGGCCGAGGCCAAGGCCAAGGCTTTAATACCCAAGGCCAAGGCTTCAATAACCAAGGCTGAGGCCAAGGCATGGAAACCCAAGGCCAAGGCCAAGGCCTGAAAACCTCAAGGCTAAGGCCAAGGCCAAGGCATTTTCAAATTTTCAATATATGTAACAATGGGACAACAATTCTTAGGCGGCAGACATGACGCACAAGACAAAGTGTATAAAAGGTGTGAGCGAGTGAAAATTTTGACCCTTGTACATAAATGAAAATAATTTCATGATAGATTTAGACATATGTTACTAAAATAATGATATAGTTAACTTTGTTTATTCAATTATTTTTCTAGGCGATTTACATTGCATTGATTATTATTACCAAGGTGATCTGATCCTGCCATCCTGGCATGACCAATCTCAACATATGTCTTTCTCTACTCCCTGAGACAGGAGAGGCAGAACATGTATTTGTTTGGGGGAGGGCTCAAAGCTAAAAAATAGCATTTAGTGCAAACAGATATTTTCAAATGAGATTAACAACTGCATGAAGTTGTGTGTTTTGTAGAATTTCAGTTCAGCAAAGCCTTTTTAGGTGATTTCTAATTGATAGGACAGATATTTTGACTTAGGCTTTACTTTTCTGCAAGAAAGCATAGCGAGCAAGCGGTTTTGAAAAAAACAAATCAATTCTGAAGTTGTAAAACTCGATTTTTGGTCAATTATTGCGATAATCACTGTTAAAAGCTAGGGCAGCCTTGCGAGATGTTGCCAGCACAAATCACAAGCTCAAACTTCTGGACATTTCGTGTAATAAGAAATGAAAATGAAATATTCTGAGCTGTTATTGTAATCATGAAAAAGATGTGCATCTTACGAAAGAATTGAGCGTGAGCTTAAATTTTTAGTGACCAGAAAGGAAGCTGTTCTTGACTACATTCAGTGACTCATAAATAGGATACTTATTTCACCAATCAAATTATGCGAGCGCTAAGCGCGAGCTCCAAAATTTACAAATTTGATAATTCCAACCTGAAAAATGGACATTCTTAGCGTTTTTTGTGTGTGAACAGGAACAGAAAGAGAACCTTACTTTAAATAATTTATGCGTCCGAGCGCGATCCAAAAATTTGGTGATTTTGTAACCTAAAATGTATCATGTTTTACTATAAAAAATGTATTTCTTTTTTAAAAAGGGCATATATAATTTTGGAAAAAAGGTATTTTTGATTTTGGAAAATAAGCATTTTTTTTCCTACAGAGAATTTTCCGGGGGGGGGGGGGCAAGAGAGCACAAAGCACAAGTTGAAATGTTCAAATGCTGACCTGAAAACGAGTCATTTTTAGGAATCTTGTCAGTTTTGTTTGTTTATTTCCGTGAAACTAGTGAAATGAAATTCACTGTCAAACCATATGATTAAAAATAAGTAGCTTTTCTTTATTATTTTGTTTTGTCAATCTGAGACACTAGACCCAAAACAAAATATAAACAATTCAATTAGATGTACTGTCAATCAACATATTAACCGATTTTGCAGTATTTTCTGCCAAACCAGCCCCCCCCCCCTTCTCCTCTCTATCTCTCTTCCCATTCCTCTTTCTTGCCTGTTTAATAAATAACAGGACCCCCCCCCAAAAAAAAAGAGCGAGACAAGAAGTTCCACCACCAAGAATAAACATATAAAAAGAAATTGATATCATTTTCTGAACATATTGTCACAATATATCACAAAATTAGCTTTTCTAATAGTATAAGGGTGAAAAATTGTGCTCGCTTCAATCGCTTTCAACTTTTTGGGGCAGAAATTTTGCTCTATAGATGCCATGCTTAGCCTCTCAAATTGTTGGCTCATCATGCCATTGACATATCCTATTTGGAAATGACAAAATTAAAGATTGTGTTCAAGTTTACAAAATCTTTCAGATAATCATTAAGACTTAAAACATTCTTGTTGGTCAAAGAAATAATACAATGAAAATCCTAATGGAATAGAAATCAACCTTGTTATCATTCTTTAGAGTTAGCTATTTTTAAAGTCTGAAAATTGTCGAAATTGCAGTCGGATCTGTTACAATTATTCCTGTCATAAAATCACTATAATCTTTATCATAATCATTATTAATATTGTCATTATCATCATTGGTCATGATATTACCAATAAAATAATGTTATTTTCATCACTTCTCTTTGTTATATAATTATGTGATGATAATTCTTGATAATGGTGATAATCACAATTGATGGCCCTGCTAGTATATTACTACTACAGCTGCTACTACTGCTGACTGGTAGTATTGACCATTTGTGTCATTAGATATACAGAACAATTTAAACATTTATACTTTTATAAAAGCAAATAAAAGTACAAAATACAAAATGCCTTGAAAATGCCTTGAAAATGCCTTGAAAATGCCTTGAAATTTCAAGGCTCGAAATCCTCAAGGCCAAGGCCCTCTTAAGGCCAAGGCTTGAATGTTCAAGGCGAGGGCTTTGAAAAAGTAGGCCTTAAGGCCAAGGCCGAGCATCAAGGCACTACAACACTGTTGTGGACATAAATGGTTTGAAGAAATAGACCTTATTGTAGTATGTGCTTCCAATTGATCCATCTAGATTTTGTTAGGATTATGTTCTGATTTTTTCATTATTATTATGCAATTCAAACAAGTAATTTCATAGCCAAGGAAAAAAGGATACGGAGGCTAAGGGCAATTTGCCCCAACAAATTATAGAATACTTGTAGCCTTTGTAAGTAGCAGCCTTTGTAAGTAGCAAAAGAGCTCTTATAAACTAACATCACATTCAATTCAATGTGACAAACTTGGATACATGATGAAAAGAAGTAGCCTGAATAATAACTTCATACAGAAAATATAAATTTAACCCTGCATTTTGACCAATAAACTTTATTCTTATCTCTATTGACAAATCCATAAAAAACACTCCTAAACCCCCATTGTTGTGTTTTACTGTAGTGGTGTATACTGTGACTCAAACACAATAGTCTATTAAATATGAAAGTTTGACACATGTGACAACATGGTTAGTATGTGCACTGTGAAACAAAAACACCCTTGTAAGCTATCAGTTGTGTTATGTCAATATGAGATAAGTTAATCAAACAAGATAACAATGAAGCATGTGATAGTTATATGACAAGCTTAAGGCAAAGGCTAGTGGTATGTAGATGCTTAATAAGCCTTTTCCAAGATTAAGTTTAAAGCTAATACGTGTATTTGATTTCATAGAATTCTGACTTTAAGCACTTAAATAATATAATATGTAAATGTATATGTATATTTAAAATGTATACATATATGTAAGCCAGTACTTTCTGCAATATTTTTTTAACTGACCTGCAAATTTTGATATGAGATTTTTATACGATATTTTGAATACTAAAGGAACTAATTAAATCAATTTTCATTAACTCTTTTACATGTTGATTTGTCTGAATTTATAGTGAGCCCAAGAAAATCAGATTATTTCATTTCAAGAGTCAAATACAATTTGAATTACATTCCTGAAAATTCAGTTAATATTTGTGTACATTGCAATCAACTTTTATTGATACAAGATATTCAATACTTTGTTCTTAAGGGATAGTCCACCTAGACATTAAAGAGGAATGAAACCTTTGGAATAAGTAGGCTTGTGTCGAAACAGAAAAATCAAAGAATAAGAACAATGAAAGTTTGAGAAAAATCTGACAAATATTGACAAAGTTATGGCATTTTAATATTGCAATCACTAATGCTATGGAGATCCTCTAATTGGCAATGCGACAAAGATGTGTGATGTCACATGTGAACAACTTTCCCTTTGATGGACTATAAAATACGCTCAAAATGTCTCTTTCTGCTTTTTCTTGTGGTGATACAAACTCTTTATCCATGATGTAGTCTTTAAAAATTTGTATTACATGCCCTCCTATGGAAAGAACACATGATCTACTGATAAATGTGATAAAAGAGGCAATTTAAGTGAAATACATACTAAAGTAATGGGGAGAGTTGTTCACAATTGACATCACACATCTTTGTCATATTGTCAATTTGAGAATCTCCATAGAATTAGTGATCTCATTATTCAAATGCTCATAACTTTCTCATTATTTGTCCGATTTTCTCAAACTTTCGTTGATCTGTTTCTTTGATTTTCTGTTTTCACACAAGCTATCTTATTCCAAATATTTCATTCTCCTTAAAGGGTATTTTAATAAAAAAAAGATGGGAGATTACATTAAGGTTTATTGGAAAGCTATCAAAGAAAAACAATTATGAATTTTTTAAAGATTTGATTCTGTGACACAACTCGTGAGTAGCTGCCCCATTTTAGTCGTGAAATCCATAGTTTTTAATGATGACTTGAAATATTTTTCCTGTGAACTGTGTATGAAATTATGTGTTTATATTTTTATTATTAATAGTAGTAATAGTAGTGTTTGATTATTCATGTCAAAATCATCTATTTACACGTCAATCTGGGCAACGGAAGTGTAGTCGATGATGGTATGAGAAATTGCACATTTGAAATTTTCAATCATGAGTGCTCATCAGTTATAAAGGTTTAATAGATTTAAGAATGCATTTTCCTGCACTGTGTATGTGTATAGATTAAAAGCTTTTGTTGCTTTCTAAGATTAATCTGGATAAATTACCACAGTCCAATAGGAATTTGATGCACCGCTGAATTATTACAGTAATGGTCTTACATTTTCATAGAGCTCTGTAGTGCATGGTAATATATCTCAGTTTTATTATCATTTTATTTGGCATAATGAAACATAAAGAACACATGCAAGCTATTATGGAACTTCATGTACAATTATATCTCAAAATCATGCTTATAAATCAAGGTGTTATTTTAAACAATTTGGAATTCTAGATTTTTCCATTGTTGAAGGTTAGTGTATTAAAAAATAGAATTTAGATAAAGACAGATTGAAACAAGACTTTGCTCCAGTCCATAAATAATTATTTTCATATTCAACAGTACATCTTAGAAAAAATCAAGTGAAGAATTGTCCATGTTTAATCATGAGTTAATTTTCATTATACATGTAAATGATAAATGACTTATTATTTTGAAGCTTCACTCGCTAAAAATTTATTGTTTTTTTAATACAGAAAATTTATTTTCAGTAGTGCATCAAATGAATAAGAGGACCCAAACTTTAAAGTACAGTTTCAATTAGCTTACGAAGAAGAACATTGATTTTCCTCAGTTTATTTTTTCTGAGAAGCAGTGTAAACTTTCCTCCAGTTATCTTGAAGCTGGCTGTGTTTCCCCTTTCGTACATGTATTTGCATGTGCCTGTTTTTAATTTATTGTATTAGTGCACAAGCATGATAGATCTCTGTTTGATCAAATCTATTCTTCATATTGAATTCATCTTACATCAAACCACTTGGCAATGACCTAATTTTGATGTACATACCATCTTGTGAATCGGAACAGCTGTGACAAATCATCATCTTCAAAGTCCTGAGAGATATACTTATTTGATTAGAGATGTTTGTAACATGTGAATTGATGTCACATGCCTGAAAAGAAATAGCTTCAGGTATATGGAAGTACCGGTAGGTAACCCTAAAAGAATGGGAGGCTGATTCAGCCCCCCATTACATTTTTTGCGATAAATCTGCAGCAAAATTAATATTTTACTTCATCGCTCGCTGACTTTTTACTTTTAAGTCTCGTGTAAGTTTTTATACCAAAATTGCGATCCCCTTGTACGTGGTTCAAAAATTACACATTTTGTGAGTGCATGCAAACCCCAAATTGCTCTAAAATGTGAATTTGTGTACAGACCCAAGCAAGTAGTTTTTTTAGCCAAAATTTATTAATATATCATTATTTTTTCTTTTACTGATTAAAATCTATTATTTCATCTTGTTTATGGTAAAAATAAAGTCCCTGACAATTTCCATTGAAAAAACACAATAAGAAACAAAAAGCCCTACATCCTACCCTAACCCTATTGCAACCCTAAACCAACCTCCAAGACAAAATTAAGCCCAGAGCAATTGTCACAGGAGCAATGTTGTGTCACCGATACTTTAAGACCCTTCATTTAGTGTTAGAATAGTCTTTGATTGAAATTATTGGTACGACATGTGTATGTGTGTCATACTTGTACATGGATTGAAACATTACCCTGTCACTCAGTCATGCATGTATTAGGTGTGATGACTGCAAGAAATAAGAATAGATTGAGTTCATCAGTGATATGATTTAAAAGTGCTAATGTTGCAACATTCAATTTTTCTCTTTATTTTCTCTCAGGTCTGTGTCTAGTCCAGTTTGTCCTTCAGCACTCGGCTGCATCCCGGAGAAAGAGATGGTGTCTCATTGCATTTGGTGGATTTCTCCTGGCTCTGGGTGTCTTCATCTTCTCTGAGAGTTTCATCCTATCTATCATGAACGACATCTCTGGTAACAATAAGAGCGGGTGCTGAGAGCTCTTCTGTATGCTCTTTATTTCTATGATATGCAGGAAATCAAACACTTGATAACTCCCTGTATGGGTTTTGAAAATCCTACAGTGTATGCAAGTCTTCATTATATGAGGATTCATTCTCTCTATCATGAACGACATCTCCGGTAACAATAAGAGCGGATGCTGAGGGTTTTCCAATTTGCTCATTATTAAATCTATGATATGCAGGAAAGAAAAAAATTGACAACTTTCTCTATGAGTTTTGAAAACCCTACACAAGCCTAATTCTTTATTATATGAGGGTTCATTCTCTCCATCATGAACTTGCCCTTTATCGATCTATGATATACAAGAAGAGTGCAAAAAACCTGATGTCTTCCTGTGTGGACTCGTCATTACATCAGAGGCTTTCACCCTCTCCATCTTGAGGAGTATTTCTGGGCCCGGCTTACAAAGACTTAACGATTGATCAAGTTCGACTATGGAAAGCCAGTAATGTCAACATCTAAAATGCATGTTTGTTCGTATAATCATACATCCATTATTGTCTTGAATATTCAGTAGGCTTCTCTTTGCTTAAAAATGACATTGTGCAAATTTCCTGTCAAAAAAAGCTATGACATTGATGGATTTCCATATAATTGTGGTTGATTGGATCATTGGTAACTCTTTTTAAGATGGGCCCCTGGTAACTCAAAGAGATGGTGCCAAGATCTTCACTTATCTGTCATTTACAGGAATGGAAAAGCCGATAGTTCTTATATGACCTTGTAAATGCTGTAATGTAATTGAAGCTCACAACATGTTTGTTTTGGACAACTGGTGCTTAATCTGTTAAAACGTTGTCTGTGTGTTGTCTCACATGCAAAATTGAAATTCCTTTTTTTTCTCCTTCTCCAACATTTGGATTTCACTCTGTTGTACTTGTGCACTATTTCTCTTCAGTGCTCCTTGAACACAGTAAGGTAATTTGTCTAATTCATCTTGTCTGTGGTGATAAAAGACATTTTAATTTCTTCAATTCTATTACAAAGAGATGTCATAAATCATTCCTGCAAGCTTGAATTGATGAAATCTACAGCTTTCCAATTCTATCTGCATTCAAATTATGTTTAACAACTTTTCCTGACATAGCAATTTATGCCCAGTAAGAGTCAAACGAAGAATTCACAAAAAATCTAATGAAGAGTTGTAGGTTTCCATCCATTTGAGCACTGAATAGTTTTCAGTGCAATTTTTTTTCTGCAAAGAGAAAAAAAAATCAAATTCAGAATCTGACAAGCAGAAAAATTAAAATATATTTCTGCGTACAAACCAATAGAATCACCATGCTCCTAACACAACATGACTCCACGGTCTTGGGGCTGGTGAAAGCATGTACAAGAAAGCCTATTTTCAAAGCCCGATAATTGGAATTAAACACTCAGCTGGAAGCAGTAAAAATGCATAAAGTTTGCTATTCTGTGTTAAATAGTTGATAAGCTTCCGGTTGATATATGATTTGTCATTTCACTTTTGGGTCTGGTATGGGTCTTTAACAAACATTTCACTCTCATGAAGAGAAATCCACTTGGCAGTTATTTTGCATTTGCACCCAATATTTTCAAGTTAGAGTCGTCTTCGATAGTAGACAGTTCTTTTCACAATTAATATGGTTTTCACCTTGAATGTGAAAAAAAAAATTGTTTGATTTGAGTTCTACCAATCAGATGAATCTCTTTACAAATATTAACTGAATGTGAATGCTTTTACCTTCAAGAAGACGGGGAACAGACCTTTGGTCGTGACTAAACATTGTTAAGGACTTCACCTGGGCCCTGTCTTATAAAGAGTAACAATTGATCCAATCAATCATAACTCTATGGAAATCCCTCAGTGTCATAATTTCTTCTACATGAAATTTGCAAAATGTCCTTTGTAAACAAAAACGAACACATCAAATCCTGTATAGAATTAGCCATCCTGCCCTCTCCTTTACATGTTATTTTGTCTGTTTGTAACATATGTAGATGTTTGTTATCTGTTTCTTCATTTTGTATGAATATATCTTACACTTGAGAAAGTAGAAATCGATTGTATACGATATCAAAGTCACCCCCCCCCCCTCTACCTCCACCCCAAAAGGGGTAGTAGGCTTGGCAAAACCTGAAGTGCAATGTTCCTTTTAGAAGTAAATATTCTTGAAATTACTCAATTAATAAAGTGATGTGAACTTAATTTTAGTACTCATTCTAACAAATTAATCTTTTGAATGAGTACAAATCAAATTTGCATACCGATTATGTGATAGAAATACCTATATTATTGCATCTACTTGAATTGTTGTATGTACTTATATAAAGTGTACTTAGAATCTATTTATTAGAATTATTTATGATCCTTTTCAGACATTGAACCAATAAGATGCATACCAGAAATCTGTAGATTTCTGACAAGTTATTTTCATATGTTTTATTTTTGTGAGTTTATGTTTTCAGAGATTTTGTTTGAAAGTTGAAAATTTCAGGGATTGTATAGTACTTTAAGTAGGTAAACCCTTGCTTTGAGATTGCAGAATCCTCATAAAACCATGACAACATTTCTTTATCAAATTCCTTGATCTATCTTGTAAATGTAAATTCACTGCCTTCTAAAACCAGGTGTCATTTTTCTATATTTGTTAGTATCATAAGCATTATAATCTGTGACATATTGATTGATTTTTCTGAGAGATGGCCATCACTTTATACTTTAATAATTTCTGGGGTGAAAGCATGGTAATTTATATAAAGGAAAGATAATAGACACAAGTACTTTGAATGTATCTATCAGTGAATTTGATTATGAAACCCCTTCATCAAATTTTTGAAGTTTAGTTAGATATCTTATACCACTTCTTTTATTTGCGCATAATTAGTGCTTCGGTTTGTGGTGTCATTGGGAATATGTGTTGTTCCTCTACAATATTAAAGGGTATTTTGCCATGGCCTTGAGTGTGCAGTACATAAGAACAAGGTAACAAAAAATGTTAAAAATAAGAATAAGGCTAAAAATCATGAAAGTTCATCTGTGTTAGTTGAAAATATGGAAATTTTGCACTTATGTTCACAACGCGCAAAGAAAATTTGAAGAGCTACCTAGAAATTTTTGGCTACTAAATGCAGCATTTCTCAGTGATGCGGAAGGCTGCAGTGAGTAGCCAAATATTTTGAAGGTAACTCTTTAAATTTTCTTTGTGTGTTGTGAACAAAAGTTCCTTGAGGATATAAATATAGAATACATATTTGCAAAATGCACCAGCAAGCCTTTGGCTCTACCTAGCCTTTTTTTCTATTACTCAAAAAGAGTGTGACATTCCAAACCATATTGGCGGGCTTACTATATATTTTCATCTCGGGATTTTTCTCCCCTACAGATTTTCTGTAATGCCTTGAGTATCCACTAATCCTAGTGCTCAATATATTACACCTTACTCTGGCTTTGCTCTGTTCAAAGTTTATTTTTAGTTAATGAAAGTTTGAGATGAGCCAGTATGTATGAAATTATGAGTAGTAGTGGATTATTATTTCTCAATTATTTATTTCTAGTCAATTTGCAATGGTATGTATCAGAGGTAGCATATTCAATTGTGTGTTACCTTCATTTTCCACAATGCTATGTTTGTGTGTGAATAAAGCAAAATGAGGTTTAGAGGGTTATTTTTCTTTTCCAAACGCTCAAGATTTTTTGTGAATGATGATCACGATAAAAATTGTATAAAAATAAATAACATTCTAATATCAAAGACTTCACCTTGTCATTATTTTTGTCATTTCTTAAAATTGTAATTTTCTTCGGAAGAGTGGTAAATTAGACCTCAAGGCAACTCCTTAAATTAGATTTTGTACCCTTTGATACCTAGTTTCACATTCGCGTCAAGATTGCAAATGAGGTCTTAATCACAGAGTGATCATTTAAGATCGTACAAGATCAGTCATGGCGATTGTATTGATCGTAAAAAAGTTTTGAAAGGTTCAAAAAAATTTAGCTACAAAAAGCCAATTGTGGTATTTGTAACTAATTACATGACAATGGGAATGAGGTATTATCGAGAAATTTGTTTATATTTCTGTGAATTTCAAAAACACATAACTGAAATTCATCAAATACCACACTTATTTCCAAACACCTTTGTAGATGAATCAAATTTGTAGCATAATTTCCCAAATGATCTTCTGTGTGAAATTGTAATTTAAACACAATTACAAATCAATTGCTTCAGGAGTGATCCTGAAGGAAACCCCAAACTTGGTACCAAAATGACATTGTAAAAGCAAAAACAAAAATATATATGGTGAAAGTTTAGAACAAATGAGACATGTAATAACCAAGTAACAAGTATTTGAAAAATTAGATCATTTTTAAAATCTGTGTAAATCCCTACTGTATACCTCATGTTAGGAATTTGAAATTTATCTCTTTAATTAAAAAAAAAAGAAGAAAAGTAGTGAAGCTAAGAAAAAAGCTGTATTTTAGAATTATGACAATAGTGGGGACCTCGTGTTGTCAGAAAAATGGTCTCCTTATTCATGTCGAATAAATTCTTTCTTGGCAAAAGTGGGTAGTAGCTAATTATGTCTTGAGTCTAAAGGAAGGTCTTTCTGACCTGTCCCCAAAAATGTCCCAATTTTGAGACACAAGGTTCAAACACCCAATTAACAATATGTATAGTGATAACAACCTCCCCAAAAAATAATTTACCAATACCAATTATACATGTATGTCTAATGTCGCTGAAACTTTCGCTCAACAGGCCTGATATTAACTAAAACTGGTAGTTTGGTGCACAAAAGGGAGGGGGAGGGATACATTGAGTACAAAGAGCTTTAAGATACAAGTGACTTCCAGTCAACAAAATTTTTAATTTCTATATCTTTCAATAAACATGAGTATTTACACACAAATTTTATATATCAAACAGAGAATATAAAATCTATTCTTAAGCCTGCCTCATTAACAACTCCCGCAATCTGATATCGGTAGAAAATAAAGAGTAGCATTTTGACAAATTTGGTTCTAAAATAGCGTGGATACACCTCATAAGGATATTGTGCCAGGTTAGCCTTACTTTTCTAGCAAAGGCAAAAACTGAATATTTGTTTCAGATCACAATCATTTTAAAACTGCTATGATTAACTAATCGGCCATTTTGTCAATTAAAAAGGCATGTGAAGCCATAATTTTGATATAACTATTTTTTTATGACTTCTCAGAACCTCAACAAACCCATTTCAGGAGTTTTAATGGCCAATTCACTGCAATTCATTTCTTTTCATGCCTCAGAGTAAATAATAGTATCGTGTGAGGCAGGCTTTTGATACAGAAATGAACATAAATATAAATAACATAATTTGAAGAGTGAGCTTCAATCAATTAATGCATAATGTGCTTCTCATCATGCTTATGGTCAATGAAGACAAGGGGTGATTACTAATATTTCTTTTGCTTTCTAACCAAGATGATATTATACAAGTGGAATGCCTCTGGCCGTCTCACCTGCATCATGCGATTCAACATAGCAGCAGTGCTGACTTTGAAAACTACTATAACTCGCACAAGATGTTCAGTGATACTTGGTTACTCTTATTTCCACGTTTTATGAACTAGACCAATACACTTTACAGAGATAGGATGGTAATTAGAAAAAATACCCCCAATGTGGCCAAAGTTCATTCACCTCACATGACCTTTGACCTTGATCATGTGACCTGAAACTTGCACAGGATATTCAGTGATACTTGATTACTCTTATGTCCAAGTTTCAAAAGTCAGATCAATAAACTTGCAAAGTTATGATGGTAATTCAACAGATACCCCCATTATTGCCAAAGTTCATTGACCTTTGACCTTGGTCATGTGACCTAAAATGCGCACAGAATGTTCAGTGATACTTGATTACTCTTATGTCCAAGTTTTATGAACTAGACCAACATCGGGCGCGGATCCAGGAGGGGGCCGAGCCGGCCCCGGCCCCCCCTATTTTTTGACAACCTGCAGAAAAAAGTGTACTTTATCGTGATAGAAACTACGAAAAACAGAAAGAAAAGTAAGAAAGAGGTATTATACCCATGATGTGTAATTTACAGCCTCGTAACGGCCGGCCCGACCCCGAAAGGAAACAAGAGAAAGGTGAGGGGAAAGAATTGGAAAATAGACTTTATATAAGAATTTTCGCTCGCGCTTCGCGCTCGCATTGCCTGTGTAATGAATCCCATGCAAGAGGATTAAATGACACTTCATATATCCAGTTCTGAAATCAATTTGCACACAATATTTTAGCTCGCACATCAAGCTTTCATTATTTTGTTTGATTTACACAAATTGTTATATCAAAATTTTCAGTTCGCGTTGCGCGCTCGCATTGTTTGACTTGTGAGATACCTATTCTCTTTGGAAATTCTTTCCCAAATTTGTCAAAATGCTCCTTTATCATGTCAGTATATAAAAAATTAAGCTCGTGCTTCGCGCTTGCATTTAATGGTTTGAGACACACAGCTTGTTCTTTATTTAAATAAACATGCGCTTAGACTGTTTAGTTTTCAGGTCGGAATATCAAAAATTTTGAGCTCGCGCTTCGCACTCTCATTATTTAATTGGTGATACTTGTATCCTCTTCATTAATCACTAAAAACAGTCCTAATTGAGTCCCTTTTCACGTTATAATAAAATTTAGGCTCGCGCTTTGCGCTCGCATTGTTTAGTTGGATACTTATCTTTGTTCATGATTATAAAAACTGCTCAGAATCTTCAGTTCTAAGGACATAAAATATCAAAGAATTTTAGCTCGCGCTTCGCGCTCGCATTATATATTACGACCACATGAGCTACCTTATCTTGTTTATAACAATAAAAAAACTAACATATACTTGAAATTTCAGTCTCTAGTTACCCCCTGAAAAACCCACAAAAAAATCAGATTATAGCGGCCAATCAAGAAAAAAAATTGATGAAAATATTTTTTGGCCCCCCCTATTGGCGAAAGATGGATCCGCCCCTGAACATACTTTTAAAGTTATGATGGTAATTCAACAAATACCCCCAATTTGGCCAAAGTTCAATGACCCTAAATGACCTTTGACCTTGATCATGTGACCTGAAACTTGCACAGGATGTTCAGTGATACTTGATTACTATTATGTCCAAGTTTCATGAATCAGATTAAAAAACTTTTAAAGTTTTGATTGTAATTCAACAGATACCCCCAAATCGGCCAAAGTTCATTGAACCTAAATGACCTTTGACCTTGGTCATGTGACGTGAAACTCATGCAGGATGTTTGGTGATACTTGATTAACCTTATGTCCAAGTTTAATGAACTAGGTCCATATATTTTCTAAGTTATGATGACATTTCAAAAACTTAACCTCAGGTTAAGATTTTGATGTTGATTCCCCCAACATGGTCTAAGTTCATTGACCCTAAATGACCTTTGACCTTGGTCATGTGACATGAAACTCTACTAGGATGTTCAGTAATACTTGATTAACCTTATGGCCAAGTTTCATGAACTAGGTCCATATACTTTCTAAGTTATGATGTCATTTCAAAAACTTAACCTTAGGTTAAGATTTGATGTTGACGCCGCTGCCGTCGCCGCCGGAAAAGCGGCGCCTATAGTCTCAATCTGCTACGCAAAAACTTGTCACATATTTGCACCTGGAGAGTTTCACAACAAGATAAGTGTGACCCAGGGTGTGTTCAAATTTGATTATATAAAATAAACAGCAACATGAATCATGATTGAAAACGCAATTACAGAACATGGATATATTGAGAAACAAAGGTTGTGTTCAATCTATACAATACCTTTCTCTTTAACACATATTCCACATATTTTCATTATAAATATTATTACCCCATGATAAAAATCATTGCATGAAAAATATTAAAATCTCACAGTATTATTGAATTAACATTTCTTAGAACTAATGACGCTCTAATAAATTGAACTGAGTTTAACATTGCACACACAAATACAAAATAATTATCATAATGCTCTATGTTCAAGGTGATTTTAATATCTTTATACACTATGTACACTTGACATAAATCCTGTAATGCACTATATATCTATCATGGGCCTTTCACGCAAAAGTATAATTGGTACCAATAAATTTAGCCAGAAAAAATGTCAATTAAAGATGAGTGAGAAATAAATAATTTGATTTTCTGGAAACATGTATATGGACGAATTATCCTCGCGTACCAGTCATATAAAAGATATGACTGCATGGATGAAAAAGGTATAATTTTTACTGAAAATCATGGCCCCATCTTACAAAGAGATACAATAGATCCATTCAGTTGCAACTATGGACGGCCATCAATGTCAACATCTATTATGCCTGTTTGTTCAAAGTATTGTCTAGCTGTGATGTATAATCATGCATTCATTGTTCTCTTGAAAAACGTCACTGAGCTTCTCTTTGCATAAAAAGGACATTGTGCAAATTTTTCAAAGAAAATTTTTTGACACTGATGGATTTCCATAGTTATGATTGATCAGATCAATTGTAACTCTTTGTGAGACAATGTCCTGACTACTTATAAAACACAATCCTTATACTTTTGTTGTCCTATATGAAGTAAGTATCAGAGGACTAGGATCCACAAAGAGCTGAAAGCCATCTTTCAAATGTGTTAACACTGCTACACTACATGTCCCAGGAAAAGTGGAATGCCGCACTGTAGCACTTTGACTAAAACAAAATACTTCACCAACTTAAAAAATCTTTACCTTGTTTGAATTAGTTTTAACTAACCATGCAAATTAAAATGAGACATTTTGAGGTCAAAGGAATAGAATCAACCATTACGCTTGTTCTTTAAACACCTCAATGTATTAATGCAGAAAATTAATATTCATTATTGTTGTTGTTATGAAGTTCTGATTATTGATCCACAGAGCAACATCTGAGAAAGCTGAACATCATAGAGTTCTAACCAGTAAATAAGTTCAAGTACAAACATATCTAAAAAGTTAAGTGTCAATACAAATGAGTATAAACATCATACAATGCTCTCTAATCTACAAAGAAATCCACTGTATTTCATATATCGTCTGATGAGTACATGGTGGTCCATGCAGACACTGTCCTCTAATACACCACGATCCTAAAAGAAATCACAGCCCAATGTCTACTGTGCAAGTTCTTTTCTTCTCTGCTGTCAACTGGCGGCTTCGGGATCTACTGCTGAGTAAGGCGGTGGAGCGTTCTGTAATGCCGCCATCAATGCTGATGCATCAGAGTTTGCTGCTGCAGCCCAATGTCTACTGTGCAAGTTCTTTTCTTCTCTGCTGTCGATTGGCGGCTTCAGGATCTACTGCCGAGTAAGGCGGTGGAGCGTTCTGTAACGCTGCCATCAATGCTGCATCAGAGTTTGCTGCTGCAGCCTGTGTTGACTGTTGTGGTGGTGGATTGCTACTCATTGGTTGTTGTTGCCTGTTGTTGGATTGGTCTTTCCATACCAGATTTTCACCCACTTGGAGGGCTGGTCCCAGCTTACCTGCCGTCTCTGTCAACTATGAAAGAGATACATCATATCGTCAATTATAATAAGAGTGCTTAAATGTCCACTGTTCCCTTTTTTTGTAATCCTTATTCACAAAAGAGAGATGGAGAGAGGATGAGAGAGAGAGGTGTTGGTGGACTGGGCAAATGGAATATACATCCGACTATAAAAATGAATTTGAAAGAATTTGGAAAACATAAACCTTGCCATATCCAAACTCACATTGGATTCATCATATTCAAGTGTTGCTTTCATCAAGTGCAGTCACAATACCTGCCCTTTTATTTAATAACTTTTCTTCATGTGAACTAAATTTTTATGATTTTTGAACAAATTTTAAAGTAGATTTTACTACAAAATAGACTTTAGTTGATTGTATTTGCAAAACAGATTACTGCTTCATCTTTATTTGCTATAGAAAGTATAAGAATCATTTGCAACACATAACAGAGTGTCGCTAGGATGAGCACAATAGAGTTATTGGTCAAGCTAGAAAAGTGGAAGGTGGTGACTTGACCTTTTGACCTAAAATTCAATTGGTTTCCTGGGATCCATGCTAGTATTGTACACACCAAATTATGAGCCTAGGTTAAGTCAAACTAAAGTTATTGCGTTAACAAGGACTCCAGAAGGGTAAGATGAAAGCATGTCACTGTGACCTTGACCTTTTGACCTCACAAACAATACGCTTCGTGGGATCCATGCTATTATCATACACACTAAATTATATAAGCCTCAGTTAAGTTGAACTGAAGTTTACAAAGAAAAGTTAACGGACACCGAGCATGATACCATAATACCATAATATTGATTAAGATAATTTTTCAACTGCTTGTATTGTTTGTAGACTAGGTATCAACATGATCAATGACACATATAAAGGACACAACACTACAGACTGGAAATGAATACTCCTTCATACAATCAATTCCAATGAAACATCAAACTGTAGTCCTGCATTTTATTCAATTCTAAAATAGAGTATCGCACCTCATTTCTTATCCTGTTATTAGTCAATGCAAAATTTACCTCTTGGTCAATTTCTTGAGTTCCTGCTTCTTTCAGTTTCTGTAGTTTGTGTTCAAAGGTTGTGAAGTGCTTGGCTGCATTCTTCCTATCTCCTCTATTGTAGAGAAACACTGCATAGTTCAGCCACACTGATGGATCTTTTCTAAAATAATGAATTAATAACAAAGCATTTAGTGGGATACTTTTTATACTGGTGCTTGCTTAATTTAACACACATCACAAACTACACTTTTAAGATAATGGTCTTTTCTCTTTATTGGTATAAAATGGGCATAGATTTCAAAGGTACAAAGGTTAAGGGAATTAAGTTTCCACTATCCTTTCCTGGTAGTCATGTTTTGCATCCCTAGAATTGCTTTTGGGTTCATGTCCAGGGAATAATTTTGCCTGGTGGGTGTTTCATAAAGCTGTTCGTAAGTTAAGAGCATCTTTAAGAACCACTGGTGATACTTTCTTGCGGTAAATGGTATTGAATTGACAATTGTTTAGAGCGTAAGAAAAGAGTTCACCAGTCGTTCTTAAAGTCGCTCTTAACTTAAGAACAGCTTTATGAAACAGCCCCCAGGTTTTGCATCGCAATTTGCTCCATATTTTTTAAAGACTGCAATGCATTAAGTCTTTCTTTATAGCATAATTTTACATAGAACGGTACATTACTTAGTTGAGAGCTTTTCTCTTACAACCAAAATTGCTATTCAAATTTGAAAAAGCAAAATTATTCCCTGATATCTAATTCTTGTACCTCTTAGCATTATATAATAAATGTATTTTCAGTATGAAATAACCAAATAAATAAATGATAATGACAATGACATGAACTGTCACATGCTTTCAGAATTGTCATAGCCATGTGTTAGAAATATTAGAATGAAATAAGGTAAGATACGGAATGTGGTCATATTGGCTACTGAAATGAACCAAGGATGATTGAAGCAGACTGCACTGAATCGTTACTTAAAACTATCTGCTTCAAATGAAACCGATTTCCATCAGAAAAGTATTGACTTACTCTTCCAATTCCACAGCCTGCTCATATGCATTATTAGCATTCTCTTCATCATCTAGATGAGTCAAAGCAACTATTGAAGAGAAAGAGAGAGAGATTTATTGGTTATCATTCATTAATCAGTCAAAAAATAAAAATCCATCATGAGGTGTTGTTGCGCTCAAGGTATCCAGGAGGCCGTTTCATAAAGCTGTTTGTAAGTTAAAAGCGACTTTAAGAACAATTGGTGATCCTTTCTTGTGGTAAATGATGTTCACCATTATATGTTCATCGGTGATTATTCAGGACGTAAGGAAGGTTCACCAGTCGTTTTTAAAGCCGCTCTTAAATTACGAACAGCTTTATGAAACACTCAAGAGGGGTGTTTTAAACATAAATGCAAGATTAATGAATGAGTCAATGAATCTATGAACAATATGAAGTGGGTAAATGGACAATCAAAATTGATATTTTACAAACAAATTTTCAATAATTACTCTAAGCAAGTGGCTTGTCATTGATGTTTTATGTAATAATATAACTGGAAAGTACTATATTAAAGACACTACTCAAAAGTGTTTAGCGCTATACAAAAGCAGAATTTTCATTATATTGTTATCACCATATTCAAAGATTGTAAGAGATGTAGTTGCATTACAAATAATCTACGATTAATAACAACAAAATATATCTATGAATCATAGTAGAAGATGTGCAGTACGGCTTACATAGTCAATTGCAGAAAGGCATTCCTAATCAATCTGTTCATGGTGTTTATATTGTATTTCTGATTTATTTACCCTTGCATGTAGCTGTTAAACAAGTTCCACTTGGAATATAACTTATACAACCATACAAATGTGTGCAAGAGATTTCAACCTATTTGAATTTGAATACAAAGTTGATGAATTTGAATCAGATGTTTGATTTGAATAATCAAGAGGATTCCACTCACCGGCCAACAGCATGTAGAGCTGTCCCATCTTTGGTCTGAGATTGATGGCTGCACTGATGAAATGAAAGGCCGATGCATACTGCTGCATGGTGAGATGAACGAGGCCTAGGTTATACATGATCTTCCAGTCAAACGGAGACAGGTAGGACGCCCTCTTGAGACAGCTGATTGCCTGTGTATGGTCAAACAAAGCTCTCAATTATCATGCTCATGTAAGCCTCAGCTATCTGTAATATTCTGGCAATATGCTCCTTCTATTGGCAAACATACTGTATGAATGGGGATGATCAAATGGTATGATATTAGCTTCCTCCTTTTACATGATTATTTTGTGACTTTTTATAGATAGGACATTACTATTTGATGCATATAAAAGAAAGCTTTTCCATTGGTAAGAGATATTCAATGGATGTGTAGATCACAAAAATCTGGAAGCCCCCACACATGTATATATCTCACAAAATATCAACATTCACTGTAAACCAAGTCGCAGCAAAGCCGAGTTCTACATAACTTGTGACTTACGGCAACGTATTTCTTCTTGCCAAAGAAGCACATGCCAATGTTGTTCCAGAGTGATGTGCTCTCAGGGACGGCTGCAGCAGCGATACGGTACTTGGTAAGAGCTACGTCAAAGTCACCATGCTGCTGCATCATACTACCCGCCGCTAGAATAGCCTAATAGAATAATAACAATAGGAGGTGTTACACAACAAGAGAGATGATAAGAATAGACTGAATATGGACTAATCGTTTGATTGTCGTTTTGCTTGTTGGTTGGCTCAATGGTTCATTTTTTTTCACTCACTCTCACTTTAAAAACAAAAGATGACTTAGTACCAATATATATGGAATCGTTACAGACCAAGAGAAATTATTGTATAATGTTCATCCAACTTTCCTATTTATATTTGACAATATTTGTAACATGAACTTGATCCATTATTCAGATGTTGCCAGCACTTGGCAAAAAAAGTAGTCACGATGTACTTGTTCATAATTTTTTTGCCTTCTTATTGTTTTTCCCTTCCTATGTTTAGGACGATGAAAAGGAATATTCACATAGTTATATAATATCATGACATAATTCTTATTGTAAATGATTGATATCAAATTCTTCATATCTCTTCATTGCATGATCATTATTAAAAGGAGAAAGAGATCATACAAATGTAATAGTCCATTTAAATTAAATTCACTACATAAATATCATTATACATACTTTTACATGACTGGGGTCATATGTCAATGCATTCCCAAGCTGCTCAAAGGCACGTTGATTCTGACCACTCTGCAATGATAACACACAAATTATCAAAAAGGATATATCCTTAATATCCACTTTGAGAGCTGTAAATACAAACAATTTTCTAGTGAACAGAAATATTTCTGAAATAAATCATTCCTAAGGTCAGTCAGATACAATTAAAAAATTAATGTTCAGTAGCTAACATGTAAACTTGGTCAACATGTTGTTTGCATTCAACGGAGGTTAATGCATTGTCATCTGAAATACTTAAAGTGCCAATGATTCCACCTCATTTCATGACACTGAGAAAAAGTTGAGGCAGGCTTTTATATTCTCATCACATAAAGTTAAAATGAATTAATATTGAATTACAGATGATAAATGTTCAATATTATGTAAAATTATAACACTTAATTAGAAAAATTGTTTGAATATACCTGGAGGTACAGAAGACCAAGAGTTGTCAAAAGTTCAGGGTTTTCAGGAAAAGACCTAAAAATAAAACAAAGAAAGATTATGTTTTATAATGACTGTGTTAACCACCCCCCCCAAAAAAAAAAATGATGATAATAGAATATAAATGAAATGACCCAAACCTTAAAAAAAAATCTGTATTCATTTTATTCCCCTAAATTCCTAAAAAATTAAAAAGAAAGAGATGCATCGAGGTATAAGGCAGGGTATTACCCTCTTTTGAAATCATAGATGTTCTGTGATACATAATGTTTATGGTATCTTTCTGAATCAATGTATTGTATGTATCAGTCTGACTGCATTCATCAAGTTTATCCAATCAAGCTATTACTTCATCTACAGGCCAGAATCTTTTAAGACTCACAAAAATAAATTGTTACATATTTGTATGAATTAATTAAAGAAAATCAGATTAACATGTTATCTTTTACCCTATGATAAAGTTTAAAATAAGATTACATATATTTGTTTTCTTTTATTAATGTAACTAACATAACTAGCATCGAAATACTTCAACTTTTTCACTCAACCAAAAAAATATTTTGATTGATCCCAGTAACTTCCAACAACCAAAATGCCCGGAAGGTTTGTAGAGGGACCAGCATGCTTCAGTAGGCAATGGGTATAAACATATGCGGCAGAAACGGGGGTCCTGTCCCCCCCCCCTAAATTTGAGGTGGGGGGACAGACCCCCCTAAAATTTCTGTTGATCACCTTTTTTTTCTTTGCTTGTTTTGTTTCCTGCATTCTCCCCTAAATTCAGGTGGACCCCCCCCTAAAATTTTTGTTGATAACCTTTTTTTTGCTTTTCCAATTTTTTACCTGTCTCCATCCCAAAATTTCAGGTGGACCCCCCTAAATTTTTTGGCTTCCACCACCAATAGGTATAAATACTTTTCAGATGATAGACTTACTCAACAGCTCTTTTATAAACATCAGTAGCCATTTGGATGTCTCCTTCCATCAAGTATATCTTAGCAAGCATTACATATGATAAATCGTGTCTGTTATACTGGATGGCTTGCTTTAGGTACTCCTTGGCCTGAAATGCATAAGAGGTAAAGTCAAATTAGTGCTTTCAAACATCTCCTGTTAGAATATTACAATATTTACTCGGAACCACTGAATAAACTGTGGATAATATAGATAATAATAGTCCAACAAATTAATATAGGGCACACATAAATACAATTTTGTTTATATATGACATACTTGGGTATTTTTCTATCTGAAATGCATTCCTGAATGATTGCACTACATGGACCTTCTCAAAACATTCATTAGCATCTCAGACATAACAGAAGATTATGAAATAAAATTGTGAATACTACTAAAATTGTGAGTGTAAAATCCTATCCTGTTATAAATTTCAGGTCTTTCAATAATTCTTTCATTCCATGGTGGATACCAACATTTTGTTTTTTTTCCACTACATTGCTGTTACCTTGAGATACTCTTTTAAATACATGTAGCAGACTCCTAGATTATGAGCGATCTCCCAGTCTCTCTCCGTCATCCGAGATGCTTCAGAATAAACATCTATGGCTGCCTTGTGCCTTCCTAATAGGAATCTAAGGTGAAAAGAAAAATGACCTCATCGGAATCGCGCCTCGGAATAGAATATTTCTAGATAGATGGCGCTATATAAATCTATGGGATAAAATCTTTTCAAGTGGCATGGCACAACCTTAAACTTTTCTCTCTTGTTTTAGAGAGGAAATAAATGAAGAATCAAGGTTGTATTGGGAGTGGATATCTCTTCTTTTTTTCCGTTTTCACTTTTGAATTAAAAGGTTTCAAATGATCATGCTTCAAATTAAATATATTCTGTTCCTAAAGATGTGAAACATGACAACATCCCTAACTATGCCTTACAATGCATAAGGTGATTAGTGTGCATAATCCGGTGAAGGAATAATGATGAAGATGATAGAAATAATAACAACAATTAAAAAATGAATCAAAATAGGTGAACTTGTTGATATGGAAAGTTACTTACAGAGAGCGAGCAACTTGCTTCAGGTTGTCTGGATTTTGAGCATTAATCAAGGCACATGTCTGAAAGCACTCTAATGATTCCTGAATCCTGCCTTCTTGTCGGAGGATAAGAGCTTGGACATAGAGGGCGTACTCACATAGGCCATTTGATTCCTGAAGCTGGTCCTTAATTAGAGCCTGGTTGTTGAAAAAATAAAAACAATAATAATCTCTGAAATACACTGAAATCAGTAAGCTAAAGACAAATATGTTCAATAACAAAAAAAGGGACAAAAGGAAAACAATTACAGAAGTAAATTTAAGTAATGAAGCTTGAGGGTAATATGAAATTTATTACAAAATATACAATTTGTATGAACACAAGAAAACAGAAAGCATTACATACTTTGATTTTCCTGAATCAGGATTTCAAAAACCCAACAGTATCCTAATGCAAAGTGGAATTGAAATAGATGCATCTTACTTCTTAAATTCTTAAATGCATCCCTAATTTGATGAAATCCACACTATGCATACATTATACACATATGCATCATATCTATCTTTTTTCAAAACGTCATAAAATTGTGATTCATATATGCGGTTGTCGAGAATGACATAAAAGATTAAGTTAACAGGAAAAACATAAGGTGGGTGTTTCATAAAGCTGTTTGTAAGTTAAGAGCAACTTTAAGAACGACTGGTAATCCTTTCTTGTGGAAAATGGTATATTCATTGGTGATTGTTAAGGTTCACCAGTCGTTCTTAAAGTAGCTCTTGACTTATGAACAGCTTTATGAAACAGCCCCCTGGCTTGATAATTTGGTCACTGGAGAAAAAATGTATGAACGTCTTTACATAATCACTCTTAGTTGCCTTGTTTACATAATGAATTATGTTCATTTATCTAGAAGAAAAAAAAGACCTCTTGTGAACGGATAGATATTTTACCTATTTTCATTTACTCTAATATACATGTATTTGTAAATTACTCAATACAAAAATGATTTCATATAACAAACATACATTTTTAGGGCTCCCAACATAAGTCCCTAATGATCATTACAAAATGACAATGAAAGATGTACAAGAATAAGTCCTTACGCCATCAAATATCAGCAAAACTGATAATTAACCCATTTTACCTTGCAGTTCTCAAATTCTTTCTTGACATAGTGAAGATGAATTAACCAGTTTCTCCTTTCAAATACTGGAAGTTCAGGAGCTTCAGAAAAGTAAAAAGGAAAATTGTAAATTATGACAAATAAATAACTTCTTTCTTATCTATTTAATATTACAAAATATACTTTAAAAATATATACAAGATGAACACTCATTTCCATGTCCAATGTCTATTTTGGAGTGGAAAGGGTAAGGGATGGTCATTCATTCCCTCTGCTCCAGCAGGCATTCAAACTCAAATTATGTGTATTTTGTTTTCAGGTTTATGCTTAGAATTTAGACAACTAAAGAATGGACAATCCATCTTTATACACCACTGAATAAGAATTGTCTTTTGCAACCGTTTACTCTCCGTCTGTGGTCAAAAAGGGGTATAACTTCAGAAAAAAAGAAAGCAAAAAAAAAAGGTTTACTGTAACTGAAATGACCCATTAAAAATTGTCTAGTTTTATTTTCCATTTATAATTGACTCCCCCGGCCCCCCCCAAAAAAAAGAGAAATATATATATTTTCAAATATATAAATTTAATAAAACTTAGAAATAAAAATATGTAGTGGGAAAATGCATTAGTGACATAATGAATTAAATGAGTACCACGTTGCCATAACATTTTGCACTTGGCCCTGTGATATGCAGGTTTGTAGATATTTGAGACAACAAAACTGGATGAATGGATGGACAAAAAAAAATGCCTACAGTAAGGATATATGAGTGGAAGCAGCAAAAATAAATCTAAGTGGTAGAACTTTCAGTCTCTTAGCTTAGATGCTGGTTGACCATTACCAAAATCATTGAAAGACTTTCATGTCACTGGACCCAAATGCCTGACAAGGGAAGCTTCTTACCTTTCTTACCCCTGACCCTTGCCTGAGGTTTTGGTGGAGGGTTGTCAGAGTATGGAGTACTTGCTTCAGGGACTAAATCTGAAGGTTTCTTTGGCTCAGGCTCCATTCTCATTGGCGTGACATATTCCTCTTGAGCTAGCTGTAGAAAGGAAAAATTACAATCCTCAATTAAACCACAGGGAGGAACATTTGCACATTGTTTATATCCTTTTTTCTGTAGAGGAGTATCATTTCTTCACCTTGTGCTAATCAAGCAGGCTTTACTTGCTCATGTGGAAGCGCCATGGTGTAGCGGTTCTGACACTCGCCTTGTAATCAGAGGGTCGTGTGTTTGAATCCCACCATGGCCTAGCGACCTTTGGCAACGCATCAATCCACACATTGCCACTCTCACAGAGGCGTGAAGCGGATGGTACCGGTAGTGAAGTGTAGTGGAGCCTATCCAAACCCTTGCCTGAGGTACATAATTACCAACCCTCAAGAAATTTACGATCCTCATCATCTAATCTTTTACAAATTCCAGTTGCTTAGAAATCATGAGGGGAACTGGGGCGGTATTCTGAAAACGTTCTTATCTTAATTTTGTTCTTATCTACGTCACTTTCTTAAATTGGTATTCTGAAAACGTTCTTATCTTTTGTTCTTATCTTTGTTCTTATCTTGCTTTCCATCCAATGCTGAGCGCGTAAATTTACAACTCGCGCATATAATACCAAAGCGCGCTAAAAGATAAGAACAGAATGTAGATAAGTGGTATTCTGAAAACGTTCTTATCTTTTTTCGTTCTTATCTTTCACGATATTTAAGATAATATTTAAGATAGCTAGAAGGTTATCACATCTCACGATGTCCGCGTTTTTTCCTCAAAATTGATGGCCTCTAGTAGTAACAAATACCCACAAGTATTCCTCCCACCATTTCTTTCATTCACCCTTTATTTTGCCCGTCTCTTTTTTCTATCCCTTCTTTCTTTTCCCTTTTTTCTTCCTTTCTATCTGTCTGTCTTTCTTCCTTTCTATCTGCCTGTCTTTCTTCTTTTCTGTCCGTCTTTCTTCTTTTCTTTCATTCTTCATTTATATCTTTTCTTTTGTTCTGTTTGAATCTTTTAATTTCTTTTTTTTTTCTTTTGCTTTGTTTCATTTATACTTCATCTTTCTTTTTTTATTTTCCCTTTTCGTTTTATCCCTTTCTTTTTTTTTTCTTTACTGAGTATTTTGTCTACTTTTCCCCCGTTTCTCTTCCTTTTCTTTCTTTTTCCTTTTTCTTTCTTTCTTTCTTCCTTCACTTGTTTGTAATCTTTTTATTTTTCTTCCTTATTTTTCTTCCATTCTTTCGTTTTTATACAAGCTTTTCCTTTTTTAATCATTCATTTTATTTTCCCCCTTTTTCTTCCTTCCCTTTAATAATTCTTACTTTTTCTTTCTTATTTTTTTTATTTATGCTTTCTGACACTTTTGTGTCTTTTTTACTCACTTTCTTTTTTTTCTTTATTTTGCTCATTCTTTTTTTGTTCGTTCTTTATTTACTTTTTTCTTTACTTTCTTTCTTCTCTCTGTCTTTCTTCTATTAACTTTTTCTTTATTCTTCTTTTTTTTTCATTTTCTTTTCCCTACTTGATATTTTCCCTTTTCTTTTTCTTTCCTTTTTTCTTTCTTTCTTTCTTTGAATTTACCTTTCTTTCCTTTATCTTTTTGTAGTCTTCATATTTGCCTTAATTTTCCTTTCATTATTTTTCTCTCATTTTTATTTCTTTGTTTAATTTTCTTTTTTTTCTCTTCCTTCACTTTTTAAATTTTTATTCCCTTTTTCTCCTTTTTTCTTTCTTTCTTTCATTTGTTTTTTTTAGACTTTTTTTCTTTTTCGGTTCCTTGTTACTTTATTTTATCTTATTAATTTGACCTTTTTTTATTTTTTGTGTGTATTCATTTTAGTTAATTTTTTTTTCATTTTTGTGCCTTCACTTTATCATTGATAATTGTTCTATTTCTTTCTTCCGTTTCCTTCTTTTATTCATTCTATTTTCTTTCTTTTTTAATTTTTAAGTTCTTTTTGCTTGCTTTCTTTCGTTTACTCTTTATTTTTTCATTATTTCTGCTTTGTCCCTTTCATCTTTTTTTCTGCCTCATTCTGACCCTTTTCTGTCTTCTTACTTTCATACCTACTTACTTTCTTTATTCATATTTTGTTCTTTATTCGTACCTGCTTTATTTACTTTTCTTTCTTTTTTTGTGCACGTGGACGTCTCGAAATAATAAAATCAGTCATTGCGTATAAAATGCCTATTTCGCGCAATGCGCCAGAAAGAGTGAACGCGCAGCGCCCATGATATTCTCTTCACATAAGGAACGCTCTTATTGGTTAAACTGCCAATATAATGCGCATTTTGATTGGTAAAATCTTAAAAATGGGCGTGTTGGAGATAAGAAGGGGGCAGTCCTTACAGAGATAAGAACGCGTTAAGAAGATTTTCAGAATACCGATTTGCAATGATTTTAGCGTCTTCTTATCTCAGTGAGATAAGATAAAAGATAAGAACAAAGATAAGAACGTTTTCAGAATACCACCCCAGGCCTTTGCTCATGCAGGGCCTAGCCTGTGGAATTCTCTCCCACAAATTTTGAAAACCCCAACCGAGTCCAGACTTCAGTGACCACCTTCAAGGGCAACCCAATGTATGAACAATTTTTTACTGTGACCTCTGGTATGTTCACTATATTTTTCTTCTAGATTGAGTTTTGTACATTGATCATAATTATCAATAAGTGTTTATATGTTTCAATCATAACACCCCTACATGTAACTCTTCGATACGCCAGAGTTGGGATTTTTAACTGTTGAAGTCGTTGTGGATAGGAAAGCTTCCTTAATTTAGGGACCAATTTTGTTGCCCTTCTTTGTATGTTCTCTAATGCATGTATATGTTTCTTCAGTACAGGGTTCCACACAGCATGGGCATACTCAACTTGTGGTCGGACAAGTGACTTATACAACAATGCAAAGTTATTTTTATCTAGATACACAAAAGTTCATCTGATCAAGCCCATAAGCCTGTAAATAAATATTTATTAGCTGATGCAAGTATTCTACAATTCACGATATTCATCAGCCAATTGATTTTTTTTTTTAAATTGGCACTGCTCATGATATCATCGCCCGATCTTATATGAACAAAGAAGGAAAATGGCGACAAGATCATCAGTGAGTATCTGCTCATCTTCTTACATAATTTTTTGTAATATATACAATATTTATCGTTTTTAAGTATAAATAAATGTATGTAATGGGGGAATTTGAACTTGTTGTCCATGGACATAAGTATGTGGCTAGCAAGTTAAACAAATCAAGTATTGTTTTCTCCAAAAACGCTTCTTCGTGTGGCCCTATGCCTTGCCGCGCCAGGCGTCAGTGGGGAGTAAGCCTACATAGAGTAGATGACTTTTACTCCCCAGACACCTCCAGGCTAAAAGAAGTCACCGCCGCTGATGAAATGAACGGCAATGAATTGAGTGGTGACTTAAACCAGGATAATGTCGCACCAAAAGCAAATAAAGGAAGGTGCCTTCTTTACTGACCTTATTCAACTTGCCATAATAATCAACTCTTGTAATTAAATGTGGGCAACAACTACATGTCAGAAAAGACAAATACTTTTATTACTTGACCTCCCTCAAAAACGCTTCGAATATCGCACCTTTCTTCATGCCCTCTCCATGTAAACGGTCACAATCAGAGCCTGGTGAAGTATAACCTACCAGATCTTCAGTCACTTACACCAGACCCAATTCCTTACTGCCAATAGAAGAAAACAGTAAAAACGGCAGTAAACAACGTGGTCATACTTGAAACCATGGAGGCAATCCAAGCAAAGAAATCACTCTCATTCTGGACCTCCATCAACATTCGAGATTTCTCAGGCATGCAGTAATTGTCAGAGCACAGCTACTAAGCCAGACATGTCCAGTGCAAACAAGACTTGTTGAAATAAAGAAGACCACAATAGTCCAATGCAGGCTCTGCAAGAAAGAAGCAGAAGATGTTGTCCACTTTATATCATCATGTGTTCACCTAGACACTCACAGACAAGATTTCTGCAATAAGCTTAGAAGCAAACGCCTGCCAGATGAAATCTACTCTCTCTATGATACAACCAAAGGAGATGCATTCACAACAGCGGTGTTACTCCCATGGCCATGCTCTCTTTAGTCTTTAGTCTTTACGTCACCTCCCAACATAATGATGTGCTTATTTGCTTACATTGACTTTCCTTTATAAACTTCATATTAGCCGTATTACATCTCTCTCCTCTCTGTAATTACTAACTACTGATGGACATTCTTTGTGCAGCACCTTGCTGTTGATCTCCGATATAAGCGGAGGAAGAGGAAGATGCCATTAGACTTACAGTTACCCATGTTAACTGCACTTCAGAAGCCAGCTTCAAGGCCGAGGTGCAGAAAATCCAATTGCGCTAAGACTGGGCTGATTCTATGATGGGCCATTGGGGGGACCTAAAGGCAAAGGTACGCACTTTGTTTTCAAACAATAACAAGTGGAATGCCTCTGGCCGTCTCACCTGCATCACACAGTTCAATATAGCAGCAGTGCTGACTTTGAAAACTACTCTAACTCGCACAAGATGTTCAGTGATACATGGTTACTATTATGTCCACTTTTTATGAACTAGACCAATAAACTTACAGAGATATGATGGTTATTCAACAAAAAAAACCAACATGGCCAAAGTTCATTGACCTTACATGACCTTCGACCTTGATCATGTGACCTGAAACTCGCACAGGATGTTCAGTGATACTTGATTACTCTTATGTCCAAGTTTCATGAATTAGATCCATAAACTTTCAAAGTTATGATGGTAATTCAACAGATACACCCGATTCGGCCAAAGTTCATTGACCTTTGACCTTGGTCATGTGACCTGAAATGCGCACAGGATGTTCAGTGATACTTGATTACTCTAATGTCCAAGTTTAACGAACTAGACCAATAAACTTTCAAAGTTATGATGGTAATTCAACAGATACCCTCGATTCGGCCATAATTCATTGACCCTAATTGACCTTTGACCTTAATCATGAGACCTGAAACTTGCACAAAATGTTCAGTGATGCTTGATTACTATCATGTCATTCATATCATACATTCAATGAAATGAGCACAAAACTTGTATTTAGTGAGAAATATAAAAAAATACTTGGGTGCAGGAAACAGTAACCGTTTCTAACACGTATTTTATGTATTGTCGCCTATATCATGAGGTCCATACATGTTAATGTTGGACCTCATAGTCATTGACATTGGTACTAGGAGTGATAAAAACAGCATGCGCGCGATGAGTGGTGCGTAGCTTTAGGACCAGCGCAGCTTTAGGACACCCTACCATACATGTACGATGATAGTTGATACACCAACCTGGTGGACTGGGGTGGTATTCTCCATGTTCCCAGGTCATTTTATCTTTAAAATATTTTATTTTATCTCTTAAAATGAAATTGGTATTCTGAGATGAGATTTTATCTCTCAGATAAAATTTTAGATTTTATCTTGCGTATCTACAGATGATACGCAGCAGAACAATGCCTGCGTACACATACCCATCGCGTATCTGGCCATTGCAACGCAGATGATGTGCTTGCACCCATGTTACTTTGAAGAAAAAATAAAATAAACTTAAAAGAGGGTAGGCCTAGAGGCTATTTCATCTCTGCGGCATTGATTTCACCAATATTTCTAGGTGAATTAACCCCAAATGGTGACATGAAAATGAAGAAAAATTATATATTTATTGAGAATAACACCTTAACGTTGTTCCTGTACAATCAGGGAGTATTTCATAAGACTTTTCTTGACTAATATTGTCTTTGAAATGATGCTTGAAAAGATGCGATAAAGCCTACACTTCGAAAAAAGATGAGAGTATTGTCCTTTTTGTTAAAACAAAATCTCCGTAAAGACGCGTAAGCGTATAGTGCAAGCGTATTTGAAGTCAATAAATTGACGCAATCTCACCCCTTTGCCACACCTCCTGGCGGAATGGATTTTAATTGGTTGAGTGATATGAGAGAGCTATAAAAGCACGTTTCTAATTGGATATTGATTAAAAAATAGGACTAGGTGTGTCTTACAGAGACAAAATGAAGATAAAATGGTTCTCAGAATAGGCCTACCAATTCGGAGAGATTTTAAGCAGAGCTACCATGTCTCACACATTGCGCGTGAGACTCACTCATTCAGGGTCCGTCTCACGATCTCACGCATGGCACCCATTTTTCTCACGCATCGGGACCCGACAGAAAAAAAAGAGAAAAAGTAGCATTATTCGCCAGATTATACGACTGGCCGACCGCCTTCGCGTCTAGCCCGGCACGCGAGACGAATCAAAAGTGCAGTCAGCGCACAGCTAGTACGTGATACGATGAATAGCGTGCGTGCATCGCATGGTTTTGAAGCCCATATCTCATGCGCGCGCACCTTTTCGCAACGTACGAGTGTCACTTGTTCACTGCTACCATCCTGCCTGTGGAGAATCTACAGGTAGGACTATGGCATGCCAATGCTGTATTGAGCACACACTTTAAAAAATCATTAAAATATCACTTTTGTGACCAAAATTACTAATTTCCATACAGTTGCAATTTATTTTTCATTAGTAACTTGGGAATAATTATTGTATTCACCAGAGCGCTCAAAAACTTGAATTTTGGGCATATTTTTGTGTACGCCCTCTATTGGTGGAAAGTAATATGGCAAGAAAATTTTCATTTTTTGATCTCTATTTTTAATTAAGAAAAAAATGATTTAAAGAATCAAATTTACTTACACATGACTTAAGAGCCAAGTTGTATGACGAATAGGTGTAATGGAAACTGTCAGTGTAAAAAAAATCAAGCATTTGTCCCAAAGAAAAAGAGAAAATAAGCCAAACAATGCCACCCTTATTTTGCCACACATGGATATATAACTGAGAACAAGGTTATCATAACCTTGTTCATTGAATGAGTGACGAGTGTAAGTACATGTAGGATGGGGGGTCGGGTGTCCGGACACTTTATCTTTTTGAAGCCTTCTTGTTTGTTTGTAGATTACACTAAAAATATGAATTCATTATGGTGAGACTACCACATATCGACCACTTCTTTTGAAACCGACCACCTTGCGCGCGTTAAAATTATTGCGTATTACAAACGATACGCGCGGGAGAGTAGGCGCAGTGTCCATAGAAACGGTAAAAATCGATTTTTCGAGAAAAAAAGGAAGCAACAAAAAGTATAAATTCAGTAGAATTAATCAAAATTGTATTGACCAGACCCAAACCCCGCTGAAAAACCAAGAAATGCGATAGGAAACGGCTTTAGAACAAATTTCCGTCGTCAATCGTCGAATCATGTACCGGAGCTCGCAATGGAAGTAGTGAGACGATCATTTAGCATGTTGACATCATAGAACTGATTTGGAAGAGTTAAAATTCTTCGCCACCGCGACAAGAATCGGCCGTAAACTTAGTGTATCGCGGGTGGTCGGTTTCAAAAGATGGGTGCAAATGAGCAAATGTAAAATCGTCGTATTCGTTGTTCGTCGATATATACGCGGATTGAATTGGAGTCGCCGTGCGAAACATGGGAATCTGATCTGCTTAATTTTCTGCACAAATGAGACGAAAACTGGGTAAAATTGATGAATATTTTCGCAGATACGATGCTTAGAAGATTAGGTGGTCGATAAGGGGTAGTTCCAACCATACTTGTAATCATTTTGTATTTTGTAATTTATAATATTTACTAACATTTTGTACTAAAAATTGATGAAACTTCGCTTGTAAATTTTTCCAAATGACATTCTAAAATTGATCGTCCGGACACACAACCCGTCCGGATACATAACAACTGGGTATACTGGCCGCGCGCGCACAGAGACGTCGAGTCATGAAAATCTCACGCATTACATTTTTTTGAACTTGGTATCTCTGTTTAAGGGTATTTTATCTCACTGATTTTAACGGAGATTTTAAATGATTTATTTTATCTGAGATAAAATGGATCTCAGAATACCACCCCTGTACTTTAACGGATGATGAAGAAATACCGGTAACAATTCATGAAAACGGTTGTTCGGTAATACGATCCACTTCCATACCATACACAATCATGAGCATGTGGGACCGTGCAAAAATAATCGCCAATTTTTATTTGACCGACGCTTTCTCGATAGAAAATACTTTCTTTAGGAAAGTCATGAATTTAGACAATTGTTTATCATTTCATGGTTATTCCGGCTTACCTTTAGAATCCAATGTCATGAATCGATTACAAAAATCTCTAGATTTTAAAACGAGAAAAACAATGGATACGACGTACTTTTTCAGAACTTTATACTTACTAAGTCTTTGAGACAGAAGTGGATACATGGATACACATGGATACGAGGATACGTGGATACTACTGGGATACGTACGTGGATACGTAGGATAAGTGGATACATGGATACGAGGATACGCGGATACGTGGATACGAGGATACGCGGATACGTGGATAGGAGGATACGAGGATACGGCCGGGCATCTGGGATATTTGTGGAAAAGGGGGAAAGGAAGGGAGAGTCCAGGGTGACCAGATTTCACAAAATGAAATACGGGACAATTGACAAACGAAGATCAACAAAGAAGCCCACAAAAAGTGTGGGCTTCTGAGAATCCATAGTATAATTATAAGACTTTTGGAAAAAAATATAAAGATTAGAAGGGAAGGTGAACGAAAGAATGAAGGAGAGAAACAAAAGAGATGATTGGGAAGGAAAGAAAATAAAGGAAAACAGAAAAAATAACAGAAAATTAGAATAAAAGAAGCATTATGAAAAATACGAGACATTTGACTTCCTCCTGCTCGTACGCACGGGCGTCCGTCGATATAACACATAATATTTTTATGAAAATATGCACCTTTTTTCTTAAAAGTTGATGGAGAGGGGGGAAAATTAATCGTATCAAGTCGGGGTATTCAGTAATGAGTACAGGAGAAACTATATTTCACTGATTTTTATGATTCATCCCATTTGATTAACTCATCTATTCGTGTTTTGTGGCTAATCTTTCCCTTACGCATTGTTTTTTGGCAGAAGTTCTATGGAAAATGCACCTTTTTTCACACAAACTTTGAGACACTCTATATTCATTCCCCCCATTGCTCGAGAATGAATGGGCAGTTAACGACGGGGTTAAAGATTTATTGAAGAATGGAATGTATATTTCATGAAAATGAAAGCCATTTCCCCATTGGATGTTATCTTCAATACGTGTTTTTTAGATGAAGTCAGTTATCGAATAGGCTCTCCTGGCATTTGAGGTCTCTATCGGTGACGTCACTCAGGATCGTCATGCCTGGACCATCGGCCAGGCAGGGGTCGCAATGGTATATGATTTATGCATAATGCACTCGATATATACAATAATCTTGTCCTCCCGTTCAAATGAATGTGAAACTCATATAATTTCCATCACAGCATTCAACAGGAGTACTGTAGTACACATTTCTTTGTTATAAGTGAATTAAAGTCCCAGTGAGTTTGCCTCACCCCTATTGTGAAAATGTATCACCCCTAAGTTGTAACACAGTCAGCTGTTTGCACTCAGGGTCACTCCGTGACCTGTGTGTGCGTTCAAGAGTTGTACACGATTTTCTGTCTCATTTAGGCAGAAATCTTTCATAATGAAAAAAATAATAAGAGATAAAAAAAGGTTTCCGTCATTCTTTGAAATGAATGTAGAAAGAAAGAAAGGAAGGAAGGGAAGATTACTTAATGTCTGAAAGACAAAATAAAGGAGGGAATTAAAGGGGGAAAGGTGAGAAAAAGAAGGAGGAAAGAAAGAATGAAGGAAATAAACATGTTTCCTTCATTCTTTGAAAGAAAGAAAAGAAAGTAAAAAATAAGGGAAAAGAATAAGAAGGGAAAATAAAGAAAGGAATAAAGAGTGGAAGGGAAGAATGAAGCTAGGAGGAGAGTGTTACGATATCAGTATGGATATCTAAGCACTCCATACACCCCCCGCAACATGGATACCATGCCTGTTGATTGACCTGCCTAGCTGGCCTGTATAATAAACCTGTATATACGTTCATACCAAAGTCTCCACCAGAGTCCTTTGTATTGGATCATGGTGGCAGCTGAAACCAGTGATCGCCTTTGAAATGACAGGGATCAAGTAACCAGATACTGTATTGTTGGGAAGTAAACTGCATGTCTTTTTACCGAAATTCGCATGCTTCATATATAACCTATGGTAGTGGATCGTATTACCGAACACTTTTCATGAATTTGATCATATCAAACACATTATTCCAATAAAATTCACCAAACTTTCACCATAAATACACAAATACCTACAAAATATAAATATGCAGAAATTTTGCCGAAATTGTTTTTCATTTTTACGACATCAGCTTCCAATCGGACCCCTCTTCGCAAGTGAAAAATTTTGGTCACTTGAAAAGGTATCGTATTACCGAACGTGTGTTTTCTATGGGAAAAGTTGGGAAAACAACAAAGTCACTGATGAGCTATTTTGACCATATTTTATTGTTTTGAGGATATAAAGACTTCGAAATTGTGTTTTTGATAATTTTTCATAATTTTTCTATTTAAGTTCCCTTTGGAAGGAAGTTGCAAAGGTTTGAGGGTATTTGATTATTTTCTGACGCATATGATGCGCGCGTTCGGTAATACAAGGCCGGTCGGTAATACAATCACTCACTATACTTACTAACCCAACGGGTGCCCGCTAGCCCCGGCTATCGCATCGCTCATGTACCGTACTGTGCATACCCAATGCACTGTCACAGCAAATCACAGTGTTGTGAGAAGGAGCGAGATGCTAACGGTAACTGTAAACAATCAAATATAGCCTGAATAAGTTATAACTGTGTTCAATCACTGGCACAGAGGTCTGCATCATAAGATCAACATACACTAAAAGTTGATAAAACCTAAATTACTTAATGTTCTGGACTAGAGTGTGAACAATGAATTAATATTTTCCTAATATTAATTGTAAATCTGGAGTGTGAGAAGTGAGTGGGAGTGACCAGCATTTTCACTGCATGAAACACCTAATGACATTCACACAGGGCTGTGAGTGCGTTACAGGTATCATCACCAGTCGACCTGTGACTGTAAGGAGCGTTCACACGTGGATATAATCAGACATTAATATCTACACTCATTCATTTAAATACCTAATACGTACAGCGAACATACACAATGAGTAGTGGAAAATATCCAGAAATGAACTGGGAGGCAACAGACCTACCCGAAGAGTTCCAGCTTTTCAGACAAAGAATGGAGCTGATTCTAGCAGACCAAGACATAACTGATCAGAGAAAAATGGCTATAAAAATCAAGATTGCTGTAGGCAATGAAGGCTTGCGTCGAATCAATGCATCGGGGCTATCAGAGACCGATAAAGAAAAACCGCAAGAGCTATGGAGACTATTAGAGGCACAGTTAAAGGTCAATATCAATTTTCGCATACACCGCTTAGAGCTAATGCGGTACAGGCAGAAACCAGATGAAACGATCGATGAATTCGTAACCAGGTGTAGGGACAAAGCCAAAAATTGCGATTTCGAGGAAGCTGAGTTAAATGAGCGAATCATGGAGCTAGTGATTGCGTCAACTCCAAGTCTCGAATTCCAAAAGTCATTGCTAGATCAACCGAAAGGTTACAAGGTCGAACAAATTTTGGTAGAAGGTCGTAAATACGAGGCAGTTGCTGCGAGCCGACAATGTCTCGAGACACTAGACCCTAAACAGAATATCGATTCGTTCAAGCGTAACCAGGGACGAAAAGCATGTGGTAACTGCGGACGTTTCCACAAACCTCGTCAGTGCCCTGCGTATGACGACGAGTGCCGTGCCTGTGGCACCAAGGGCCATTGGGCCAAATTCTGTCGTAAATCGAAAAATGATCGTAGTCGTAAACAGAATCGTAGATCAGACACGGTATCTGATGATCGGAAACCAAGACAAAACAAATCACGATCAAAGTCGAAAAGTCGAAAGAGTAAACCAATAAGCGAAATGGACATAACACATGATACTACCACAGATCATGATCATTATCAATCTACAGATAGTCCATTCAACGTAGCACAATTCGACACCATACACACTAATGGACCACACACAGTTGTAAATCCAGAAGGTACTGTAGCATTTGCTAACATTGACATAATATGCCCACAGAGAGTAGGTCAACATAAGCTTTACCTAAAAGTGGACTCGGGGGCAAGTGCTAACACTATCACAGTACGTACCGCCAAAGCAATTTACGGTCCAAAGTGGGAATCAGTAGTGAAACAAACAACAATAAAACTTATAGCTTACGGAGAGACACAAATTCCATGTAAGGGTACACTAGACATAAAGTGTAGATACAAGAGTACAAAATGGTCAACACATACATTCTATGTAGCAGACGTCAAGGGTCCAGCGATCCTAGGGTTGTTAGGTTGCACTGACCTTGGAATTATCACAATTCACTCAATGGACAACAAAACACCTACAACCAATCCTAAGCCTCAAACACCTATCACAAGTGTAAGGGATCTCAAACAAGCATATCCAAATCAGTTTGACGCTATTGGTAGTTTCCGAGGGAAGGCAATGCTTCATGTCAAGGATGATGCTAAACCTACCATAGACGCACCCCGCAAGTGCAGCGTACACTTGAAAGACAAAATCAAGGCGGAACTGGACAAAATGGAGCAGCAAGGAGTCATCAGAAAAATTGAGTACCACACCGATTGGTGCAGCTCCATGACCACTGTTGTGAAGAAAGATGGATCCATCAGGATTTGTCTTGACCCCAGGAGGTTAAATGATGCCTTGAAGAGATGCCCGCACAAGGTACCAACCTTGGAAGAGGTCCAACCTGTCTTCGCAGGAGCTCAGTACTTCTCTAAGTTAGACGCGAAGGCTGGTTACTGGTCGGTTCACCTATCAGAGGAGTGCCAGGATCTCACCACATTTCGTACACCATTTGGAAGGTACTGCTTCCAAAGACTACCATTTGGGTTATGTACTAGTCAGGATATCTTCCAGCAGCATATGGATAGGATTGTCCAAAATGTGCCAGGCTGCATATGCATCGCAGATGACATAGCGATCATAGGAAGAACGGAGGAGGAACACGATAGGAACCTCTACTTACTCATGGAGACAGCAAAGCAAGAAGGCTTAGTGTTCAACAGCTCCAAATGTACTATCAAGAAGGAAGCCATCAACTTCTTTGGTTCCAAGTACACTAGATCAGGTATCTACCCAGATCCGAGCAAGGTAGAAGCTATCACATCAATGCCATCACCCAAGGACAAAGAAGATGTTCAGAGATGCTTAGGATTATTCACATACCTAGCAGCATACATTCCTAACTTCTCAGAGAAGTCAGCGCCACTTCGAGAACTTCTACACAAGGAAGTACCATTCATCTGGGACGATGATCATGAACATTCCTTGAACAGCCTGAAAAGTGCAGTATCATCAGGTGCATGTCTACAATTCTATGACCCAAAGAAAGAGACAACTCTTGAGGTAGATGCATCGATGAAAGGGCTAGGAGCATGCCTGCTCCAGCAAGGCAAACCAGTTGCATTTGCATCCAAAAGTCTTTCCACTGCACAGTCCAACTATTCCAACATAGAGAGGGAAACCTTAGCCCTAGTGTTTGGTATCAACCGCTTCCATACATATCTGTTCGGGAAGGAATTCACCGTCATAACAGACCACAGACCATTGGAAATGATATGGAAGAAACCTCTTAGAAGTGCACCACCACGTCTACAGAGATTGCTTATCAAAGTCCAAGGATACCGATTTCAAGTCAAGTATCGACCAGGAAAAGACATGATTCTTTCCGATACCTTGAGCCGACTTCCTAATCCCAAGGAAGCACGCGATGTTCCGCTAGATGTCAGAGTGGAATCCATCTGCTCTGAAGCCGAAGATTCGCACCAGATTGACTTGATATACTTCGGACAACACAAGAGAACAGAGCTTCAGAGAGAAACAGCTAATGATCCTGTTCTCAGATCACTATGGCAAATAGTCACTCAGGGATGGCCTGAGACCATCCAAGAATTGCCGACATCCCTTCGTCAATTTTGGTCTTACAGAGATGAAATCGGAGTATCACACGGAGTACTCTTCAAGGGAAGTCAAGTCATCATACCGAAGACACTAAGGAATGACATCCTTAGACAGCTTCATCTAGGACACATGGGAATCGAAAGCACGAGACGACTTGCTCGTGAGACAGTGTTCTGGCCAAACATCAACAAGGACATTGATCAGCTGATAAAGCAGTGTGAAACATGCCAGAAACACCAAGCAAGACAGCAGAAAGAGCCACTGCATCCCCATGATGTACCACCAGCACCATGGACCAGACTGGGAAGTGACTTGTTCATGCTCAATAGACAAGAGTATCTACTTGTTACTGATTACTATTCCAAGTATCCGATCATTGCTAAGCTAACCGATACATCCAGTGCAGCTATAGCAAGACAGATGACGGGAATCTTCAGTCTGTTCGGTCCACCAGAAGAGATTGTGTCCGACAACGGTCCACAATTTGTAGGGAAACCATTCCAAGACATGTGCAAGAAGTGGAATATCAAGCACATCACTTCTTCACCGCACTATCCAAGATCCAACGGATTAGCTGAGAGAATGGTTCGTACAATCAAGAATCTGTTGACAAAGTGTTCTCAAACTAGCCAAGACAGCCAACTAGCCATGATGCACCTGAGAGCAACACCAGTTGACAATAACTTGAGATCACCAGCAGAGATGTTGTTTGGAAGACCCATCCGAACCACATTGCCAAGTCACTATCTTTCGAGAGATTCTACTGCCACCGAGTTTCTCTTGAATAGGCAAGACAAAATGAAGGAAGTGCATGATCGACATGCAAGTTCTGATCTGCCACCACTGCATGTAGGACAGCCAGTGAGAGTTCTGCATCCAAGAGACAACACTTGGATACCAGCCAAAGTATCCAAAGTCTGTGAAGAACCTCGATCCTATGAAGTTTCAACGCCGAATGGAGGAATCTTGAGGAGAAATAGATCTCACTTGAGGGAAATTCCATCCACCAACCCAACTCCGAAGCGTGTCAGGTTCGACGAAGAAAACCACTCCACAGAAACTCAACCAGAGGAAGACAACGTCCAACGAACACCAATGTCTAACTCTAATCAATCTCAACAGACACACTCACAAACCACGAGGTCTGGACGCACTATTCGCAAACCAGAGAGATTCATGTTCGACGATTGAACATTATGAACACTCTAAACTCTCAAACAAAGAAGAGAAAGAGAAGAAAGAAGACAACACTGAAGACATTAGTGTAGTTTTAAGTTTATTATATGCATGTATAAACATTGTACATTATTTTTGGTATGTCAAGATAGTGTTTACGAAATTATCAAAAAGACACTATAACCAAAACTTATTGTTTGGAAATATTGATTTCAGGATCAATCCGGTTATCCAAATTATTTTCAGTTTTGCACAAGATTGAAGTTATGTAAAATTGAAGATGCATACAGTTTATCACAAATTGGTATTATTCTCACAAACCAAACAGTTTCTATATTATATCTGATAAATCATAACTAAGCCAAATTACCAAAATTTGCAGACTACCAAAAGTATTGTTTGAAAACAATATCATTGAAATTTGAAATTCTCAATCTTATCAGAAGAAGGGGGATGTTACGATATCAGTATGGATATCTAAGCACTCCATACACCTCCCGCAACATGGATACCATGCCTGTTGATTGACCTGCCTAGCTGGCCTGTATAATAAACCTGTATATACGTTCATACCAAAGTCTCCACCAGAGTCCTTTGTATTGGATCAGAGAGAACGAAAAAAGAGAAAATAATGGAAGGAGAGAAAGAACGAAAAGAAACAGGAGACGAAGAGAGAAGGATGCCAAGGTAATTATAAGGAAAGAAAGAATGAAGGAAATAAAAAAGTATATTTGATAAAGAAGGAAAGAAAGAAAAATGAACAGGCAGAGAGAGAGAAAAGAAAATGTCTAGGAAAGAAAGATAGATGGAACAAAAAAGGCAAGCAGAAAGGATAGGGTATATATAAAATAAAGAAAAAGGGAAAGTTCAAACTTCAAGTAAACAAAAAAATCCAATCATCTAATAAAAATCATAATTTTATTTGGTGTTTTTTAATGTATTTTCAAAATTTTAAACATAAAATGTTTTAGAAATGAATAAAATTTCAAAGTGAAAAATATTGTCAAACTTAAAAATTAGATGAAACATCGCGGCATCGTGCACACCAAGACTCAAAACGAAAGCTGAAACAATTAACTAGATCTATGAAAAGTCAATAACATGTTCCTCCGATTACATCTCCAAATCATTAATCTCAGAATCCATAGTATAATTATAAGAATTTCCCGCTGATTTTGTGGTTATTTTGGTGGAAAAACTGTCATGTGAGATGTTTGCACCATTGAGAATTTGCTTCGATCCTCCATGCCTAGCTAGTAGCCTGCCACACACAGGCAGGAGGCCAGTTCGTTTGCAATGTATTAGGTTAGCAAGAAATCACCGCAGAACTTGCAAAAGTTTACAGTTATCGATTTAATTGTTGTCCCTGCTTCGTCAGCTGTTGGTTATTTAATGAAAATTCGCCACTTTTAAATGTATTAACTACATTTTGTTCAATATTCTGAAATACGGGACAAATAGGCGTCCCGGGAAGGGTTATTTGTCGGGACGCCGGGACACAGGAGCAAAATACGATTTCCACACAAAAAACGCGCTTCGGACTGATTGTGTATATACAAAACGTGATTAAAATATGACATTTCTGATCGCAATAGGCCCTATAACATATTTTTATTCGCGCTTTGCACTCGAATCGCTAAGTTTAGTCAGATAACATTCCTCTTCACCACTTCAAATAGCGCTAAGAAAGTCATGTCTTTTCATAAACCGGTCACTTTATTCAATTTTTATCTAGGTATAAATTCATGAAATATTAGAAATTACATTTAATAATGAAGAATTAAGAATAAAACGAGTCATATAGGACTAATACTTATTCGTATTTATAATCAGAACGAGACATTCACATAATAACCAACCAATGAAAGTCAAATCCAATTTGTGCTCAAAACGAAATATTATATCAAAGGCGTCATTGCATGCCGATGTTCTGTTACAAATGCAGTTCTAGTACTCCATGCTCTTTTGAAAGTCTTCTGGATATATAAGTAGGAAGATAATTTTTTTTTAAATAAGTAACTTATATGCCAATGATGCAGTATCTCATTCACAAAAATTTTATTGCACTCCCTTACTTCTTATCCCTATTTTTCTTCATTCTCTTCTCCCTCTTTTCCTTTCTCTTCATCAAGTTCATTCTTTCTATAATTTTTGAAAAAAAATAAATTATACAATGTATGCCATTCATGCAATAACTCATTCACAAAACTTTATATTCACATCTTTCTTAAAAAATCGGACAAAAAAATTAATTATCAGGTCAATTTTGAACTATTAAATCTCTAGTTTTAAGTTAAAAATGATAAATAGAACGACTCATATTAGATAATTCATAATCAGAACGAGACATTCACATTGACGAATGGCTAAGATACACCCAGGGAGTAGGAATGACTGCTTAAATCCGATGACCGAATCTGTAAGTGTTTAAGTAAAATTGGTTCTTTAGCGCTTTTTAAACAACGAGATAAAAGCGCAACAAGACATAGCCCTGAATGAAATTAATTTGTTTAAAAAAGGGATTGTGATGTAGGCCTTATACGATGTGTCTCGTTGCAATCACAAGCAAAGCAGGACGGGGTGAAATTAATCGTCGAATTGTAACCATGTCAAATATGTCTCTATGCGACATGTTTTGAAATTGATTGGTTATTTCAATATAACCAAAACGTCTCAGTGTGGTATATCGTTCTTAATATCCCCTTTCTTACTATTTTGTTGTTATCTGTTGCTCGTGTCTTATTACTTATCACTGAGCTGTACATGATTGTAATTGGTTTGCGTAATATATGCAAAAACTTCAAAAGGCATAACTTTCTTATTTTACATATTTTTTTGATGAAATTGGCTTGTTACTTATTTTTCTACTTATTCAAATCAATAATTTTTGAGGTAAAGACTTCACCTTTTATAAGCTGCATATTCGTATATGTTATTATATTAGCCTTTACTGAAAAATCTATAATAATCCAAATAGTTTATGTTTTGTTTACTGAAATCAACTTAATTAAATAAAATCAATTCTAAAAAGGATTAAAATTTATACGTCAAATTGTAATAATATGGGCTTAGGCAATTGATACATGTTTCTCTATAAAGAGAGCAGCCAATTTGGAACAATTCACTAAAGTACCCTTTTCTATCTTTCTCTCAAGAAAAATACAAATTAAAAACGATGTAAATTATCTGGCAGAAAGGGTAATTAGGGTGTGTGATGCTTCGTTCTAAAAGTTCTTTTAGTATCATGTACTTCTTTATGTGGCTTCCATGTTCTAGAGTATCAGGAACTCCTTGATGTTCCTTCATAGTACCAAAGTATCCACGTATCAGCTTATCCACGTATCCAAGTATCCATGTATCCAAGTATCCATGTATCCAATAGTATCCAAGTATCCGCGTATCCACGTATCCAAGTATCCATGTATCCAATAGTATCCACGTATCCGCGTATCCACGTATCCAAGTATCCATGTATCCATGTATCCAATAGTATCCAAGTATCCACGTATCCGCGTATCCACGTATCCAAGTATCCATGTATCCAATAGTATCCAAGTATCCACGTATCCGCGTATCCACGTATCCAAGTATCCAATAGTATCCAAGTATCCACGTATCCACGTATCCGCGTATCCACGTATCCACGTATCCAAGTATCCATGTATCCAATAGTATCCAAGTATCCACGTATCCGCGTATCCACGTATCCAAGTATCCATGTATCCAATAGTATCCAAGTATCCACGTATCCGCGTATCCACGTATCCAAGTATCCACGTATCCAAGTATCCATGTATCCAATAGTATCCAAGTATCCACGTATCCACGTATCCGCGTATCCACGTATCCACGTATCCAAGTATCCATGTATCCAATAGTATCCAAGTATCCACGTATCCAAGTATCCATGTATCCATGTATCCAATAGTATCCACGTATCCACGTATCCGCGTATCCACGTATCCAAGTATCCATGTATCCAATAGTATCCAAGTATCCACGTATCCGCGTATCCACGTATCCAAGTATCCATGTATCCAATAGTATCCAAGTATCCACGTATCCGCGTATCCACGTATCCACGTATCCAAGTATCCATGTATCCAATAGTATCCAAGTATTAGTATAAGTATTCATATCCATAACATAAAAATCTCCCAGTATCCCTGTATACATATCAACGTATATCATTCCTTAACCAAAACATAAACATCATCAACATGATTATATACCTTTGCACATGTCCTCCATCACGCGCCCCCTCATTGATCCCTTCATAAATCTTCCCTTTATAAGTCCTCTCATTATACATCTAATATTGCTGCCACTCTCTCTTATACATCAACCCCCGGGCATCAACCATATTGGACAAGTCGTGTACCCGTACTCCTTACGGGGCTATCCCCCCCCCCCCCCTATCCTTTATCCATCTCCCTATTAATTCGTTCACGAACGTAGAGGGCGACAAAATTGCTATCATTGCACAACGGCAGCAACAATTATAGGAGGTTGCTCTTGTAATCGATTCATGACATTGGATTCTAAAGGTACTCCGTTATTCCTAAAACGCTAAAATGTAAATAAATGCCACACAAAATTAGGAAGGAGAAGAAAACATCAAAATATGGCGTACCCTTTCCTTGGCAACAGCAGTTTCGTCGGCCATTTCGCTCATAACACTTAACCTCACCTCCAATTATTTATTTACTACTCTGAAAGTAACAGAAGTGCACCCCCCCCCCTTTGAAAGTGAAAACCTTTTTACTTTCTTTTTTCTTTTTTTTTTGCTTGTCAAACTTTTCCTCGGGGAAAATGTGCCCGCCCCCCCCCCCTTTACAGATATTTTCAGTATAAGATATTAAATAGAATAAGCTTCTAAACAAACTTACATAAGATAAAGTTTGTTAAAAATGTTCATTTATACCATGGTCACATTTGTTCTACGGCGGCCGTACGGCGAGTACGTCGAAAACAGCAGTTTTTACACTTTTTTGTACCAGCTACATAATAGGTCATGTAGGTGGTTTGAATAAAAATTAATAAAACGACTGTTTTCGACTCGCCGTACGGCCGCCGTAGAACAAATGTGACCATGGTATTAGTAATAGGAAGAAGATATTGTACTTTTTTTAATGAAATAATGTAAATTAGGAAGAAAACAGAAATTGGAATAATGAATATTCTCAGGCACCAGAGAAGTCGATCCTGGGGGGTGCAGGGGGCGATCGCCCCACCAATGAAAATATTGAGGGGCAAACATCGTTTTCAATTCATTCAATTATTTAATTTCCATTCAAAACATAATACAAAGTAATATAAAACAATACAAATCAAGTACAATTTTACAGAAGGGCATTCTTACTTCGTAAAAAAACAACAGTATAATATAGAGCATAAATGGAAATGAGGGGGGATCCACTAAAAAGCAAAGCTTGTAAAATTGTGGATCCCCCTTGGAAATGAAGAAATTATAGTCGACTTACTATATGCGTACATGCATGTATTACAGGAAAGAAAAAGAGAAAAAGAAATCATATTGATGGAAACATAATTACTGAACAAATGCAAAGCTTTTCACACAAAGAGGTCTTCGTTGTAAAGGATATGTTGCGCAAGACAGAAGAAAAAAAAAACAGAGAGAGGGGATGACAAGACGTAGAAGACAAGACAAAACAAGAGACAGGACAGTACAAGACAACTATTTTTTAAAAAGGAGTAAAACTAAGAATGGGAAAGGGCTGACCATGAACCAGCTTGATCTGGTGAAATAACAAAAGATATGACTGGACAATATAGATGAAAAAAAATAAAATAAAAGTGAAAAATGTAAGGATTATAATCAAGATAATGAAGTGTTAGTTCCGTTGCGAAGAATTATAGGAATTAAGCAGGATAAGTTTGAGTTTACGTTTGAATGAATTTAAGGAAACACTGCCTTTAACATTATTAGCGAGTGAGTTTTGCCCCCCCCCCCCAATAATTCTGGATGTGCAAAAATATAATAAGATTGTAATCAGAAAGCGAGATTGAGATACACAACTCGTTCTTTATTTCAAATCGTGCTCAAAATGTCCGCTTTTTGGATTGGAATATGAAAATTTTCAGCTCGCGCTTCACGCTCGCATCATTTCTGTAGCAAAAACCCATACTTTTCACGTTTAGATAGATGAAAAGAATGTCCCGTTTTCAGTTCTAAACCTCAAAGGAACTCCTGCTTCGATTTGCAATAATCTTTTGTTGGATATAAAAAAACGTCCATTATTAAACTGTCATTTTTTCAGATCGAAATATAAAAATTTTCACGTTCGCATCTATTGTTCTTTTAGATACCAATCTTGATTATTGGTACCAAAAAATGCGAATATCAAGCTTTCAGGTAAAAATATAAACATATAGCTCTATAAATTTCAGCTTGCTCTCGGCACTCGCATTATCTGTGTAGTGAGATATGTATCCTGCATCCTCCTCATGAGTTACTACATACAGTCCTAAACAGGTACACTTTTCCTGTTTTAAGGTACTATCAGCATGCTAAAAAAATTCAGCTCGCACTTCGCGCTCGCATTAATTCACGTGTCTGTATCTCATGAGTCATATATATATTATTATACAGTGCGTATCAAAAAAAAGTTTACACTTAGAAAAAATCCTGTAAAATTATATGTTTGTAATATCGTGAAGATTTTTCCACATTTTAACATTGGTACCGATCCATTTAAGCAAATGATGACATAACTGTCGAAAAATATTTCCGCTTGAGTGAGCACCACTTACTTTTAAAAAGTAAGTGAAAAATGATTTGCGCAGAACTTTAAAATAGTTATGTGAATAAAAGTAGACCTAAATCACGAAAAGCACATGGAATTTAGCTAGTAAATTGATTTCAAGATATCTTTTATCTTTTTTAACCCGTTTCCTTGCCCAAAACACTTCGAAGAGTGCATTGAGCCCCACCCCACTCCCCGACACACCGAGGCCATCGTGACGATATTTGCTTTACACTGAGCTGTGATTTACATGAAATGGTTTAGGCTTGATTTTTATTTTGTTAATCATTGTCAAGCTTGGGAAAAGTGTGGAGAAACAAGTATTAAATGAAAAATGAAATATAAAACCACTTTAAATGATAAAAAATTAGTGAAAAAATGGTGCAGATGTCTGATATAAATTTTTGTTCAGATTCGATTACGTCCTCAGATCATGCAGCTGGCACAAAATGGTAAAGGTTGTGCTTACTAAGTGTTGAAATTTCAATTTGGATGGAAAAAAATATTACAAAATGCTTGAATGTATCCGTTTTATTTCAATTGACTTAAAGTGCAAGAAAAATGTATGAGAAAATTAATGTTTCGCAGGGTAAGTTTGATTTTGCCCTTTCACCTTGACACAGCGTGAAAACGAGCATTTTTGCGCAAACAGATTTCTGCGAGCTTTACAAAAATGGACAGTGCTCACTCAAATGTGACATTCTGTCAAAACTTTTACTTTCATTGGATAGATGAGACCCAAACCCAAGATTATATGTGAAAAAATTACCCACATGTATATTTTTTAATTCCCAGGGCTTTTTCAAAGTGTAAACTTTTTTTGATACGCACTGTATATATATATATATATATATATATATGCCTATGTGTGTGGGTGGATGCTTTGTACGATCGAGCGCCTCTGGAGCATGATTTTGCCCCCACCCCCCCCCCCCCTCTGAAAAATAGATCCACGCCCCTGTCAGGCACACGTTAAGTGTAGTGATCTTTGGTTTTGATGAGAAAAGAAGTGCTGCATTGAAGTGTTTGGTATGTATAATCAAACAGCATTTATTTTTTTCAAAAGTCAATAGTAGAAACCAATGTTTACATATGCAAAGAAATTTAAGAAGACGAGAGATATATTAGTTCTATATCGGGTTTATTTAACACATTTAATACCAAATGGATGTCACTTCATTTACTTGAGAAAAATGTTTAAATATTATTATTGTTTGAGTTCATTTATTGATTGTCTAAAAAAATTACTTGTGTATATTTTGATATTATTTGACTCAATAAAAGGCCTTTGGAGGGCTAAAAAGTTTGAAAAAAATACTCTTATTAATGAACACCATTTTCAATCATTTCTTTTACGTTTTTCAAAACCCTATATACTAGTAAATAAGAATTCTTAATTAAAACCTTTTCATGATGATTTCTTTTAAGAAATCAAAGAAAAATCTTAATCACATCTTTTCAATGTAAAAAGTTTACTTTTAATATTATCAAAATGTAATAACGGCACAATCAAAGTAGAAAAGGTCATTTTGAAAATATTAATTACATGATGAAAACAAAATCTTTGGATTACAATATAATTAAAATGACATCAAATGTTCTAGAAAGGTCATAATAAAATATTTTGACAATATTAGGCCTATAGGGATATTTTCATTAAAAAAACCGTTGGAAATTATCATGTCGAGGAAAACCGGTGTTTTCATTACATCATTATTACGTTATAGAGTTCTAATATAATTGTTGGAAAAACATCATGCCAACGTTGGGAAAACGTTTGGCCATCTGAACATGATGTAGCAGTCATGAATCAGTGATACCTGCCGATCTCCGAACAGCGGAAGAACTGAAACGAGAGAGAATATTCTGAGAACCGCGAATGACCAAAATTTCAGCTTAAATAGATTTAACAATTAACGTGATTATGTTTAAATTTACTTACTTGTTTCACCATCAAATTTTTTTTTAATTATGAAACTTGACTACCATATCGTTTGCATAAAATAAATGATTCGTATATATAGGTGAAATTTTCAAGGTTAAATATAGGAAAAAATTATTAACCGTAATTAATCTGCCAAGTATTGGAAAGTCGTCACATATGGAATCAATGGGAATCAATGACATGATTCAGATGATAGGTGTAGGATATAGAGTGATAGGTTCAAGATTAGGATAGGATATAATTATGATTAGGATAAGATGATATGGGTTCAAGGTGACCCGAGATTTCACAAAATGAAATACGGGACAATCGACAAAAAAGATCAACAAAGAAGGCTACCTAGTGTTAGACCTGTGAAAATTATAAAGTATTGGAAGGGAGGGTGAACGAAAGAATGAAGGAGAGAAAGAAAAGAGATAAATTGAGATCGAAGAAAGAAAGAAGAATTAAAGGGGAAAAAAAGAATAAAAGAAAGTTAGAATAAAAGGATTAAAGAAAGAATAAAAGACAGAAAAGGGTTTCCGTCATTCACTGAATACAGAAAGAAAAAGAGAAAGGGAAGAAGAATACATGTGTGAATGACAAAATAGAGGAGAGAAAGAAAAATGTATCCTTCATTCTTTGAAAGAAAGAAAGAAAGAATGAAGGAAAACAGTAAGGAAGGTGGGAGGAAGGAATTAATGGAGGGAGGGAGAGAAAGAATAAGGGAAAGAATTAGAAGGAAAAATAAAATAAAGAATGAAAGAAAGAAAGGAGGAAAGAAAGAGAGGAAGAATGAAGAGAAATGGAAGAAGAGAAAGAATTAAAAGAAAAAGGAGAGGAAGAAAAAAGAAAGAAAGAATAAAGGAAATAAAAAAGAAATTTGATAAAGAAGACGGGTAAGAAAAAGGAGGAAAGCAAGAAAATGAACAGAGAGAGAGATAGGACCAGGAAAGACCGTGGCGTACCGTGGGTCACGGCATGGGGGGGGGGGGCACCAGCAAAAATTTTGAGCTACTTAGCGCTCAGTTGCCAGGTACACTGACCCAATAGAGACATTTTAAGGAACGTGCCATTAAACAGATCAAATAATGCGAGCGCGAAAGACGAGCTGAAAATTTTGGATATTCAGACCTAAAAAGGGACATTATAATCAAATTTTTGTAATCGTGATACGTACCTGTCTCACTAAACAATGCGAGCGCGAAGCGCGAGCTGAAATTTTTGCATATATTGACCTCAAACGGAGATTTTAAGGACTATATTTTAGGAATCCATTAATAGTATACAAATCTCACCATAGTCATATAATGCGAGTGCCAAGCTCTTGCTGATTTTGTTAGAATTGCATCTAAATGCATTGAGCACTTGTAGTAATTGTAATCATCATTATACGCATCTCACTAATCAAATATTGCGAGCGCGAGCTAAAAATTTAGGAAATTCAAATATGAAGAGGGGCATTCTAAGGCTTGTTTTTGTATGAATTTACTAAGAACATACGTATTTCACTAACCAAAATGATGCGAGCACGAAGCGCGAGCTGAAAATTTTTTATATTCAGATCAGAAAAAGGGACATTTTAAGGACTGATTCTAGGAATTCATGGAGAGCAGACATATATCACCAATCCACTAATGCGAACGTAAGCACGGACAGGAAATGTTTTATGTTAAGACCTTAAAATGGGGGAATCACTCTTAGTAGTCATGAAAAAGAAGCATATATAGCTTGACCACCCGGGGTGGGGGGCACATACATTGACGAGTGGATACCATGCGCGACCAAAAAAAAAACACGTAAAAAGGATGTCCTTTTCACGATAGGGCACGTTACGTACGTAACGTGATAAGGGTGTCTAAAACACAAAATAATGAAAAAAGGGTATCTATTTCGCTAGGAAAATTACGTGTTTAGGGTCGAATTTGCGGGGATAATAAAACAACTAAAAATGTTTTATAAAGGATGTCCTTTTTGCCCCAACACTACGTGTTTAAGAGTCCTATTTGCGCGAGGTGTAGAAGGTTGGGTCGTACAAACCAAATAAAGCCGACGACCGAAGGACCCGTAACAATAAAATATTCCTGTACTTGTTTAGGGGTTCATTTCAGGGAATATTTGCCCAGAGTATCAATCTGTTTCCAATACTTGTTAAGGGTAGGGTTTCACACGCCAATACTTGTTAAGGGGTGCATTTTCAGAATATGGAAATTACGTGTTTAGGGTGCTTTTCCAGACCCCATGGTCGCGCATGGTGAATGGAAGTGGCCCCCCGGGATTTTAATTGAACATAAAACAATGTCTCGAAGTGCGAGGAAATATTTTAGGTGTATGTCGACTTGAAAACGGGAGGTTTTAGTATATTAGGATTACATATCTCGTTAAACAGACAATGCGAGCACCAGGAACAATGAAGACATAGGCCCTGAGTGAATTACGTTTCATAAAGTTATGAAAAAAAATTCTTATGTAATATAACATAACCTAAATATAATTAAATATAACATCATATAATGAATAATAATTTCTTCTTCCCCAGTATGTTTCTCTTCCTTTCTCCCTCTTTTTCTCCTTTTCCCCGTTTTTTTTTTTTTTTTTTTTGGGGGGGGGGGGGTCAGGCGATTGGGGGGCACGTGCCCCCATGCCCCCCCCCCGTAGTTACGCCACTGAGGAAAGACATTGCAAATATGAAATAAAGATAGATGGAACAAAAACGGGCAAGCAGGAAGGATAGAATGATATAGAAAGACGGATAGAAAAGAAAGACAGAGGAAAAATGGCTCAAGCTTCAAGCAAATAAAAAAATCCAATCATCTAACAAAATCATAATGATATTAGGTGTTTTCAAATATATTTTTAAAATAACAAAAAAAAAATGTTTAGAAAAGAATACAAGTTCAAAGTGATATTTTTTAACTTAAATGTTAGATGAAACATCGGCGGCATCATACACGACAAAACTCAAAACAAAAGCTGAAACAACTAGATCTAGTTATGAAAGCTCAATAACTTTTTCCTCCAATTACATAATTATCTCCAAATCAGTAATGAGAACCCATAATGTAATTATACAAATTTCCCGCCAATTTTGTGATTATTTTGGTGTAGAGAATCTGCTCCGATCCTACATGCCCATGGCGGCCAGCTATAAGCCTGCCACACAATGGCAGGAGCCTCAGTTCGTTTGCGATGTATTGGGTTAGCGATAAAATCACCGCAGAACTTGCAAAAGTTTATTTATCGATTTCATTGTTGTCTCTACTTCGTTATCTGTTTGTTAATTTGATAAAAATTCGTCACTTTCAAATACATTTTGTTCAATAATCTCAAATACGGGACTGTCACGGGAATGGTTTGTCGGGAAGCCGGGACAAATTAAGAATCAAAATACGGGACAATCCCGGGAAATACGGGACGTCTGGTCACCCTGTATGGGTTGTGTGATAGAGCTGTAAAGATGTTCATGTATTAAATAAAGTAATATTTTGACGAAAAAATGAAAACATTCACTTGAAACATCAAAAGATATCTTTCTTTGCGACATTTCATTTATTAAAATAACATTTTTAAAACATTAAACGTAAACAGTATTATAATGGTTTAATTTTTTTTTAAATTATTTCAAAATGTATGGCTTCAGCAGAAATGATTAAAAACGTTTTTAGAACATTAAAACATCATAAAGATAATCGCAACTAGACATTTTATTAATATAACATTGGGAAAATATAGGCCTAATGGCATTGGGAAAAATATGTTTAAATGGTTTTTTTTAATGTTGCAGCCTGGAAATGTTTTATAGCAATGAGAAACCATACATTTTCATATGATTTTAACATTTCTGTAAAATATTTTCATGATGTTTGATGGCTTTGACCAACTATTTTTATGATATTTTGTCAATGTTTTTTTTTGTTATTAATATAGCTATCCAGAATAGCCGATGGATATAGGCATTAATACCGAATCTGCCGCGGAACCAACCGGTATAGCGAAGGATGGGGGTCGAGTGTCCGGACACTCTATATTTTTAAAGCCTTCTTTTTTTGTCTTTGGATTACACAAAAATATGAATTCAATAGTTGCAATCATCTTATATTTTGTTCTCTATAATATTTTCTAACATTTTGCACTAAAAATTGATGAAACTTTGCTTGTATTTTTTTTCCAAATGCCCTGACTTTCTAAAATTGATCGTCCGGACTCCGGCCGGACACACAACCTGTCCAGACACTAGCCGGCCAAGGTTGATCAGTGCAATAACAAAAAAACGAGTAACTTAGATCTGACTACCGGTACCTTAATTGTTCTTTCTGGAGGAATCTGGGTCTATTTAAGGTTGGAATGGTGAGTTTTTTCTCCATTGAATAATTTCATATTGAAGTCATAGACTAACAGGCCGTAAAATATCCTAGTTATTTTCGTGAAAAACTTAAGCGGCGAGGAGCGGTACGGTACCGTCGCTGAGGCCTGAACTGACCGCGCTAGGGTGCTAGCTATAGCTCGGCCAGGTTTGGCCTGTGTTCGCGGGGGTCTAACCCAGTCCCAGGGAGCCCGACCATGCGCCCAGGACTCGCCCGTGTAAATTAGGCAGAGGGTACTCTCCAAAATGTGGTAGAATGGGGTTGCAATAGCACCCCAAATAAAAGGGGAAAAATAAACTATGAGTTTGCACTTACCTCAATTATTATGGTATTTATTATGGATGAAGGTCAGTGACGAATCCTGACATCGATGCACAAACTGGATTTGGACCCTTTTTTTAATTGAGACTCATTGAGTCGAGGAAAAGTTGTGTCTCGTTCGTTCTCCATTCCAAATTGTAAACAAAATGTCTGATCGATACTCAGAACAAAAGCGACATATAGAGGTCTAACTTTTCTCTTATTTGAGGGTCAAGTTTGTGCCTCGATGTCGGGATTCTGTGTCACGATAGACCTTCAATTTCATCCATATGATACAGATCTAATGGAGGTATTTTTAACTCTTCACAAGATATTTAATACTAAAATTCTAAATTCAATATATTTGTTATTTATGAAAAATTGTTAAAGGACAAGTCCACCCCAACAAAAACTTGATTTGAATAAAAAGAGAAAAATTCAACAAGCATAATTAACACTGAAAATTTCATCAAAATCGGATGTAAAATAAGAAAGTTATGACACTTTAAAATTTCGCTTTATTTCACAAAACAGTTATATGCACATCTCGGTCGGTATGCAAATTAGGGAACTGATGACATCACTCACTATTTCTTTTGTATTTTATTATATGAAATATGAAATATTTTTATTTTCTCGTCATTGTCATGTGAAATGAAGTTTTATTCCTCACTGAACACGTGTAACTCCATTATTTTAACATTTGATGCACCACGCCGTACACCGGGGTACCGTAGTACCCCGGGGTACGGCGTTGTGCAGCGCCATCTCGTGTTGTAATAGTGTACAGTTACATTGTTGTCATGGTGATCACGGTCGTACGATCGGTGCGACAATCATGACAATGAATGGGGACAATGATCACAACGCCTATTTCCTTTCTTTGATACAATCTAATGCCAATAATAGTAAACAAATTATGTTATACTTAAGAATTTAAGTATACTTTTCGACAGCTAACTTACACAAAAGATTAGCTTATAGTCCCAAAACTCGCCCTGGTACATGTGGTGGGGGTGGCGTAGCCGTAGGCTTATTACTCGTCCACAGCGCTGTGCATGTGCAGCGCATTTGCAATGGTATTGCATGAATTTCCAAAAGTGAAGATAGCCGTTAGTTTTGTTATAATGATCGAGCAATGTTGGGGGAGAGCTAAAATTAAATTTATGGACTTTGATTCTTGTGATTAACGTCAATAATTATAATTTACGTAATAAATAATATTAATGTCATTAAAATGATTTTATAATTTTATTTTCATTCATTTTGTATTAATTTATTTACCAGGTAGTAGACCGGCAACACGATACAATTAAACGTAGCTAACTTCGCTTCGGACGTAGCTAGTGTTCGGATTGTGTGTACACAATCATGTCGGTCGCGGGCGGCTACAAAGACCTTCTTAAGCCGAAGAAAAAATACAAGAAACTTAGCAGGAAGGACAAACTTGATAATGCAAGAGAGAGGGTGGTTAGGAAGTTGGGGGAGGAGAAGATTGAGGAAATTGTGAATACCTTTTCAAAGGCTGACGGCACTGCAAACAAGGCGAGAGCCGATGGCATGATTTTGACAATGCTCGCGCAGGGGCTGTCGCAAATCGAAGTGATTTCTATTCTGCCTGTTGGCGGATATCGGGTTTCGCGACTTTCCAGGTTCGATCCAGAGGAAGAGGAGGGAAAGACAAGGAAAATTCCGTGGCATGCAGCTACAGACGAAGATAAGGAAGCTATCAAGAAGCAGATCGACTCCTGGGACATAGAACCAGGCTACCCTTGTGCCCACCGCAAACCCTTGGAATACATTGAAGCAGGGAAGGAATGGCAGGCTCTCTACGCAGAATACAAAGAAGAGAGATGCATGAGTGGAAACAGAGTGTTGAGCCTAGTCCGATGGAGGGAGTATGTGCGGGCCTTTAGGCCCAGGCTTAGGTTGAAGCATGCGACAACAGACTTGTGTAACTGCTGTTATAAGATTGACCTCGAGCTTAAAGATCCTGCCATATCTGATGAACGCAAGGCTGAGCTGAAGCTCCAGAAAGAAACACATCTTGAGGATGCGATTACTCAGCGGCGGGCTATGAATAAAGCTGTAGCTCAATACCAGAAGGCATGGGCCCCAAATGACCATGCAGTTGAAGAAGTGCTATCACTAGTGATAGATCCAGATGAGCCTGGAAATGAAGGTAGGCCTATGTCAAAAAAGGGGGTTGGGGAGACAAAAATGATAATTATGGTGGAGACCTATTATATTTATATTGGTGTTTGAATGATGATGATGATGATGATTGTGGTGGAGTTTATGATGGTGATTGATGATAAAATGATGATGATGATTGATGACAATAATGATGATGACTGATATTGATGATTGTGGTGATTTATGATGATGACATTAATAATGACATGATGATGATGATGATGAAGATTGTGGTGGAGGTTATGATGGTGATTGATGATAAATGATGATGACGATGATGATGGTGGTAGAGGTTATGATGGGGATTGTTAATGACGATGATGATGATTGTGGTGGAGGTTATGATGGTGATTGATGATAAATGACGACGATGATGATGATTGTGGTGAAGGTTATGATGGTGATTGATTATAAATGATGATTGTGGTGGTTATAATGGTGATTGATGATAAATGATGATGACTGACGATGATGGCGATGATTATGTGGTGAATATTCCTGTGACATTCAGATCCCATTTTAATTTCTTTCTTAATGCAGACACAAACCAGCCTGAGATACCAGCTGAGATTGATGAGGGAGATGCAAGCTCTGAGGCAAACGGGCATCCATCTTCTATTACCACCAGTGAGTTTTATCCTGAGATTTATTTCCAGTGCTATTTTTTTTAATCGCTAATCCTTGAGCAATTTAAAACAAAACTTTACAAACATGTATTTCACATCTAATTTGAATTTTTGTTGTTCCACCTCCAGACACCAACCCCAATGACCAAGCCTCAACAACAAAGGATGAAGCAAGAAAGATTGTTGTTCTCTGTGAAGACTATGGACAAGCCATAGCCTTGCCATCATACAAGCTATCAAGACCTAATGTGGACTACTTTAACTCTGACCTGCACATCCAAATGTTCAATATCTGTGATGTCACCCAGAAGAAGAATGCAATCTTGCTGTACGATGAGAGAACAGCAGGGAAGGATGGCAATGCTACATGTTCGTTGCGCTGGTACTACCACTGCAAATTTCTACAGAACTTGCTGCAGAAGGGCATTTCTCCTCCTACCATGGCCATTAAAGTATTGGACAATTGTGTTGGACAAAATAAGTCTCAGTGTACATTGATGTTTGATTGTCTTCTGAGCCTCCTCTTGTATGATCGGGTTGCAAACTTTTATTTGCTTCCTGGACACAGCCACATGAAACCAGACCAGGTCGTATCTTCCTGCAAGCGAGCTCTCAACAAGAAGAACCTTTACATCCCAGATCAGGTAATTATTTAGGTATTATTAGTGTCTCAGATTGGCCAAATGAGTTGAGTCCTGCAGTCTATCATTGCTTTATAAATTGTTTAGTTGCACTGTAACTTCCAAATTAATAATAAAATTAATTTTAAAAGGACAATTATAAGGAAACTTTTAAGGGTGGAATTTCATTTATACTTATGTTAATTTGCTGTTCATAATTCGTGTGAAGATAATATAATAAAAGCAAGAAAATACACCAATGATTAATTTCTTTTACTCTCAAGTTGAAGAATGGAAAAATTTAGGATCAAATTATGAGGCCTTTTTGTTGTAGTTTGTTCTGGCTGTTAGAAATGTAAATTAAGATATTTAAATTGATGTCATTTTTCTTATTTTTGAATTTTTATGTTGGTAGGTAGTTGATGCCTTCAACACAGTATCTGGAATGCACGCTGAGTTCTTCATCCCTGAGAAAAAGGTCTTCCGTGACTGGGACCGTTTGTTGAAGAAGTATCTGAAACCTCTCCCTACCGGATTCACAGAAAACTACTGCTTTGAGGTGGCCAATGGAGCAGTAGTGTACAAGCCATTGGTGTCATCTCCAGATGAAGACGGTTTGGAGCACATCTTCTGCACTAATGTGGCTGCAACTCGTAAGGCAATTCTTGCTGATGTCCTAGGATTGCCATCCACAGCAGAGCTGGCAGATATTGTTAGCAGAGTTCCCAAGCTGCCCGTGCTGGAGGAAAGACCTGTTACAAAGTCCAAAGAGAAGTCAATCTCCAAGAAGTTGTCATGCATCCCTGCACAATACAGGGCATACTACCCCGGTGCTAATGTGAGCCAAGATTCTAATGATCCAATTGACACAGAACAGGAAGCCCCACCAGTTACGAGAAAGAAGCCGGTGGGACGACCCAAGAAGTCAAGTTCTGTAGAGAGTACTGGAGGGGTGCAGAAGAGTATTGTGCGATTTATGATCGCTTCAGAGCACTGAAAGGGATGGACATAGGCCCGAATTCACAAAGGTGGTAACCCACGGTTGAGTCCATGGATTATGTAGATTTCCTGTATAAATTGCGCTTAATTTAGCGCGTATAGGGTGCGTGTATTAATAATGTCCAATGCTGATGTGCGCTTTTGTCACAGTAAGCCTAACTGACGCCTGTTTCCATGGTTAAGGCGCTATTTTATTCATGAGTCCACTGTTGAGTCCACGGTTCAAAAGAGTGGACTCATGAATAAAATAGCATGTTAACCATGGAAACAGGCGGCAATTAGGTGTACTGTGACAAAAACGCCCATCAGCATTGGACATTATTTATACACGCACCTGATATGCGCTAAATTAAGCGTAATTTTTACAATCATGAAATCTACATAATCCATAGATTCAACCGTGGGTTTATGAGCCTATGAAAATGTATGCACAATCTCTCAGTTTTTTTTGCCAAAGGATTTATGTGAGATCATACTGTATTCAAAAGTGAAGGGCGACTACATGTAATAGTTGTACTGTAGCATGCTGTATCACATGAAAACGTTTTTCAAGTTTGTTGAAATTTTATCATTAATACTTTTATCAATAATCAGTCAGATGATTGTGTCTTTACCAAAGAATTTATATGAGATCATATTGTATCTGACTATAGTTGTACTGTAGCATGCTGCATCACATGAAAATGTTTTTCAAGTTTATTGAAATTTTATCAATACTTTTATCTATATTCAGTAAGATGATCGTGTCTTTAGCAAAGGATTTATATGAGATCATACTGTATCCAAAAGTGAAGGGCGACTACATGTAATAGTTGTACTGTAGCATGCTGTATCACATGAAAACGTTTTTCAAGTTTGTTGAAATTTTATCATTAATACTTTTATCAATAATCAGTAAGATGATTGTGTCTTTACCAAAGAATTTATATGAGATCATATTGTATCTGACTATAGTTGTACTGTAGCATGCTGCATCACATGAAAATGTTTTTCAAGTTTATTGAAATTTTATCAATACTTTTATCCATATTCAGTAAGATGATTGTGTCTTTAGCAAACGATTTATATGAGATCATACTCTATCTAAAAGTGAAGGGCGACTACATGTAATAGTTGTACGGTAGCATGCTGTATCACATGAAAAACGTTTTTCAAGTTTGTTGAAATTTTATCATTAATACTTTTATCAATAATCAGTCAGATGATTGTGTCTTTACCAAAGAATTTATATGAGATCATATTGTATCTGACTATAGTTGTACTGTAGCATGCTGCATCACATGAAAATGTTTTTCAAGTTTATTGAAATTTTATCAATACTTTTATCCATATTCAGTAAGATGATCGTGTCTTTAGCAAAGGATTTATATGAGATCATACTGTATCCAAAAGTGAAGGGCGACTACATGTAATAGTTGTACTGTAGCATGCTGTATCACATGAAAACGTTTTTCAAGTTTGTTGAAATTTTATCATTAATACTTTTATCAAATTCAGTAAGATGATTGTGTAGTAAAGGATTTATGTGAGATCACTTTTGAAACTGCAGGCAGTGTAAATATGTTCTTTCAAGTTTGTTGGAAAAAATAATGGTTAATTTGATCTGAATGTTTCTTGCCACATACCATTATTGTATGAGTTTAAATCTATGTAGGGCCTAATGCTCACAATAACCAAAGATTTTCTTTCAATTATGGTGGAATTTGATAATGGTTAATTTTATCTGAATTAAAAATGACTAAAAATGTCTTGCCACATACTGTACAATAATCGTGTGAGAATAATTCTTTATTTTGTGTCTGAAGATGTTGTAATATAACAGTAAGCACACCCTTGATTTTCATTCACTCACACAGTGCTGGAAAATTAATGAGAGAAACTGACACTGAAATGTTTGATAACGAACAAACTTTAATTTCCAATTTCATTCAAATATTCAACTAAATAATTGAATTGAATTGAATTCAAAGACATAAGATCAATAATTACAACTACAGGTATAGTGAAGATTAGAAGAGAACATGAAAATTAGAATAAAGTTATCATTTTGTACAGATTTTTTCATTTGCATGCATTAATTGTTCCCTAAAATCACTAAAAAGAAAGAAAAAATCTGTACAAAACATTAAAATATACTTGTACACATTTTTTGGTAACCAGGGTACAGCGCAAAAAATAAAATAAATAATTCAACAAAATGGCGGATTATCATTTGGTACCCCAGGGTACCAAATACTGCATCATTTTGTGCTTCAGGCAAGGAGGCCCTAATCATGAAATTCGTAAAAACTGAAATATTGTATAATTCAAACAATAAAAAACAAGAAATAGTGAGTGAGTGACATCATCGACTCTCTCATGACTGGCTCGTTCATATAACTATTTTGTTAAAAATAAGCGAAACTTTAAAATGTCATAACTTTCTTATTTTATATCCGATTTTGATGAAAATTTCAGCATTGTGCTTGTTTGATTTTTCTCTATGGATTCAAATCAACATATTTCTGAGGTGGACATGACCTTTAAAGAGGGTGGATAGTTTTGGTAAATCCTCAAAATCTGCTTGTCACCATTCTAATTAATTTCTATATGATATGAATGCTTATGCCCTAAAACAGTCATGATGTGGATGACATGAAATGAAATGGTGTTTTACATAGTTAATTTTGCAATTTCCCTTGTAATTTAACCCTGTCGGGTATCCCAGAATTATCGAGCTGACGCGCGATCTCTGGCAAACAGGTTGCGAGCTGCCTCCCTCTATCACCGAAATCCATGCATTATTTTGCATGCACTGCCTCGGCCTCCAGCTAGCGCTCTGCACTATACACGCACCACCGCTTGAGCTACGTACGCGGGAACAAAATGTAGTCCGCTGAAAAGAGGAGTTGTCCAGTCTATAGTCACTCAGGTTTGCTAAGCCCGTTCTGTATACGCACTATTTATTCGATGATAATTCCGATGCATAACGTGACACCAAACGGCAGAGAAGAACAAAAGAAAATACTTGAACGATACGTACCTCACTGAACTTAGTCTTATAGCTAATGCACCTTGATTTCCTATTCCTTGGAAGTTAGATTCATTGCCAATCGACGACTAAACCCCAACGATAAACAAACCCTCATCATCCCATTTAAAAAAAGTGGAACCACGATATGCTACAATGAGTGTATTTGAATAACTGATCTCCAATTGCCAAAAGACGGTTTGGATATGTTTTTACGGGAGTGTTTACTCGCTAAAACAATTAGAAACAAACCACTGGGTGGATTGTGTCTGAAATCATAAACTACATGAAGTTGTTTTTATGTGTAACAGCTCTATGGGTGTACTATGCATGGGAATTGTGTTGATTCGAGAGCAGATGAACTTTACGTAATAAGGTCATATACTGCTAGTCCAGACGAGGTCATGCAGAGTTCAATGCTTGCATTATGCGTCGGTCTACTGGAAAGGCCATATATATACACATGTATATGGGTTTATGTATGCGTTATATGCACGGTTATGTTCCTACACTACATGCATGTATACGTGTCCTCTGCAGAAATAATTCAATCGAGGTTATATAATACCAAGCTTCAAATGTGGAAATGGAAAGTAACTCGATAAAGTTCTGTATATAGTGTCATTTGAGTTTAGTATATTTTCCATATTTTGATGGATGATTTTCACATACGTCCTGGAATTAACATAAGCTACTAACTATATGAGTAAAAACATTGTGGGTCCCGGGGATTCGATGTACATGTATGACGATATGCAATTATTAGACATAGACATGTTTCATAACTGGCGATAGAAAAATGACACGACTTTATTTTGGATCGCAAAAGTGTTATCTTTTATATGCATGATCTCCAAATGTGAGGGATGATGTTTAGGAATTTACATTTTCTACAAAGAGCGACCCGAATATATAGGCCTCGTGTTTTGGGTTTTCCTCTTTTATTTCATTTGTGCGGGGCTTTTTTCGGGGGGGGGGGGGGTCACGCTCGCCTCTTTTAATCATTGTTTTTGTACCCACCGTAAAGCACAGCGGTAAAGTGCCAATTCGTGTTGCCAAATCCACTTCGATCGTCATTTCATCTTCGTCTATCACAGTGACCAAATCGTCTCATAAACAATTTGGTCTATCCTCATACCCATTTTATTTTCATTCATTTCATAACCAGTTGGTCTAATACCCATTTTATTTTTATTCATTTCTACCAATTCACACTTTAGTCCAATTATTAGACTAAATACGGGGGTATATGGACTTTAGATGGGTATTTGACCTGACTGGTTATTAGACAAAACAGTGAGTGCATGGACGAACTGATGATGGTAGACCCCAGTAGACCAGTTCATAATTAGACGAATTGGCATTATACCAACTGAAAATAGACCAGCACATGCAGCCGCGGCGAATCCGCGAGCGAGTAAATTGAAAAAAAAAAAACGGAATGGGCCTTGTACAAAGCAGGGAAGACCGCTCCATTCAAGTCACAACTGCACGAGGGGAAATTGAGATAGAAAGGAAGGGAATGCAATGAAAGAAAATATAGAGATTAATAGATAAATATATAAAGAAAGAAAGAACTGAAGAAAAGGGAATAACTGGATCGCGTTGTCAACAAGGATGACTTCAAGACTTCATTGCAGTATAAATTCGTTGTTGTTTTTTTACAAACAATCCATTCACATAATAAAAAGCAATTTCAACCTCTCATATAAGGGAGAAATATATTATCAGAATTGTCCATCTGACTGCTTTCATGAGAGAATAGCAAAAAGTTGTGTTGCAATCAATAAATTGCAACGAAATTTTAAATAATGTAAAAGTAATACTTTTTGTCTCACCTGCGAAGCAAAGTGAGACTATAGGCGCCGCTTTTCCGGCGGCGACGGCGGCGGCGGCGTCAACATCAAATCTTAACCTGAGGTTAAGTTTTTGAAATGACGTCATAACTTAGAAAGTATATGGACCTAGTTAATAAAACTTGGCCATAAGGTTAATCAAGTATTACTGAACATCCTATTAGAGTTTCATGTCACATGACCAAGGTCAAAGGTCATTTAGGGTCAATTAACTTAGACCATGTTGGAGGAATCAACATCGAAATCTTAACCTGAGGTTAAGTTTTTGAAATGTCATCATAACTTAGAAAATATATGGACCTAGTTCATGAAACTTGGACATAAGGTTAATAAAGTATCACTGAACATCCTGCATGAGTTTCACGTCACATGACCAAGGTCAAAGGTCATTTAGGGTCAATGAACTTTGGCCGAATTGGGGATATCTGTTGAATTCCCATCATAACTTTGAAAGTTTATGGATCTGATTCATGAAACTTGGACATAATAGTAATCAAGCATCGCTGAACATTTTGTGCAAGTTTCAGGTCTCATGATTAAGGTCAAAGGTCATTTAGGGTCAATGAACTTTGGCCGAATCAGGGGTATCTGTTGAATTACCATCATAACTTTGAAAGTTTATTGGTCTAGTTCATTAAACTTGGACATTAGAGTAATTAAGTATCACTGAACATCCTGTGCGCGTTTCAGGTCACATGACCAAGGTCAAAGGTCAATGAACTTTGGCCGAATTGGGTGTATCTGTTGAATTACCATCATAACTTTGAAAGTTTATGGATCTGATTCATGAAACTTGTACATAAGAGTAATCAAGTATCACTGAACATCCTGTGCGAGTTTCAGGTCACATGATCAAGGTCAAAGGTCATGTAAGGTCAATGAACTTTGGCCATGTTGGGTTTTTTGTTGAATAACCATCATATCTCTGTAAGTTTATTGGTCTAGTTCATAAAAAGTGGACATAAGAGTAACCATGTATCACTGAACATCTTGTGCGAGTTAGAGTAGTATTCAAAGTCAGCACTGCTGCTATATTGAACCGCGTGATGCAGGTGAGACGGCCAGAGGCATTCCACTTGTTTACTATACAGTGCGTATCAAAAAAAACGGGACAGATTTGAAAAGTCTATAAAATTTTACTTTCAAATTATTTTGTCTATATTTTGGTGTTAATAGGTGCTCTAAGGTCTTGTCTTTCAAATGCTACCAAAAAAATTTAGTTTCGTTCATGCTTGAGCGAACACAGGACGTTTTTGTTGGGGGTTCAAAAAGAGGCTTGTGCCAGAATTGCAGAATATGAGTAATATGATGTTCGGACTTCTTGCTAATTAGCAGACTTCCTCTTAACCTTTTCATTATCTTTGCCATAATTTTCAAATAATGCGGTCAAAATTCATTTTCAGATTTATTTATTTGCTTGAATTATTCAGTTATTTCTTTTTAATATGCTCTCTGATAGCTTTGAATATTCCTTCTTCAAGCTAGGCCCGTTTTGAAAGTCCATTTTTGATGCACGTGTACACGGCGTGTTTTTCGGTCGTGTACACATGTACACGTTGTAAACACTGTGAGAGCGAGTTCTGTTTTCATGTCGACACGGACCTGCATCAATAATAAAAAAACATGTCATAAAAAGGGGTCTATATAGCCTAAGTCACGGTTTTAAAGCTTACCTGAGAAGTTTGAAGTATCAATCCACAAAAATTGGTGCAAATTAAAAGTTTTCTCGGCTTAGCAGCGCATTAAATTAATAAAGAATGCAAAAGAAAATCAGTGCAGGGCCCTAGCTATCGCCGACGCTCGGTGGATGCGCATTTTGTATACTGTACCTCTCTCTCTTAGGTGATCCCTCCACTGTTCTGGAGATTCTAAGATTCAAATAGAACAATTCCCAGTCAGGTAAATCACAGGTTCAGCAACAGGTTGGAACGGTAGCCATGCATTTTATGTAGAAAAAAGAGAGATTTAAGGAGCAGACAGTTATTGACTTCGGATGGGAGACCAGGTTGATGGGTTAATAAGGTAGCACAGGTGAATTGGTGTGGGTCATCAGCAGTATACACGTCTAGATAAAGTGGGAAGTCAGTGAGACACTCCTTTACTCTGAGTATGAAGTCTTGGCGGAGGTGGTCAAGAGCGGAGCAAGATCCAACAAAATGTTCAACTGTCTCATCATATGAGTCGCAAAGGGGGCAGGTACGAGTGGAGGACTTTCCCAATGTGTGGAGGCGACAGTGAGTGAGATATGTGGATGAGAGTAGCTGGGCTCTCACAATGAGTGCGAAACGGATTACAGGAGAATGTGAGGACTTCGGATAAAGGAGATTAACTGAGGGTGGTATGTGATCAATCCAGAACTTGAGAGTTGACTTCACACGGATGCCCTGGGCAACGAGATCATTGACGGCAGTGTAGATCTTGTACTTAATCAATTTCTTAAAGGTGGAGTAAGGAAGTGGTTTCAAGATAGTACTGTGAAGATCAGGGAGGTCATACTTTCTCAACGTATCCTGGATGACTTGGATAGTTGGAGTCCATGCTCCGAGAGCTGCCAGAAATGTCCGGTATTCGAAGCGGTTGTGGTCCAGATTGGAGAGTTGGCCGAAAAGGAGCAATCTATCAAGATCTATCTGGATGGAGAGAGGCAAGAGGTTGGTGAGAAGATATACAATCTCGTCCGCCGCTGTTATTGGGACTCCAAGAACCCTCTTAAATAGATGCAATTGGGCTTTGTCGAGTTTCTGTAGCATGGATTTAGTGAGTTTAATAATAGGAGCGCCATGCAACATCCTAGGAATGCAGAAAGTTCGCCAAAGGTGTGCAATCAGCAAGGGGGAGAGACCGCCAGTATATGCACCAGAGCCAGACAGGGAATAGAATGCACGAAGGCCAGTTCCGATGATGCCATCAGTAGGATCAGACCGAGAACCGGATTTTGGAATTCCAAGGTGAGGATGACTGGTTTTTGCATCAACAGTACTTCCGTTGACTGTCCAGGAAGATTTTGTGGGATGCTTAGCATTGTTGAAGACAATCACTGCACTTTTGGAAGGATTGATTTTGTATTGCCAGAACTCCGCATAGCTGAATGTGGCATCAAGCATCAGCTGAAGCTCATCTGGGGAGTTGGCTATCAGTGCGACGTCATCAGCAAGAACAACAACGCCAGAGAACCGGCCGTCTATTGAGCTGCCGAGGTTCTTGTCTCGCAGCTCCTTGATCAGTCCATCAACAAACGCTGTGTAGAGTAGGGGAGACAGAACCCCCCCTTGACGTACGCCTTGGGTGATGGGGATTGGGTTACTGGCTGCACCCTTCCAGAAGACCTTGCTTTCAATCCCATGGTACATAGATTCCAACATGTCCTGAATACTGGTGTCTAGATGAGAGGACTTTAGCTTCTCAAAGAGCCCCCTATGCCACACGGTATCGAAGGCCTTCTCAGCATCTAAGAGAGCAAGATATGTTGGGAGTTTTTGCACAGTGTTTAGTTCGATGATCAACTCAAGTGACATAGATGTGAGAGCACATGAAAATCCCTTTCTGAAGCCAAACTGGAGTTCATCGGGGTGTCACTGATGTAGAGCTGACGGATCATGTGTGGTTTAAGGCAGTGTTCTAGAAGTTTGCAAAGGACGGATGTGAGAGTAATGCCTCTGTAATTCCTTGGGTCATGTGGATCCTTCCCTTTGCCCTTGTGAAGAGGGAGAATAAGGCCTTGCTTAAAGATTTTTGGGCAGTAGGCCTGATGTAGGAAGGTGTTGAACAGGGCAAGAAGAAGACGGCGAGCTGTGTCACCCAGATGTTTCAGATGTTCAGGGGAGACATTGTCCTCCCCAGCAGCCTTGCCCAACTTCAGGTGCTTGATAGCCTCATCCAGGTCTTGTGATGTGAGTTGAATGCTATGCCCTATCTCAGGAGCAGAGGAGTCATCTTGGGGTAAGGAGACTACCGGCGAATGATCTTGAGCGGAGTTTATGTGGGAGGCATTCGAACCACCAGAGGAAAGGGCAGTGAAATAATGTTGCCAACCGAGAAGCATTTCATCACCCTTGTAAACGTGGTCACCATAGGAGAGATGGTCAACTTCACAGTGCAAAGAGTCCGAACTCCGGTTCATTTTGACAAGGCGATAAAATAGCTTGTTATTTGACGCAGAGGCAGATTCAATTTCAGAGAGAAGCTTGTTCCTCAACTGCGCCCTGGATTGTCTAAGACGCTTTCTGAAGGACTTCTTTGCATTGATGTGGTCAACATTGGCTTGAACCTTGTTGGTGGTTTCAGTCAAAAGCCAGGTCTTCCGGGACTCCTTAGCCAGCTTATAGGCCTGGCTAACCTCAGCATTCCATTCTGCCTTCCCTTTCTTCTTCCCATTTGGGAAAGTGTGTGGTAGATTCGCAGAGTACGAGACCATGAAACCAGAAAGTGAAGACAGTAGATTCTTAGCCGTACATGCATGCACAGATCGCTGCAGAATAAGTGTAACTGAAGTTATCGATTAATTTTCATTATTATGTTGCCAATTTGAAGAGCGTTTGTTTGTAGGCTTGTGTGCGAGCGTATAGCACGTAAGTTGTAGCGATGATCGCTATCGCAATTGGTGATTCTCAAATTGACTCTGAGTGTGATTGAGCAACGCTTTCGAGCTTTTGAGACCGGAGAAGACCCATTTCGTGCCGATTTCGTGGTACAAAAACGTGAGTCTCCAGAAAGAATGTGGATTAAATTGGCGATTTTGGAAGTGAACTCACTCTGGATTAATTGAAATATGTTGACATATTAGTAATTAAAACATGTGCAGTGTCTGAGAACTAAGATTTAATGTGAGGCTGTGAGCTTGTTTATGCAGATGCTACCGTGTACACGGTGATGGAATTTAGTACACGTGCACTGACTTGACCGTGCGTGTACACGTGTACACGTGTACCCGAAACGGGCCTACTTCAATCTGATTTTTTTTCAACCAAATTATGGAGAGCATGGATTTTTTTCAAATCCTTTCATTATGTGCTACAAAGGTTATGGTGCCTTTTGAACAAAGCCACACAGATGGGCGGGCGCTCGGGTTGCTCTCCCCCCCCCTCAATTAAAAAAATCATGACCAAGAAAAAAAGTGGACAGGAAATAAGGAAAGATAGAAAGTAAAATATGATATCATTTTCAGAATATCATGTCAAAATCTATCACAAAATTTGATATTGTAATTTAAAAAATGGGAATATTTGCGTGCTCACTTCGCAGGCTCACAACTTTTTTAATACATTTTACCCGATCTGCCATATCTAGCTCCCTCAAAATTGACTCAATACACCATTGGCATTGAAAACATGAATTCCTTCCTGTGTTTCCTGTCAAGCAATTAAACTTGGTCAAGGAATTAATGACCCCTTGAAAAATAGATTCATGTCTTTTAAAGGTACATAACATTATTTGTTTCACATAATAAAACGATTTGAATAATCACAAGTTTTCCCAATTAATAATTTAAATCTTCTTGCTTGGGTTGACAAAAAAATCTTGTTTTCCCAGTTACTTATGAAGGAAAATTAAAAGGTAACAGAAGTTTGAATGAAAAAATAAAATAGGCCTAATTCAATTAAATAAATAACTTTGTAAATGAAATTTGACAGCATAATTCGAAAATTGTGGCACAGATAATGAAAAGGTCAAGAGGAAGTATCCTGATTAGCAAGAAGTCTGATCATTGTATTACACATATTCTGCAATTCTGGCGCAAGCCTCTTTTTGAGCCCCCAACAAAAACGTCACGTGTTCGCTCAAGCATGAATAAAATTTATTTTTTTAAATTGCATTTCAAAGAGAAGACCTTAGAGCATCTATTAACACCAAAATATAGACATCATTATTTGAAACAAAAATTTTATAGACTTCAAATCTGTCCCGTTTTTTTTTATACGCACTGTATAGGTCATTATAAAAACACTTTCTTTTTTAATATTACTTTGTTCAACTACACGACTTACAAAATCGCTACTCCTCAACCTCTTATACGGACCAAGCAAAGAGCGAGGAAAAAATAATCAAAATAAATTACCGACATAAAAGTGTAATTTTGGTTTGTCAACGAAACGTAGCTCATAATGATAAGATCTCTGACTTTACACTCGCCTATATATTCCATACGTCATCTTTTATGAAGTGAGAAAGAGCACTGAGCGTTTGATTTTTTTTTCATCATGAACAGGATAGGTATAGGCCTACATCTGAAATTTGTTGACGTTTTGGCACAATGGAATTCTAACAACTTGTTGTAATCATGAAAAGGACAGGATATAAAGCTAAACGATAAATGCGAGCGCGAAGCGCGAGCAGCGGAAAAGATGAAATTCTGACTTAAAATAGAACTCTCAATTCATGCTTTGTAAGTCATGAAATCTGGGCAATTTGGTTTCTTCCTACATATATAATGCCAGCGCGAACCGCGGGCAGAAAAATTTTAATATTTAACCGATCTCAATCATTAGTGCGAAACGTGAGCTGAAAATATTTGTTCTTCTTCCGGTCTGAACAAGGGGTAATTTAAGCACTATTTCAAGCACTATATAGCAATATTGAAAGCTCAAGCTCGATGTCCGAGCTGAGATATGTTCTGTATATTGACTTCAGTACTTGATATTTTTAGTTCTATATCATCCTATTGAGCAAGATATGGGTCATCGAACAAGCAATACGAGCGCTTCGCGCGATCGAAAATAGTGGCATGAAAGATTTTTTTGCCAAGTCTTCCCATCGTCTTATCTATTCACTCGTCTTCCTTCTTTTATTTTCCTTTTCTTTTCTCCTCTCTTTAACTTTTCCCCGTTTTCTTCTTTTGCTCCGCAAATAGGAGCGGGGGAATCGTTCCCCTCGCCCCCTATAGATTCGCCTATGAATTCAGATAACATATATAAAATGCTTTTGTTGTTAATACAATTTTACTTTTGCACCATCGAATGGAGAGAGGGCCTAAACATTTGCATTTATTCATGGCTCATGAAATTACCCTAAGATATCGGCAAGTTCACTTATCATTACAGATAAATGTGTAACTATTTCAAAACAGACTTGTCAACTTCAGAAAAAAAGTATAACTGAATTGGAAAACAAATTTTGTTTTTTCTTTCTTTTGTGTATTTCTGTGTTAACATTTTTTTATTGATTTCATGTATTTTTATAAGATCGATTTTTTTTCTGGAGATATACTGTTTTTTCGATGCCCTCAATATAATGGGGGGTGCGATTTTACAAGCCATCCCCACCTGAATTCTTTTGGGGTATATTTCCCCATCTCCATCCCCCCCACCGATCGACACTCATGGCATATCATCTTTGGCGGATCCAGGCAGAGACGCACCCCGTATATTTTTACAGTTGCTCATAGAAGACATAGGCTTACATTTATTTTTTTCATTCATTCATTTATTTATTTATCTATTCCCGGGTTTTTTTTTACCAAGGCTAGTTTCTTGAGTATACATGCTTCTCCAGAGAGTCCCGCACGATATAGCTAAATCTACGAAAATTGCCACCTGCATCCCCTCTTTTGTAAAAAACTTATATCTACCCCTTGCTTCAATATCCAAAATGATATTGTTTTCTCCTTCCTATTCTATAAGCTAAAAAACCTATACGAATGGCCATTTTAAATTAACGAGCTTGCCTAACTGTTAGGCAAGCTCATTAATTTGAAAATGGCCATTCAACATCGATATCACTGAACATTAATTACATAAATTATTCTGACCGATCGTTCTTTGGTAACTTAATTCACCAGAATCATTGCCATGATTGATAAGAAAAGGGGTTCTCCTACGCTGTCCAAAATAATGGCAGGGGATGCGACCAATTTGCATCTTTCTAAAACTCTGAGCGGAAATACAAGCCGCTAAAACTAGCCCCTTCATAGAGGTTCATGTATATTGACAATTATTGATAGATTTGATATTGAATGGGATTAAATAAACTGAAAATGTTCTGTAATGAAGACATGCAGGATAATTCAAAATTGGGCATTGGCGAATCCAGGGGCGAAGTGACCGCTGACCCGAAGTGGTGTAGCTACAGGGAGGGGGCCTGGGGGCACGTGCCCCCCCCCCCTGAAAAAATTGACAGAGCAAAAAAAAGGGAGAAAGAAAAACAAAAAGGGAAAAGAAGAAAGACAGAAGAGGAAAATAAGAGGAGGAAGACGAGTGAATGTAATAATGTGAGGAGACTTGCAAATCTTTCATGTTACCATATAAAAGTTTTGCTTGCGCTTGGCGCAAGAATTGCCTGTTCGAATAGATTAATATCTTGCTCAATAGGCTGATATGGAGCAAGTCAATATACAAAACATATTTTAGCTCGGACAACGAGCTTTCATTTACAAATTTAAGTGCTCTGTAAAATATCAATTTTATGGTCTATACATATCAGCATTTTAAGCTAACGCTGCGTGGTCACATTCTTTGATTTGCCAAGTTCATATTGTATACTTGTATTCCATAATGTTCCATTAAACAAATGTATTCAGAATGTTCAAATTCTAGGTCTAAATCTTAAACATGCGCGATAGCCTGCACTTAAATTATCCAGTTTCACATCAGAATATCAATAATTATCACGAAATGTAACCATGAACAGGATGATTCTTGCACGAACAAAAATCGGTGCGAGCGCGAAGCGCCAGCCCAGAATTTGTCATTTTCTAGCCTAAAATGTATTTTGTTTTACTTCAAACGGGGAATTAATTTTGTAAGGCACATTTCAATTTGAAAAAATTATATGTTTTTTTTAGTGGAAATAAGGGTGGCAAGTGCTCCACTCTCCCAGTAATTCCGCCACCCCAGTCTGAAAAAAACAAACAAGCTCGCGCTTAGAGCTCGCACTTGTACTTGGATTTTGTATCCTTTTCATCACAAACCTACATGTCAAACGTTCGATTTGGGGGTCAATATAAATAGTTATTTGAAAAAACACAGCTCGCGCTTCGCTCTCGCATTGTTTACTTATTATAATTGTTAATTATATATAGATTCCACGGCATGATTGCAAAACAAGCTAGTATGTAGGCCTCCTCCAATGTACTATTGTCAGGTTTGAATACAACCGGGGAATACAAACAATATCAGCTCGCGCTTCGTGCTAGCAGCGATACGCTAGCTCTTCGTGAATTCCTATACGCTATAGCTTGTATAAACGGTCGTCAAATAAATTTCCATTTCCATGTTCAGGTCATTTTATATGGCTATTTAGCGCAAGAAGCGCGATCAATATCAACTGACTCCCGACTTGTTTTATATCGTGCCCCCCCAGCCATGCCGAACGTAATGTGCACCTGATAGTACCACAATGGCATATGATTCTGTCCCCCCCCCAAAAAAAAAGAAAAAAAAACGGGGTAAGAGATAGATGGGGGAACTTGGTCAGTGCTATTTATACAGCATGTCGGTGATAGAAGCGATCAGTTCCTGGTAATTTCGAGTGTAATCTTATTATTATTATTATTTTTTTTTTTGGAGACATTAGCAGACATTAGCGTACCTACAGAGGGACAGACTACCCAACCCCTGACGAGTCACAACCCATGTCCCCCCCCCCCCCCCCCGACGAGTCACAACTGATCCGTGATGAGCCACATGTGGCCCGTGCCTTTGAAATTGAAGACCTTTTTTCTTTCTTTTTTTTTTTGCTTGTCAAATTTTCTTCCTGTACGAAATCCTTTAATTTTAGTTGAAGACGTTTTTTTTTTCATTTTTTACTTGTCAAATTGCCCCCCCCCCTTGGAAAATCCTAGGTACGCCACGTCAGATGCTAAAATAGAAGAGATGTATATATGTAATACATAAAGCCTATTTCTCCATCGTGACCTTTACATATTTTCGTAATGGAATTCTTTACGATCAGGATTGTGATACAGTTAGATATGCATTGGAACTTTGCACCCCCCTCCCAAAAGAAAAGTATCGATTTGCTGGTCGGGGGGGGGGGGGGGTAGGCTGCAGGTGAAAATATTACGTTTGAGTCTTAGCGCCGGCCCTGGGCCAAGATCATATAGATTTATCAGCAAAAGATACAGGCGAAAATCTGCAAAGCACTTTATAAGATGATAAAAAAGGATGTCTCTTGTTGTTTACGGATCAAGGACCCAATAATTGCCATTTCGAAAATGTGCATTTTTTCTTTACATTAGTTGAAATGTTGTTTCTTGAAAATGCTTTACATATTTAGATGGAAATACACCTTGGCGGCGGAAGCCAAACAATTTAGGGGAGGTCCAGCTGAAATTTTGGGATGGGCACAAGTAAAAAATTTGACAGCCCCCCCCCAAAAAAAAAAAATGGTTGTCAACCTAAGTTTTAGGAGTGGATCACCAAAAATTTTTGACAAGCAAAAAAAAAGTTCATCAACCTAAATTTTAGGGGGGACACAAAACGTTTCAGGGGGGCCCACGTGAATTTAGGAGGGACGCATGAAAGAAAATTGACAAGCAAAAAAAGGTTATCAACAAAAATTTTAGGGAGCACCGTCCCCTCCCCCACCTCAAATTTAGGGGGGGAACTGCCCGGGGAACTGTCAGCAATAAGCATAAGACAATAGAAAGGAGAAATTTGTTGAATTTTATTGAGATTACAATCACATCGGTCATGTAAATTGTTCTTTGAAGAAAAATGTGTGATGGCAGAGCTGCTTACAGAGTCTCGAAAAAGTAATTTGGTCGAGAGGCGGCTGTGTGTCACATGTGATAAGAAAGAGAATGCAGATTTCAGCGGCACGTATTACATGCGGTCAGAAGTGTTCGCGTGAATGAGTGTGATGTGAATGTCAGCGGCCGGCCCGCCGTACACATCGTCAGGCGATGCTGCGATTTGTGCATCGCATCCGGTGTCCTGTGTTTTGGTTGTTCGACCAACCATTGCAGAAATTGTAGTCGTCTTATAATCTCTACAAAATATTCTCAGGAACCTCAACGATACTATTTTATGGATATCAAAGTACACTATATATATATATAAATACATACATATATATATGTAAGTCTGAGTGATGGCATTAGCATAGCGAAGGTAAATCTACAACAGATATCCCTCCAATTCCTCTGGCTCAATACAAACCGACTTTACGACAGTGGCTGCTCGGCGTTTCTCCGGCCATGCTCCCGCGCTCACTCGCGGTGAAATTTGGATACTAAAGCATTGCATGCACTCCGTGTAGCCTAGCGATAGCAGACGATGCGCGGAAGAATTTTGTTTTCCAGTAAAGTAGATATCGGTCACGTGAAAAACAAATGCTCAGTCATGGACGAAAGTGGGCGCTGTGAAAAGTGACCTTTTTGATCACCTTTTTGAACATTGCGAATAGGTAGATTGAGTAAGATGTCGGTGAAATTCAGCCGAGGATAATGACTTCATTTTCTGAGTTTATTTAAAATTTAGACATTTTCAAGTAGAAATTTCGCCACTCTCATATTGCATTATGATCAGTTCTTGTTATTCAATAGCCACGACCCATACAACTGGATTTTATGATCCTTCACCAAAACTATCCTCGAGCTTTAATTAATCTTTTTATCATTTGCGACTTATGAACTCGATGATCTATTCAAAAGAGAAATACTAGTTGCCAACATTTTACTTCTATTCTTAAACATTTGTAGAATTAACTTCTACCCCATCACAGGTAGGAGTATTATGGATCCGGAAGACATCAAGCAAAGGGAACTCTGAAGAAGATCTTTGTCTCAAATTTCTAGTCATGCAGAGAAGGCCATACGAAAAAGAAGGGCAACATGGAACTATATTTTGTAATGAGAAGATGTGATGTTTCATATCATATACTCTGTAAAGAATGCAGAGATATACTGGAACCAGAGGTAGGAGAATGATGTAGGATTGCATCAGTCCAGAAGTTGAGAACAGTGCTCCCAATTTCTGTTCAGTCATGGAAATGATACCATCAGTTCCCATCAATATTTTTATCAAGGAAGAAAAAAAAGAGACCTTGTTGGACACCGAGGGGAATGAAGATGAGACCAAACATATTATTTCTGGGTACACCATCAAGAAAGAACTTGAAGAAGATTGGGAAGTAGAGGAAGATTGCGTTTTGTCAACAAATCGAGAAGGGTGTAAGTTTTGTTGATTTACATTTCAACTACACTTCCAGACTGCTTAAAAACATTTTAGTAGTCTTTGATGTTCATCAACAGTCATTGAAAAACCTATTTTACAGTTGGGGAGACCGGGGTTAGTTGGAACATGGGGTAAGTTGAAACATTGTAATTTTCTTTAACACCTGTAAAATAAAATTTTATGCAATACTGCCCTCAATTTATTGCAATAATAATTCCACACTGTTGTATTATTCATAGCAATACATTGAGGGCAATATTGCATGAATTTATTTTACAGGTTTAAAGAAAATTACAATGTTTCAACTTACCCCATGTTCCAACTAACCCCGGTCTCCCCTATATTGTTTGCATCATTCTTCAAAATGAGGATTTTGTTTTGATTATTTCACGGTGAAATGATTCTGTCTGACCTTGACTTTCATTCAGGCAATTATTTCATGAAAAAAAAGTGATTTTCACTGATGAATTTGCTCTGAACAATCGGTCGATCAGATACGAGGATTAAGTATTTCAGAATTGCTCACTCTTTGTTCGATTACATGCTCCTCAAGACCTCAGATTGTGAAATAAAATCACTCAGATCACATATCATTTTACTTTGAGAAAACCAAACACTATTGTACAACATTTTTTATGAGGTAAATTGGGACTTAGGAGTTTTTGTCTCACCTGCGAAGCAGAGTGAGACTATAGGCGCCGCTTTTCCGACGGCGGCGGCGTCAACATCAAATCTTAACCTGAGGTTATGTTTTTGAAATGACATCATAACTTAGAAAGTATATGGACCTAGTTCATGAAACTTGGCCATAAGGTTAATCAAGTATTACTGAACATCCTATTAAAGTTTCATGTCACATGACCAAGGTCAAAGGTCATTTAGGGTCAATGAACTTAGACCATGTTGGAGGAATCAACATCGAAATCTTAACCTGAGGTTAAGTTTTTAAAATGTCATCATAACTTGGAAAATATATGGACCTAGTTCATGAAACTTGGACATAAGGTTAATCAAGTATCACTGAATATCCTGCATGAGTTTCATGTCACATGACCAAGGTCAAAGGTCATTTAGGGTCAATGAACTTTGGCCGAATTGGGGATATCTGTTGAATTCCCATCATAACTTTGAAAGTTTATGGATATGATTCATGAAACTTGGACATAATAGTAATCAAGCATCACTGAATATTTTGTGCAAGTTTCAGGTCTCATGATTAAGGTCAAAGGTCATTTAGGGTCAATGAACTTTGGCCGAATTGGGGGTATCTGTTGAATTACCATCATAACTTTGAAAGTTTATTAGTCTAGTTCATTAAACTTGAACATATGAGTAATCAAATATCACTGAACATCCTGTGCGCATTTCAGGTCACATGACCAAGGTCAAAGGTCAATGAACTTTGGCCGAATTGGGTTTATCTGTTGAATTACCATCAAAACTATGAAAGTTAATGGATTTTATTCATGAAACTTGTACATAAGAGTAATCAAGTATCACTGAACATCCTGTGCGAGTTTCAGGTCACATGATCAAGGTCAAAGGTCATGTATGGTCAATGAACTTTGGCCATGTTGGGGTTTTTTGTTGAATAACCATCATATCTCTGTAAGTTTATTGGTCTCGTTCATAAAAAGTGGACATAAGAGTAACCATGTATCACTGAACATCTTGTGCGAGTTAGAGTAGTATTCAAAGTCAGCACTGCTATATTGAACCGCGTGATGCAGGTGAGACGGCCAGAGGCATTCCACTTGTTTTTCATCATAAGTGTAATATGACATCCGCTCAAAAAGCAAATTCTGGAAGTGTTATCTACTTAAAATCATTAGATTTGGTTATTTGGTCTGCAGTATGACTGATCCAGTGAGTGAATCTGTAAATTGCCTTCAGAAAATGTAGATGAAGGATAGTTTGCCTTACCAGAGAATTTTCATTTATTTCAGGGGAAAGCCCTGATGAAAGTTTTGAGTCGGGTCCAGATGGAGGTGGAATTGGAAGCACAGCCTATAGTCCTGAGTCGGGTTCTGATGGAGATGAAGCAGAGTCTAAACGGCTTACATCAGAAGGTAATTTTGAATTTACATTAACCCTAAAAAGACTGGGGGGGGGCTGATTCAGCCCCCCCCTCGACATTTTTCGCGATAAATCCGCCGCGCAAAATTTTTTGACCGTGTCGCTCACTGACTTTTTACTTTCAAGTCTCGCGCAACTTTTGAGACCAAAATTGTGACCCCCGGGTACGCGGTTCGGAAATTACGCAACATTTCGTAAGTGCATGCACACCCAAAATTACTCAAAAACGTGAATTTGTGTACAAATCCAATGCAAATAGTGTTTTTAACCAAAATTCATAAATGTATCATTATTTTTCCTTTTACTGCTTAAAATCAATTAATTTTATCTTTTTTATGGTCCAAATAAAGTCCCTGACAATTTCCATTGAAAAAACAATAAAAAACAAAAAGTCGAAAAACAAAGAAATACATAAGAAATTTAGAAAACAATAGAATACATAAGAAAATAAATGTGATGTTGAAATTTTTTAAAATAAATTTGATCAGATGCCTATCTAGAGTATGTGAAACAAAAATTAGCATTTCAGGGGCATTATTTTATTAATTACAGCAAACTTATGATTTTACGCATAAATTAGCATAATTAATCAAACATGAGATTTTTGCAGATTTTGATGTTATAGTTTTGTAGATAATGCCATGGGTAACGCGTGTGCCAATTTTCGTCGCGATTGCGCGATCGACGGCCGAGATCATAAGGGGGGGCTGAATCAGCCCCCCCCCCAGTCTTCTTAGGCGTCGAAATAGCCCAGTCTATTTAGGGTTAAGACAATGTGACTAGCCATTCCAAAACCAACAATAAGTCACCTGGGTCCCGTAACATAAAGGTTAGTGATTGATCGTACGCTTGATTTTCATGATTGATTGTACATTGTAGTCAATGGAATCAATCATAGAAAAATGTCCTACGATCATTGCTAAGTTTTGTGTTACGGGCCCCAGGTGGGTGTTTCACAAAGCCGTTTCTATTAAAGTTAAGAGAGACTTTACAAACGACTGGTGATCCTTTCTTGTGGTAAGTGATACGCACGAAATTTCCATTGGCGTTGATTTACATGTAGTTCCTAAGAAAGGATCACCAATTGTGCTCAAGGTCACTCTTACAAACAGCTTTATCAAATGGCCCCCTGGGAAGGTTCTCTATAAATAGCTGAAACAATGATATGGTCTCCAAAAATTAAAAATTAGAAAATTAGCCACCAGTACTTGAAATAGTAACTGTTCTCTCTTTAATTAAGAACTTGCATGATTCAATTTTGCCAAGTTGTACATAAAGCTTATGATTTTCTTATTCAAGCTAAATAATAAAAATCTAAAAATCCTTTTGGGGGGGAAGCTAATTGTTGGATTATGGATGGCAGGTCACATATGTTTGATGACATGATGTCATTTATCATGTCATTCTTGTCACTCTTGTGTGAGCATTGACTCAATCATTCTGTAAATGTCACATTTTATCAGCTTGCATGCCCACTTTGGGTATGGAGTGGTACAAATTATTAGCCTGGGTGATCAGAAGACTTGATCTGTAATTCTATGATCTATTTCTGTCATTATTGCCATGGGTTTTTTTTATCTTGATTTAATGAATAGAATTCAAACTGAAGCTCAGATTCTGATTACCTCAACCCAGTTCACAAAGTCATAAAGTGATTGACTATTAAAGGACAAGACCACCCCAACAAAAACTTGATTTGAATAAAAAGAGAAAAATTCAACAAGCATAACACTGGAAATTTCATCAAAATCGGATGTAAAATAAGAAAAATATGGTACATGTATTTTAAAGTTTCGCTTCATTTCACAAAACAGTTATGTGCACATCTCGGTCGGTATGCAAATGAGGAACTGATGACATCACTCACTATTTCTTTTGTATTTTTTTATATGAAATGGATTTCCATTATTTTAACATTTTGAGCTTCAGGCAAGGAAGTCCTAATCGTCAAATTCGTAAAAAATGACATATTGTATAATTCAAACAATTAAAAACAAAAGAAATAGTGAGTGAGTGACATCATCGACTCTCTCATTTGGATGTAACTGGCTCGTTCATGTGACTTTTTTGTTAAAAATACGCGAAACTTTGAAATGTCATAAATTTCTTATTTTACATCCGATTTTGATGAAATTTTCAGCATTGTCTTTGTCTGATTTTTCTCTATTGATTCAAATCAACATTTTTCTGAGGTGGACTTGACCTTTAAAAAGAATTTGTAGAATTTGCCAAGTCAAGTTCCCTTATGCAGCTTCTGGAAGACTCTTATATATCTGGTGCAACACTAACACTCATTTGGCTCTATGAGGGCATGAATATTGTAAATATATAGCTTGCAATTTATGGTGTACACATGGATAGTCTTTTATGTATTGTATGAACATTTAGATAGTAATTATTGCATTCTCACATAAGAATCATATAATGAGAAAAGGATGAAAAAAATTGAGAGCTCTATACGAGAGTGACACAAGTTTTGAAAAATTCTGTGTGAAGTACACATACTTTTGACTGTAAAATGGATGGAGATTCAATGAAGCTAGGCATTTGGAATGTGTGATACACATTTACATATGCCATTTATGGAAGGGCACTGTAATCTAACAATGTTAACATCCACTTTTTACCTTTTCTGCTGCAAGTTCATGCCCACCTTTTTGGCATGCAAAGTAAGATTTGTTCAATGCTTTTTGAGAAGACATCTCTCATTTTTTGCATGTGAATGTGGACAATTATAATAGATTTCGCCTGTTTCGGTTCTGTATATCTTGTAAATGAAAACTACATGTATACAGATTTTCACCATTTTGTGTCTTTTTTTTCCTCTGTACTGTGTACTATGATTTTAACTAAAACATATGTACCAAAACTGTAGTTTAAATAAGGACATATATACAAAAGATGTACACAGAGTCAGATGCTCACTATCCAACCTCTGTAATTTCTGCCACTTTCCTTCTACCTTAATAGCAGCAAGGTTGGGTCGTTAGCCTTATGGATTTGTGTATTTTCTGGTCATCCTTCCATTATTCTTGACAGGATGTGCCATTTGCATGCTCAATGTTGATTGGTTATCACTTTATAAGTATAAGCAATGATTATAATTTTGGATGAGAAATTACATTTAGAGCGGTATGACTCAAGCTGAGATGCATGCTCACTTAATATGTGACCGACGCATTTCAGCATTAATTACCAAAAGATTCTTTGGTTATTTCTCTTTCTTATGCCACCATCAGATATCATTGACACTGGACATGGATCGGTAGGACATACATGTAGTGCTTCAAACAGAAGTGGAGCTATATCCAATCTAGGCATACATTTTGGAGAAAGGCAGAGTCAGTGTTCTAGTTTCAGTGAAAGTTTATGCGAGGCTAACCTTTCCAACCCTGATATTATAACATCACACACAGAAAAGTCAGTTAAATGTGACCTATGTAAGAGAGAATTTTCAGCGAAAGGCTCTCTAAAACGTCACCTCCTATTCCACACAGGAAAAAAGCCTTTTGAGTGCTGCTACTGTAGCAAGAGATTTCCTCAGAGCTGTGATCTTAAACGCCATCTCTTGACCCACACAGGAGAAAAGCCGTATGAATGCCTTTATTGTAAGAAACGATTTTCACAGAAGGGTGACCTCAAGCGCCATATTCGAACGCACACCGGAGAAAAACCACACAAGTGTTTAGAGTGTGGCAAAGGGTATGCTAATAAACGCGATCTAAATCGTCATCTCATCAACCACACTGGAGAGAAGCCATATGAATGTACAGTGTGCAAGAAGGGATTCTTTATGGAGGATTCTCTCAATTGCCATCTCTTAACCCACGGCTCTCGGGAAAGACCATATGAATGTTCATTCTGTAAAAAACGATATTCTTACCAAAAGCGTTACAATCTTCATCTCTTGACTCACACTAGTGAAATGCAGTATCAATGTAGCTATTGCCAGAAAGGATTTTCGAAGAAGCAGCATCTTAAGCGCCACCTACTGATTCACAATCAAGAAAAGCCATATGCATGCCGCTATTGTCGGGAAAGCTTTGCCCAGTGTGCTGATCTTGAATCCCATGTCATGACTCATACTGGAGAAAATCGCTTTAAATGTTTAGATTGTGGGAAAGAGTTTTCTCATAAAGGCAATTTAAACCGCCATGTTCTCACCCACTCCGAAGAAAAACCATTTAAGTGTTCAGACTGTGGCAAAGGATTTTCTCAGAAAGATAAACTAAAGTGTCATCTTCTATCCCACACAGGAGAGATGCCATATAAATGTTCTTACTGTGTAAAAGGATTCACCCAGAAAAATCATCTAGACCGCCATGTTCTCACCCACTCTGGGGAAAAACCTTATGAATGTTCTTACTGTAACAAAGGATTTATTCAGAAACATCATTTAAATCGCCATCTCTTACGACACTCAGGAGCAAGGACAGTGAATGTTCAGGATGTGAAAATTGATCTCCTAAAAGATGATATCTGAATTGTGCTGGCTCTGTGATTTGCTCATGGTTATGTATTAGAGAATAAATCCCCTTTAAAACCATTGACTGTTGCCATTGTTTCCATGCTGTAGCTCTAGGGATTATCACACAGTGATATAAAATCTACCTTAAGTTTTCCAGGGAAAAGTTTTATGAATATTGATGATTTGAAGTACACCTAACCAACACAGTCTAGAAAGAATTTCGATGTCAGCCTAATAAGGAAATCCAGAACTTGGATTCAAAAGTTTATAAGTAAGTCCATATAAATCGTCTATCACCCAAATTGTAAATTGTCCTTTATTTTCGGAAATATTTTTCCTCTTGTATGTAACAAATTTTAAACAAAAAAGTTGATCATGCTATTTTCTCTAATTGTGTTTTTGTATTAAAAGTTCAACATTGTAATCCATTTTAATTTCCTAAAAGCCTGATGTGTTTATGCATAGTTTTCTCCTTAACCTCTAGAAAACCTCCAGTTCAATATTGAAGAGTAAATTCAAATGAATGATGAGATAACATTATTTCGTTTTTTAAAAGAAATAATGATCAAAAGTGTTAACTCTTTTTAGGCTTATTGGACATTTATTTTTGCCTAATCTTATCTACAATATTTTGAAAAGAAAAATCCTATTTAAATATATATCTTAATGTAAGTGGTCCCATGGTCTCTGTCATGCCTCAGTTAGTGAAGGTGAGTCAAGTACAGTCAAAGTGGTCCAAGTCAGAATCTCCAAAGTGAAATATTGTATGTCAACATGGCATATTATACAAATAATGCATTGCGTGCGCGATGTGCAAGAAGATCTGATCCAATGTCTGAAGGATAGAGTGTGCGTGGTACATTTGTTTTCAAGTGGATTGTCGAGCAAAGAGTTTTTTTAATTTTATTTATTTATTTTTTTTTTGGGGGGGGTTACTATAGGCTAAATGTACAAACATGTGCGTACAAGTTCCTTTTATCCTGCCACCCAGTTGACCCAGTGAGCTCCCCAAAGATCCTACCTTGATACTGTTTGAGCATCATTGCACATACCATCCCCCCAAACATCCACCTCCGTACACCATGCCACATAATGCTGTGCACAACAACTGCACATAAGGGATTCCAGGCAAAAATAATATTTTATTTTGGGGGCTACTTTTTACAACCTACTGCCTAAATCTGCAACATTGGATGTCGACGAGCTTATGACCCGTCAGTGAATGGGTAATTCAGGGGCCCTTTTGTATTTCCCAGGGCTTGTTTGAGCATTTTGGGGGGCATAGGCGGATCCAGGGGGCCGAGGGGTCCGGGCCCCCCACTGGCGGAACAAAAAAAAAAGGGAGAGAAAGAAAAAAAGGGGAAAAAGAAGGGAAAAAAGAAGAGGAGGAAGGTGAGTGAATAAAATAAGATAAGGGGAAGCCTTAAAAGAATAACTTAAAAGAATCTTTCATGTTACTACACTTGTATATAAAATTTTCGCTCGCATTGCCTGTTTGGTGATTTGAATATCTGGTTCAATATGGAGTTTCAATATCAAGTTTGGACGTCGATATACAAAACGTATTTCACCTCGGAAATCGAACTTTCATCATTTTTGTGATTTACAAATTGATTTTTAAAAGTGCTCTTTAAAAATTGTTAGTTTAATGGTTTGAATATTAACAGTTTGATTTATCAAGTACTTATTTTTGTCATGTATTCCATATCGTTTTCAAAATATCCCTTTTCAGGTCCGATTGTCAATACGAATCAGCTAGCGCTGCATGCTCGCATTTTGATCGGCGATTTATGTATGTCACAATCATAAAAGAAACTACTTAAAATCCTCTTTTTCATGACAGTTTATAAAAGAATTTGGCTAGCAATAATTTAGCGCTCGCATTAATGGTTAAAATATATAAACTGATGCATCATATTTATAAGAACAAAAGTGATTGAAATGTCAAATTTTCAGGCCACAATATCATCAGATTTCGCGCCCTCATTAGGCATTAATGAATAAGATATTAATTTAATAATCATATTGTCCCTTTTGTTTCATCTCGCGCTTAGCAAGTGGAATAGGAAGATAGTCATCATTTTCATATGAAGACATGACCTAAGGATGTCCCAGTCCTATGTCAAATCTCAAAATAGTAATAATGAAAAATCAGCTCTTTATTAAGTGCCATCCATATCCACCTCACAATTTTCCTACAAAGTGCTTGAAATCTAGGTCTGAAATTGACTATTTTCTTTCAAATCGGAATATCAAATATTTAAGTTCGTGCGTCGTGCTCGCATTGATTTTCATGATTAAAAAATATTTAGTATGCCTCAGATTCTAGGTCTAAATAATGAACACGCGCATGCATGTTTATTCGGATACTCATTTTTTTCTCTATTTAAATCATTATCCAGTTTCAGATCACAATATAAAAAAATTCTGCTCTGGCTCTGTGCTCGCATTATTAATGTAGATTTTACAGAACTTGAATAGAGTGTCCAGTTCTTATGTCTACATCTCGATTTTTTTGCGCTCTCATCAATAGTTTATTTATATAGCTATCCTGTTCACCATTACAAAAAGTGATTAAAATTTTCCATTCTTTATGTAGAAATGTCGAAAATTTTCAGCTCGCACTTAGTGCTCGCTTATTTGATTGTTGAATGTAACGTCTTCATGGCTAATTGCAAGCAGTCCTTAACAGGTACCCTTTTGATCAGTTCAAAACGTATATAAAAATTTTCCGCTCGCATTATTAATAAAAAAACATTCCCCAGAATGTTCAAATTTTTAGGAAAAAATGACACGAATTCCCCAAAAAAAATTTAGCTTGCGCTTTGCGCTCGCATTATATAAATGAGGATTATGATATTATATATTTATGTTGATCTATAAGAACATGGACCTACAAGTAGGTCTATGATAAGAATAAAGCTAAAAAGTAACTATTAGGACTACCCCTTCAAAGAAACCAAAAATCGTCTTCGAGCGGCCGATCGGGGAAAATATGGTTGAAAATAAATTCTGGGCCCCCCTACTGGCGAAGGCTGGATTCCCCCCTGGGGGGGGGGCAAAATCGCCCTGAGCCTCTGTGTCTCAAACTATAGCTATATCAGTAAGCAAAATATTATACTACAAGAACATTGTTACTATTCGACTGTTTGGACTGTATTAATTGTTTAAAATGAAAGGGTCTAGGCACGCAAACTGAAACTATCATATATGCTAGTCATGTGATGTACACCAAAATACTGCTCGATCTCAGAGTTCAAGAGCAAAATGAAATGTAGCCATCGGACCTGTAACATGACATTATACTTTTATTCAAAGTCACCCCTTTTCCGTATTTTGTCAATTATGGGAAAATCTGTTGATTTAGAGCCCCTAAAGAGGGAAGGCGTCAGTTTTTGTCTCACCTGCGAAGCAGAGTGAGACTATAGGCGCCGCTTTTCCGACGGCGGCGGCGGCGTCAACATCAAATCTTAACCTGAGGTTAAGTTTTTGAAATGACGTCATAACTTAGAAAGTATATGGACCTAGTTAATAAAACTTGGCCATAAGGTTTATCAAGTATTACTGAACATCCTTTTAGAGTTTCATGTCATATGACCAAGGTCAAAGGTCATTTAGGGTCAATGAACTTAGACCATATTGGAGGGATCAACATCGAAATCTTAACCTGAGGTTAAGTTTTTGAAATGTCATCATAACTTAGAAAATATATGGACCTAGTTCATGAAACTTGGACATAAGGTTAATCAAGTATCACTGAACATCCTGCATGAGTTTCACGTCACATGTCCAAGGTCAAAGGTCATTTAGGGTCAATGAACTTTGGCCGAATTGCGGATATCTGTTGAATTCCCATCATAACTTTGAAAGTTTATGGATCTGATTCATGAAACTTGGACATAATAGTAATCAAGCATCACTGAACATTTTGTGCAAGTTTCAGGTCTCATGATTAAGGTCAAAGGTCATTTAGGGTCAATGAACTTTGGCCGAATTGGGGGTATCTGTTGAATTCCCATCATAACTTTGAAAGTTTATTGGTCTAGTTCATTAAACTTGGATATTATAGTAATCAAGTATCTCTGAACATCCTGTGCGCATTTCAGGTCACATGACCAAGGTCAAAGGTCAATGAACTTTGGCCGAACTGGGTGTATCTGTTGAATTACCATCATAACTTTGAAAGTTTATGGATCTGATTCATGAAACTTGTACATAAGAGTAATCAAGTATCACTGAACATCCTGTGCGAGTTTCAGGTCACATGATCAAGGTCACAGGTCATGTAAGGTCAATGAACTTTGGCCATGTTGGGGTTTTTTGTTGAATAACCATCATATCTCTGTAAGTTTATTGGTCTAATTCATAAAAAGTGGACATAAGAGTAACCATGTATCACTGAACATCTTGTGCGAGTTAGAGTAGTATTCAAAGTCAGCACTGCTGCTATATTGAACCGCGTGGTGCAGGTGAGACGGCCAGAGGCATTCCACTTGTTTTCTTTATATGTAGCTGATGGAAAATAAAGTGACTTTACTCTATACAGTGCGTATCAAAAACGGGACAGTTTTGAAAAGCCTCTAATTTTTTTCAAATTATCATATCTATATTTTGATGTTAATAGAATCTCTGTGATCTTATCTTTCAAATGCCATTTAGAAAAATAAATTTCGTTCATACTTGAGCGAACACTGGACGTTTTTGTCGGGGGTTCAAAAGGAGTCTTGAGCAAAAATTGCAGAAATAAAAAAAAATCATTATTAGACTTTTGGCTAATCAGCAGACTTCCTCTTAATCTTTTCACCATCTTTGCCATCATTTTCGAATTATGCTGTCATATTTCATTTACAAATCTGTTTACCTGAATTATTTTGTTTTTCATTTAAACTTCTTTTACCTTGGAATTTTCCTTCATAAGTAAGAAAAGATTTTTGTCAAAGTAAGTAGATTTGCATTATTAATTGGGAGAATTTGTACTTATTCAAATCCTTTTATTATGTGAAACAAATTATGTTATGGTACACGTAAAAGACATGAATTATATTTTCAAGGGGTTATTGAATCTTTCACCAACTTTAATTATGTATTGTGCTGGACAGGACAATACGAAAGGATTCATGTCTTTAATTGGCAATGGTGTATCGAGTAAATTTTTAAGGAGCAAAATATGGCAGATCGGGTAAAATGTATTAAAAAGTTGTGAAGCGAGCAAGCAAACATTTCCATTTTTTATAAAATATCCAACTTTGTAATTTTGACGTAATATTCAGAAAATATCATATTTCACTTTCTATGTTCTCTGTTATTTTCTTTCCATTTTTTTTCTTGGTCATAATTTTTTTTTTTTATTTTTATTATTTTTTTTAAATTTGGGGGAGCACCCGAGCCCCATCCATCAGTATGTCACTGTTCAAAGGCACCATGACCTTTGTAGCACACAATGAAAGGATTTGAATAAAAAAAAACACGCTCTCCCATACTTCGGTTTAAAAAAATATTCTTGCCTAAAGAAGGAATATTCAAAGCTAAAAGAGAACATATTAAAACCGAACAACAACATAATTATTCAAGCAAATAAGTAGATTTGGAAATGGATTTTGACCGCATAATTCGAAAATTATGGCAAAGATAATGAAAAGGTTAAGAGGAAGTCTGCTTATTCGCAAGAAGTCCGATCATCGTATATTATCATTTCATGTCATTTTGGCGCAAGCCTCCTTTTTAACCCCAGACAAAAACATTCCGTGTTCGCTCAAGCATGAACGAAACTAAATTATTTTAATGGCATTTGAAGGATAACTCTTCAGAGCACCTATTGACACCAAAATATAGAGATAATTTGAAACAAAATTTTTATAGACTTCAAATCTGGCCCTTTTTTATACGCACTGTAGTGGAAACGCCTTTTGCCTCAGTGATGACACAACCTTTACCCTTTTTGCGCCAGCTGGATTTGAGGACATAACTGAATATGAACAACTCTATAGTGGGAATATTTTTCGACATTTACATCGTCATTTGCTTAAATGGATCTTTACCAATGTTAAAATGTGGAAAATCTTAAGGATATTACAAATGTATCATTTTACAGGATTTTTTTTACATGTGTAAACTTTTATTTGATTAGCACTGTGAAGCAGAAACATCGTTTTGCCTCAATTTAGACTCCAAATTGGCAGGTTTTCCCCATAAATTAGCAAAATACGGAAAGGAGTGGGTGTATTCAGCAGCCCCTTGAGGGGGTAGGATTCGATTCGCCAGCCCCCCTTTAAATGAAGCAGATAGAGGAAAGTCTGCACTTTCGTCTCCAGGTGGTTTTAAGACATTGAAAGTGGCTTACTATACATCAGAAACACATTTTTCATCAATGAGGACTCCGAATCGGTAGATTTTTGCATAATTGTCAAAATATGGGGAAAGGGGTGGGTGACTTCAGCAAAACCCTGAGGGATATGTTTGCTGTGTCAGCACTTCTTTATAAATTATTTAGCTGATAGAGGATTTTTGTTATCTTCAAATGGATATGAATCCATTGCTTAGCGCTGAGAGGCAGCTTGCACAACCTTCTCTGAATTCATCTGAATTTTACTATATTTCTTCTATACGGATGAGTGTTCTTTTTTAAGTGTCAAGTTATTATGTACCATAGATTCAACTAGACCAAGATTGAGCATTGCTGGTGCTGTTTTGATGATCTTTTTTCAAATTTGATTTTTGGCTTTCTTGCTGTGTGCACTATTAAGTATGGTAGACATCTTATCATGTACTTCATTCAAGGTATGTAGTTATTCAAGTAGTATTTAAGATCCAGACATGAATGGAATGTTGGAGCAGCTAAATGGCTACAATGAAGCTGCACAGTCATCTATTGTTGGTTATATTGTTATTCAGTGTCTGTCCACCAGATCCTAATTCTAAAGAGATTAGGTTCAGTCTTTGTGGGAGGACTGAATGGTTGTCAGGAGGGCATGTGAAGTGCAAGTATATTGGAAAGTCAATTAATTACTATAGTAATTCTTGTGCTTCTTTTAGAATATCCCTATTGCTCCTTGCAGGTGATATTCACCCAAATCCAGGCCCTGATCCTCTTTCCAGTAGTAACAAGGGTGGTGAAAATAACACAGAAATAAATCTGAATTTGATTCCTAATAAGTGTCAGTATGTGTATACTAGGGACAATCTTTTAGAGTTGAATTGTGCTTATCGACTCCCCAATGATGTCTGGGCAAACATTCGTTCCCTTGGTTTGGGGCGTTCTTGTAACTATACAAGGCGTGGAAGAAAAGGTGGGACCAAGGCAAAAAAGAAAAGAGAAGCTCCAACCTTAGGGGTTGTTGACACTGGTTCCCTTAAAGAATGTAAGATATGCTTAGTTAATACTAGATCAGTGTGTAACAAGACAGATATTGTTATTGATCACCTAATTGAACATGACATCGACATTATGTGTTTAACAGAGACCTGGTTATCAGACACAGAAAAACATAAAAAGACAATCGGTGAATTAACACCACCTGGATTTAATCTAATTCATGTACCTCGCTCCATTCGTAGCGGTGGAGGAGTTGCCATTATACACCATTCTTCAATCAAGAGTACATTTATGCAAATGGAACACACTGCATCCAGTTTTGAGTGTATGAGTGTTACCATGAAGTTTGATGGAACAAAATTTCCCAATTATGCTTGTTGTTATCTATAGACCACCGTATAGTCAAAAGAATAAAGTGGGGTTTAATGTCTTTTTTGATGAATTTTCTGATTTTCTAACGTCCTTATTGTCAACTTCAAGTAAGTTGATTGTTGTTGGTGATTTTAATATTCACTGGGATAATCCTGCTAATCAAGAGAACAAAAAGTTTTCTGACTTGAGTCTTTCAACTTAAAACAGCACGTAAATGAATCTACTCATGAAACTGGTCACATTATAGATTTTGTGATTACGCGTACCGATGACGAGCTTATCAGAGCTCTGGAGGTGTCATCTTTTCTTACTGATCATGCTGCAATACACTGTAATTTGAAATTAACTAAACCTATGAGAAACAGAAAGGTCATTTCATACAGGAAGTTCAAAGCCATTGATCATGAAAAGTTGGCTGTTGATATTCTTACCTCAGATCTTCTCTTACATCCTACTTCTGATGTCAATACTCTTGTCAATCAATATGATTCTAGTCTTCAGTCTATCTTGGACAAACATGCTCCATTAACAAAAAGTAAAGTAACAATCCGACCGAGGAATGTCTGTTATACATTTGACATAGCGGAAGCAAAACGTTTACGTAAACGACTTGAGCGTCGTTGGCGAGCTGAGAGAACAGACATAAATAGAGAAAAATTTACTAAACAGCGCCTCTTAATTTGGCATATGATAAAAGATGCCAAAGCAAAGTACTTGAAGGAACAGCTGTCCAATTGTAAATATAGTGGACAGTTTTACAGAGTTATTGATAGTGCTCTTCATCAAAAGAACAAACCAAAACTGCCGGAACATATATCTCAATTAGACCTAGCAGAACGTTTCAGTAATTTCTTCGTATAAAAAATATCCACTATCCGGGATAATTCAGACTCAATGCGTGGTACCTTATCTCATAGTGTTGAAGAATGTGATTCCTCACATACAGCTACTCCTATAATGAAAACATTTGAAATGACAACCGATAAAGAAGTTAAGAATATTGTGACCTCTTATCCTGCTAAATCGTGCTCATTAAATCCAGTTCCAACCTGGGTTCTTAAGAAACATATGAATCTGTTGCTTCCAATAATCACAAAAATTATCAACATTTCTCTTGAAACTGGTAATTTTCCTCATGATTTCAAGCAAGCACTTGTCACTCCTCTCTTGAAAAATCCATTGTTAGACTCAGAGGAATTAAAAAACTATAGACCTGTCTCAAATTTAAAGTTTGTGTCAAAGATATTAGAAAAGGTTGTTGCTGTGCGTCTCACCAACTATTTCTTGGATAATGAATTGTTTGAACCTTTCCAATCTGCATATAGGAAATGTCATGGGGTAGAAACTGCTTTGGTTCGTGTATCAAATGATATTCTTCGTGCTGTTGATGACAAGAAGGCTGTTTTCCTCCTTCTGCTTGATCTTTCGTCAGCATTTGATACTGTTGACCATGATTTGCTATTGGATCGGTTGAAATATTGTGGCATAGAAGGAGTTGTTCTTGATTGGTTTTCATCTTATCTTCATGATAGATCACAGGTTGTCAAGATTGGTGAAAATGTGTCGTCTCCTGTTAAACTTCCTTTTGGAGTGCCCCAAGGTTCAGTCCTCGGGCCGTTGTTTTTTGCCATCTATTCCAGTCCTCTTGCAAAAATTGCGCATAAACATGGCATAGACATTCATATGTATGCGGATGATACACAGTTGTATGCATTTGATCCAACTGACCCTGCTAGTGAGTTGTCTGCCAGGCTTCGTTTACAAAATACAATAGATGATATGCGGTCATGGATGCTAAACAATAAGTTGAAATTAAATGAAAGTAAAACAGACTTGTTGATTATTAGTTCTAAATCACAAAGTCATTTGATTAAGGACCGGACTATACAGGTTGGGGACTCCTTGATTAAAGCCTTGTCATCAGTTCGAAATCTCGGTGTCGTATTTGACGAACATATGTCTATGGATGCACAAGTAAAGAAAATATGTCAATCAGTATACTATAATATTCATAATGTTAACAGCATGAGGAAAGTCCTTGACCATAAGTCTGCTGCTATGCTTATACACTCATTTGTACTATCTCGATTAGATGTTGGAAATGCTCTTCTTTTTAATATAACCTCACGCAATGTTCATAAACTTCAGTATGCTCAGAATACAGCTGCCAGGGTTTTAACTGGTACATCAAAATATCAACACATCTCACCAATTCTCCAAAAGTTATGATTGGTTGCCAATCCGGAAGCGTATAGAATTTAAAATACTTCTTCTCACTTGGAAAGTGTTTAATGGTTTGGCACCAAAATATCTACAAGACCTTGTCACGCCTTATGCACCAGCTAGAAGCCTGAGATCATCACACCAGCAACTTCTTAAGACTCCCAAGACACGTGTAGCATATGGTGCACGAGCTTTCTCTGCCTCAGCACCTTCTCTCTGGAATAATTTGCCATTAAATTTAAGAATTATACAATCACTGGAGACCTTTAAATCCAAACTGAAATCTTATCTTTTCTAACAGTATTAGTTATTGGCACTTTGACACTCATCCAAACTTTCTCATTCTTTCTTTTCTTGTGCGCCTCGGAATAGAATATTTCTAGATAGATGGCGCTATATAAATGCCTATATTATTATTATTATTATTGTTATTATTATTATTAAGTGGTTAAAAAACAAAAGTGGTATACTGAAAAGGGGGAAACGCCATTTCCCTCAACGGGGCTCCCAAATGGCGAATTTTCCAAGAAATTTGCAAAATACGCAAAACAGGGGAGATATGCCAGCACTTCTTTATATGAAGCAGATATAGAAAAGGCTACTTTTTCGTTTCCAAGTGGTTTTTAAAACGAAAGTGGCTTTCTATAAAGCAGAAACACCTTTTTGCCTTTATGAGAGCTCCGAATTTACAGATTTTCCCATAAATTGGCAAAATATGGAAAAGGGGTGGGTGTCTTTGGCAAACCCCTGAGGGGATAGGCTTTGCTGTGCCAGCAGTGCCAGTGCTTGTAGGGGAAAATCTATTTTTTCATCCCCAAGTGCTTATAAATCAATGATAGTGGTTTACTGCAAAGAGGAAACGCCTTTTGCCTCAATGGGGCTAAAAAGGGCGAAGTTTCCAAGAAATGGGCAAAATAAAATAGAGGGGTTGGTGACTTCGGCAGCCCCTGAGGGGAAAGGATTTGCTTTGCCATCACTTTTTTATATGTAACTGTTAGCAAAAAGACGACTCTTGCCTCCAAGTGGTTTCAAGACCACAAAAGTTTTTATTTCTCTAGCAAAAACACCATTTTGTCACATTTGGGGCTCAGAAAAGCACGGTATTTTAATAGTTAAGCTATGGATAATACTGTCATGAAGCAATGCACTATCCTTGTTAATCTATCCCCTTTCGTGTCGAATGAGGATATTTTGAATTAGTTTTTGCTGTTAATGACAAAACAGAAAACTTTCAACGCACATGCAAATTTTTGACTCCAAAACATGGACATTTTGGAATAAATTATCACATATTTTGAAAAAATATTAACCAATCAGTCCAAAAAAACGATTGCAAATCGATTTTTAACTCCTAGGTAATAGTATTCACTTAAAAATGTTCTATTGTGCACAAAATATGAACACCATTAAGGATAAGGCATATCAATTAATTTTGATAGCCATCTTGGGTTCATGCAAATTAGATGCATTTCCCCTATTTTTGATAGTTTGGGACTTTTAGTATGTTGTACTAGGGACCTCACATAAATGCATTGTGGTGAAGAAAAAAAAAGCTGTTGCAATTTGTTCCAAGTTTGGCCAATTTTTGTGCTAAAATCTATTCTTCAATTTATGGAAACAGAAAATCTGCGACAGACGCATGTCCGTGAAATCATGAGCCCTGTTGCTATTGTAGTTGCCATATTTTTTTTATCTTTGCAGTTTTTATTCGTCTAAAAAACAATCAAAATATACAAAGCATATATCGTTGCACTTTAATAGAACATTGATACACACTGTGTAAGTACATGAAAAATATCCTAGATAAATTGTTCTGTACTCAGAATAATTTAACCTTTTACCCCAGTCCTGCCGACAGGACGAAAAGGGTGCGGTGTATTACCCAACGGTCCACGGTCTTTTGTAGTTGTCATACTTGGCAAAGTTACAACAGTTGTAACTCTTTATGAAGCGGGGCCCTGGTAAACTGTATTATCGTCATACCCTACATGTTCTACATTAAAGCAAAACCAGGACGTGTTTTATGATCTTGGACGTCGTTATATTCGTCGGTAGTGCCTATACGGTAAAACCATTAGGATAATCGAGTGATAATTGCTAATTTTCAGCAAAATAATCTATGTCCATGCAGGCCAATTATTGGCAAATAAGTAGTGAAAAAAGAATAATAATAAAAAAGACCAGCATTATCCTTCCGAATCGACATCCATTCATCGTTTACAAATATAGTACAAGATGTCGAGTTTAAAAAACATCGTTTCGCAGTTGAATGTATGGAGGATGGCGTGTTTGTTCCATCTATGCCTTGCTTTCCGTGCTGTACCGCTTTCCACTCCGGTGATCATCGACGATATCGCAAAGGGTTTGCAAACGACCACGGCTGAGGTCGGAATGATGTTCGCAAGTTTCTCAATAACTTTTGGTATTTCAGGTAAGGCTCGGATCGTTTGAGAACAAAATATGTTATTATGATATCTCTTTATATATGCTCGGAAAAACTTTTTTTTCAGTCCGATACCGCATTTCAGATATTTACCTTGAGATACCTATAGAGGGAAGATGCGTCCGAGCATGGCGTGACGGTGACTAATATGTAATGTAATATACGTGTTTAGGGTCAAATTTGCGAGGGTATAAGGATATAATTTTTGCCCAAAAAGACAACACCGCAGGTTAAGAGCCCGATTTGCGAGACTGAGGTGTGGATTAGTCTACAAATGTAGACCCACATCTGCAGTGTATACCTCAGCTGATTCAACGAGTCTGCATAGCAGACTAGGTCTACTGACATGACTGAGGCAAACCAGTAGCAGATCCCACCTCACGAGCCATTCAGAGTCTGCATAGCAGACTAGGTGTGGATGGTGCAGGGTGTCATACTAAAAAAATAAAATAAAATAAAAAAACCAATGATGAAGGTAAAGATAAAAAAAACGACGCCCGTGACATAAAACAAAATATCTCTGTACTTGTTCAGGGGTTAATTCAGGGAATACTTGACAAGGGTATCGCTATACTTAATGGGTAGGGTTTCACACGCCAGTACTTGTTGAGGGGTGCATTTTCAGAATATTCAATTCATTTATTTCCTCTTTAAATCTGTTTACATTTACAATGATGACAAATTATAACATTTAAATCAATTTTTATGATACAATAATACCATGAAATGGAAGGAGACCAACTAAAAAGCACAACTAGTAGAGTAAAAAAAATGAATATATAAATAAAAATATAATATAAAATAAAGAAATAAACAATATATATTTAATAAATAAAAAATAAAAAATAAAAATAAATAATGAAAATAAACAAATGTCTTCTGTGCAAACGATGTTCTATTCAGAGGTAAATGAAAGGAACTCGCCTGGCGAGTGAAGTGCTTATGAATCGTATCATTTTTTTACAAACATATCATTAAAAAGTAATGGTAAATTGTTTATTGATAAACTTGTACATTAACTGTCCGAGTTGAAAAGAATACTATCTTCAAGACTTTATTTCTTAAAAACAGAATATTTGTATGTGCCCTGAATTCTGCATGAAAAAAAAGTCTATTAATTTGAGAATCCTGCACTTTTAATCAAATTTTAGGCAAGATAATTATCTCCTTTGCGTTCGTAGGAGAGAAAGACATAGAACTTTGATTTCTATACCCCAGATATTGATGAAATGGGAGTGCGTTTGAAAATACTTGATTAGAAGTGCTTCCCCCCCCCGGGGGGGGGGGTCTGGAGGTGTCTTTCTCTTCGGATCGCCTAAATCGGCTTTGTGAAACAGTTGAACGATATCTCGTTCTTCCGAAGAGCGGTTCTACCAAAGACCATTTTAGGAAAACCTAAAGAGGCGTAACATGCTCGTATCCCTGATTGAGGGTTTACTTCAATGACATTGCTCGATCCGGCGACAATTGCTCCGATGGAAAATCTGTACGTTAAGCCAAATTAAGCCTCTAACGTTTCATGCCCACTAGTCCAATGGAGTTCCATTTCTGGATGACTATACCCTTACACGCTTCAAAAGATATCCTAAAAATACGGGGGTTTTCATTCAAAAATAGTTTTTGTCAAACGCTCTGGCTGATGTGGGTATCGGGGTTTGGCTCATGAAAGAACAATCTTTAAAAAAGTCGGTATGTCTAATGAAGCGCAACACTGTTCTGAAGCTCACGCTTCAAGTTGTGTTGTATTTCTATCCCTTGGAAGGCTCCCGTCTGTAATATTCAGTGTCATTTTGTTGTCAATCTCTCTTTGACCTGTAAATTGTCAAGGAAGCTGTAGGGCCTAGCACTTTTCAGCAAGCCGACGGAATTCAACGATCTGATCTCGATCGAACGACGATGTCGAAATTAAAAGGTTGTGCTTCACTCGGGGCTTCACTGCTGCACGTATGGTGGATGGCATTCTTGTTCCATATTTGTCTTGGCATCGGTCGTGGCGTACCGAATTCAGCACCCGTGATCATCGACGATATCGCCAAGGACCTTCAAACGACCACAGCTGTTGTTGGGATGTTGCTCGCTTCGTACACAGTTCCATTTGGTATTTCAGGTATAATCCTCTTCTTGATGATGCATCCAGGGGCGCCGCCTCAAATGGTGTGGGGGTAAGGGAGCGACCCGATGCAACCTGGCCAATTAAGTTGTGATTTTCAAAGAGGTCAGAAAAGAGTAAGGAGAAACGTATTCAATAATGTCCCACGTTAATATCCCTATTATTAATTGAGAATGTGACGTCACCATTATAGTCGTCATGCGCCCCACCCCTCCTTATGCCCCTGGCTGCTTCGTCCCTGTATGTTATGTTCTAAATGCCTGTTGGTGTGTGTGTGTGTGAAATAAAAAATAATAATTTATCTTGGTGATCAGGGCCCTCATAAATCAGTAGTCTATAATTTCTATTTGACTTAAAATGGAGAGGGGTGTCATTGTTCATTAACCGTTCCCCTAAGTATCTCAGACTAGATCGAAGACAACAACTCAGTCAAATAGTTATGACATGTCATTCCCTATCATATCCTTTTTTGTAATTCGCAGTGCAGTGCCAACTAAAAGTTGACATGACATGTAAAAGGCATGCCATTTTTTTTATCAGTATTTTTTGTAATCAATTATAACAGTTAAAAGTCCATTTTCAAAACAAGAATTACAAATAATTCACAGAAACTTTTTTTCTGTTTTTTTTTAAAAACAATTTACAACTAGTTATCAATAATGCATACAGCATTTCCATTTATTTGAAAGCAAGATAAAAGAGCATTGTAGATTAAATGCCTTGCTCACGGGCGTATAGCTGCCGCGGATCGAACCCCGGACTTTTTCATGTATAGCCAGGCGCCTTGACCACTCGGCCACGGCACCTCCACTAACCAATGAGATCGATACATCTGCTCATTTTGGAAATGATGAAATATTAATTTTCAAAGTGAGAAAAAACCTACCACATCAGGCAATACGTAGTCGACATAGAGTTGAGAATGTTCTAGTGCTATCTCACATGGATGGATTATGTTATCGAACATTCGAAGCCTTCCAAAAGGCAACGTACTGATATTATTACCCAAGGTTCAGGGAGTAACTATTCAAATTTATACCTTTTGACAAACAAAGTGGAAATGCATGCCTCGATCTGCCTTTGAGTGATGATAATAGCAGAGAAGATAATGGGGAGTGAGATATTTTCATCAAAAAAATGAATTGTATTAGCCGTTATTATGTTATCTTTTATTATTAAGTTATGCCTAAAAAGGTCGTTACCAGGTTCTCCCCTTGTATTGGCCTCCGGAACCGCCCCTTTCAGGTTCGAAATTTAATTCGATGTTGTAGGTCCAACTGGCTACATGTTCGGGGTTTATTAATTGCATATCAATTTAGGACTTTAATTCGATGATGCATTATGACCAACAAGTATATTGGGGGCGTCGCATAAAGCTGCTCCAATGCAGGGGCGGGTCCAGAATATACAAAGGATGTTGAGCACTTTGCTGGAAAAAAAAAAACATGACAAGCAATTTGCTTTTGTGCTTTTGACAGTCATAAAAAGGGGTCCTAAACTGCTAAATGGGACATTCCCTGTAGCCCCCTAGTCTGCTGTGCAAAACCTTTACTCGAGTAAAGGGTCTGAATTGCAGCCTACTCATGCCTTGTGTACTGAATAGAAACAGCAAGTTTTGTATGTACTAGTCTTTGCGTGGAGACAAGCATTGTTAATCAAAGTTTAAATCAGGGTCTATGCCTGCAGACTAGTAGCCCCCCTGACTGTTTCTACAATTGCTTATATATTTATGTGTAATTACATAATCTCACTCTAAGTCTGCATTTGAGGGGATTGTAATGTATGAGAAGATTGTTAGTCTCAATATATTCATATCTATGGTAAAGTCGTTGAATATGTCAAAACAAAACTAGATGTTGAGTTTTAAGCCGTATGAATATTATGATTTTAAAAAAACGATTTTTTTTTTTTAAAGAAAATGTTAAAAAACAGGATTTTACAGGGAAAAAATAACAGAAATATTCGATAAATTGTCATGAAAGGAAATTTTCTGCAATTTAAAAGAACAGGTCTGCTTTGAAAGAAGAGTTTTAATGGTTAGTTTGTAATGCTCCATACACTAAATACACATTTTATTTAATTTCACACAATGCAGGAACTTATGTTGAAATTTTCTAACAGTGTGCAAATATAAATTGATTTGCTTTTGTTAAATTGATCTATCTCGGATCTATCTGTCGTAAATCTGCATCAAAATTTGCAATAGACTGCAAATATTTTCTTGCAACACCCATGGCCACTGTGTACCATTTTAATAGGGATGCTAGGGTTTTTTTTTTAAATGATAAATAAAGACTTTTTGGAGCAATAACCCTTTTTTCAGCCAGATTTTCTGGGTGATTCATAAAGCTGTTCGTAAGATACGAATGACTTTACGCACGACTGGTGACCCTTTCTTGTGCTAAATGATATCCCTGTATAATTGATATATCACCTAAGAACATGTTCCAGTCGTGCGTAAAGTTGTGCGTAACTTTACGAACAGCTTTATGAAACACCCTCCAGCAATCCCGCTTCCCGGGGCCATGCACAACACCCTATAACTCTACACCCCTACAATGGTCTCTTCATACATGCCTGGTGGGTGTTTCATAAAGCTGTTCGTAAAGTTACGCACAACTTTACGATCGACTGGAACATGTTCTTACGCAGAAGTCAGATAGGGATATCATATGGCACAAGAAAGGATCACCAGTCGTGCGTAAAGTCGTGCGTAACTTACGAACAGCTATGAAATGGTCACCTGGGCGGCTTGGCCCCGTCTTACAATGAGTTACGATTGGTCCGATCAATCGCAATTCTATGGAAATCCAGTACTGTCATAATATTTTCAACAAAAAATGTTTTAAAAAAATGTCCTTTATAAACAAAAAGAAGTACACTGAATTTTCAAGAAACCATGGGTGTGTGAATACATCATAGTTAACAAATATTTTGAACAAACATGCATTTTAGGTGTTGACATTCCTGGCTTTCCATAGCTGTGATTGGTTGGATCAATTGCAACTATTATAAGACGGAGCCCTGATCTTTCATATTAGTTTGCGTTTGCGAAGGGTAAAAACTTGCTCGGTATTGAAGAGTTACTCTGCCATAAACTAGACCTACTAACCAGAATGTACTGGTTTCATGGCACCGGGTGTTATTGTGCCTGGTTAGTGATGACAAAAATTATTATCTTAGGAAGAATGATAATGAAAATATCATGTCGTTAATACGATTAAATCTTTTTATTACACAATGGTTTTATGATCAGTTTCCTTCAAAACAGATGATGAATATGGCTTTCAATGGCCCATGATAAAATGTGCCAACTTCCTTTAATTGTTTGTGTGGGTGGGTGAGAGTGTGTATATGTTGAAAAAAAGTGTGTGTGTGTGATTTAACAGTAACATTGAGGAAGTCGCTGCATTATGGAGGATTCATTGTTACAAAAGTCACAATGACATGCTCATTAATGTTCCAGCATAGAGCTATTACAGATAGCTCTATGGTTCCAGGGTCTGTGTTTGGTTCAGGCTGATGTGAATGATAAGTATGCTTAAAGGCGGAATAAATCTTAATTGGAGAAAGGAAAAGTTGAGATAGAGAGATACGGGAGAGATAGCTATAATGATAATTTTTAAAAAGAAAAATAAATCAGTTCACTTTCTTTAGCGATCCTCAAATTGGCAGTGTTGCTTCAAAGTGATATGCACAACTATCTTTATATTTTGTGTACAAGAAAAATCGCCACTATCTCGAGGTGCAGATTGTCTCCTTATCTCATGATATTTCTTGGGAAAATGTATTCAACACAATATGTTGAGTTCCCGGATTGAGTTATAGGTAATATAGGTTTTCCCGTCCAATTTCGTCAAAATTTCAACTGATTTAATGATGTAATAATTCAGTTTGAAATAAATTTGAATGACCTCTGAGATCAGCATTTAATTAGCCAAATACCTCGTTCAATTTAATTCTATTGGCACGCGATTTCATGGTTATCTCATTTAAACATGTATGTAAAGAATGATCAAATTAAAATAGCTGAAGAAGTGTTTTCAAATTCGCACCTGTAACCTCCTTGCGAACGTGTAGGAATTCAAAATCATTCATATGCAATCACTTATAGGATATGGACAGTGTTTTTCGTTGGTTTTTTTTCACTTCTTTCGAATAACTATAGAAAATGTGGTTACTTCTAAATTGGATGTTCATAATTTTACTGAAATTTATCATCCATCTGACAAATCATCATCGGAACAACAACTCGTTTTTTCCATTTTCATAAATATAAACTGTGGTCAATACTATGTTTCTTATCCCTTCCCAAAACGATATAAATTACAATGTAAAATAATAAAAAAAGAACAAGATGGTGAATAAAAAAATACATACCATTTGGTATAAGTCATCCACCAACTCACTGGCTGATTCAGGGGGAGGGGCACAGCCGGCTCGTGCCCCCCTATTTTTGAGAGGCACAGTTATTTTTTTCGTGGACGAAATACCCTTATTCTTTGGTTAAACCCCCTTTTTGCTCGTTAAATTCCTCGGGAAATGTGCCCCCCCCCTTTTGGGAATCCTGGATCGGCCCCTGCACCCACTCATCAATCACCACAAGAATAACCGTTTACAACCTTGTGTTACATGAATTACGTCTTTATCAAACATAATGGAATACTGATTCTAACTGAAAAGATCAGAAAAATTGAAAGATAGGGTAAAGTTTGGAGAAAAAAAAAACATTGTATAACATAGAAAAAAATGAGCACAGAAACATATTATCTGAATTTGGACGTTTAAAGTGCAAATATGCATGCGAGCCGACAAATGAAATTGAAAATGGTATTTTAGGCGAAATTAACCGATTAGTTCGTAGTCGCGATATTAAATGACACCTTGGGCCTTTAATTTGAACGAATTTCTCTCTAAATTGAATTTCTACAAAATTCAAAGGAATGATATACAACAGAATTGAATGCTGAATAAATGAAAATGAACCATGTGTGCAGAATGTGGATGAAATATTTCGAATTTGAACGTCCTTTCACTAATTTAACTGCAACTCTGATGAAATTGGACGGGAAAACCTATAATAACATGAATAAGAGAAAGTAAGAAAATCGTTTTCGTGTTCTCATCTTCCAATACACATACCAACGATTGCTTATCTGTTCTCTTCCAACTACAATTCCTCTGAAAATGGTCTCAGAAAATGAGCGATATGGACACATCCATATCAATTTCCACTCGTTTTTCCGTCTGGTAACGTCAATTAATTTTCTGCTGGCATTTTTCTATTCCGATTTTTAACCTCACTTTCGATCTTTGAGTTCTCGTATCTATCGTAAGATAAACTTTAAGGTCAAGTCCACCCCAGAAAATGGTTTATTTGAATCGATACTATAGAGAAAAATCAAACAAGCACAACGCTGAAAATTTCATCAAAATCCAATGCAAAATAAAGTTATGACATCATAAAGTTTCGCTTATTTCTCATGAAATAGTTATATGCACAGTAATATTATATTTAGTCACATGCAAATGTTAGAATGGATGATGTCCCTCACTATCTATTTTGTTATTTATTGCTTGAATAATACAATATTTCATTTTTTTTATTTACAGAGTTGACAATAAGGGCCAACCTGACTGAAAATGCTAATTCCATGTGTTCAGGAAGAATTAAATTTTGTTCCACTTAACAATGAGGAGAAAATTAGAATATTTCATATTGTCTCATCTGCATAGCAGAGTGAGACAAAAGGCGCCACTTTTCCGACGGCGACGGCGGCGTCAACATCAAATCTTAACCTGAGGTTAAGTTTTTGAAATGACATCATAACTTAGAAAGTATATGGACCTAGTTCATGAAACTTGGCCATAAGGTTAATCAAGTATTACTGAATATCCTATTAGAGTTTCATGTCACATGACCAAGGTCAAAGGTCATTTAGGGTCAATGAACTTAGACCATGTTGGAAGAATCAACATCAAAATCTTAACCTGAGGTTAAGTTTTTGAAATGACGTCATAACTTAGAAAGTATATGGACCTAGTTCATGAAACTTGGACATAAGGTTAATCAAGTATCACTGAACATCCTGCATGAGTTTTATGTCACATGACTAAGGTCAAAGGTCATTTAGGGTCAATGAACTTTGGCCGAATTGGGGGTATCTGTTGAATTACCATCATAACTTTGAAAGTTTATGGATCTGATTCATGAAACTTGGGCATAATAGTAATCAAGCATCACTGAAAATTTTGTGCAAGTTTCAGGTCTCATGATTAAGGTCAAAGGTCATTTAGGGTCAATGAACTTTGGCCGAATCGGGGGTATCTGTTGAATTACCATCATAACTTTGAAAGTTTATGGATCTGATTCATGAAACTTGGACATAAGAGTAATCAAGTATCACTGAACATCCTGTGCGAGTTTCAGGTCACATGATCAAGGTCAAAGGTCATGTAAGGTCAATGAACTTTGGCCGAATTGGGGGTATTTGTTGAATAACCATCATATCTCTGTAAGTTTATTGGTCTAGTTCATAAAAAGTGGACATAAGAGTAACCATGTATCACTGAACATCTTGTGCGAGTTAGAGTAGTTTTCAAAGTCAGCACTGCTGCTATATTGAACTGCGTGATGCAGGTGAGACGGCCAGAGGCATTCCACTTGTATTGAAATACAAAAGAAATAGTGGATGACGCCATCGGTCTCCCCATTTGCATACCGACCAGAAGGTGCATTTAACTGTTTTGTGAAATAAAAGCGAAACTTTTAAATGTCATAACTTTCTATATATTCATCTGATCTATTGTACTTTGCATGGAAGTTTTTTTCCCCCGTCCTTTTTAAATTAAATTCATTTTGTCTTTATTGTGTTTACCAGTATGTCACGGTGCACTCATTACAAGCTTTGCTCACTAAGTTGTTACCTCCATTGTAATATATAGCTTTTAGAGAATGTATTAATGCTTGAACCTTTGAAAATAAAGTAATGTTGAATTGAATTATCGTTTAGAAGTTTCGGACGTATACATTATGAACGGCGACACGACATTCGGTCCGGCAACAATTGCTCCAGACTCTATATTTGTTGCGTCTAAGAATTTAGTCTAAATCCAGGGTTGAAGTTGGTCATTCCATTATCAATGTGTGGAATTTGCAGCGGAGCAATGGTCGCCGGAGCAAATGTCACGGAACCATTATGAGCAGGGGCCCGTTGCAGAAAGAGTTGCGTTTAAACGCAAGCCAAGAAATCAATCGCAAGTCCCAAATGCGCGCTGTTGATTGGTTGAAAATCAAGTTGCGCATGATTTTTAGAGTTGCGTTTGATTGCAACTCTTTCTGCAACAGGCCCCAGGTCCAGGAAAAAAACTGCGATTGAGACAACTCGGCTCCACTGAAAAGCCTTATTTTCTACAAGTTCTGCTTTTTATTCAAGCTCCTCACTTTTTTTACATTTTGCAGTTTACCTTGTATTAAATACTTATGTTAGATAGTTAATTTGATCATTGATACATTGTTTATGTATATTATGTTATCTGTTTTAAAAGTGGAATAAATAAATGAATAAACGATAATGAAGTTAGGTCCCGAGTTGTCCGCTGTTTATGTATGCTATGTTATCTGTTTTAAAAGTGGAATAAATAAATGAATAAACAATAATGAAGTTAGGTCCCGAGTTGTCCGCTGTTTATGTATACTATGTTATCTGTTTTAAAAGTGGAATAAATAAATGAATAAACAATAATGAAGTTAGGTCCCGAGTTGTCCGCTGCAAACCTAATCCCAACCCTAACCTAGGTAAGATTGTTACCAATATACAGACATCAATTGAAATCATAGTAGAAAACAAATTTTGTCAACAAAATATAGCGATCTGAGATTGAAGAACACGGCACCCAATTTTTCGGCGCCGCCGAGTTGTGCAGAATTAGCTGGCACCTCGTTGTTTTTCAAGTAGGGCCTGAGTAGTGTATGATATACACCTGAATTCAATTGGGTATATACCCCCCCCCCCCACTATCTATATATACCCTGGCAGCGCTATTGCGTATGGATTGAGTGGTAATCAAAAACTTTTTGTGTCTGAAGTAACACGGTCGGTTAATTCCAGAGTTGTATATACGTCATGATGGTAGGTCTGAAAGCGGGATAAGTTATGGTTGACTGTCATAAGAGCAGGAAGTCGATGGAATATTGAGTACTACTAGAAGAGCTATACCGTCGAGACCAGTAAAATTTGGGACCTGCATATTTTTTATGTCTAATTTGATCAACGATACTCGGTTAAGGGACGTCAAAGAAACGTGAAATCAACGTCGATTTCGACTACGAAAATAATATTGTCGCCTTCATCGAGGAATGATGTGTTTAAAACATTTCTTTTCGCTCTGGTGGGTGGCGATGGCGTTTTTCATCTGCACGATGTTTTCGGGTGTTCATACAAGCCTAACGGTGTTCATAGATGATGTTTCGATAGACCTTCATATGACCACTGCTGTGATCGGAATTACATTGGCGACATATGTAGTTCCTTTTGGTATCTCAGGTGAGACTCAAATGGACTCCCCCCCCCCCCCCCGGATCCTAATTCTATTTCAGTGCACTATATCAGTCAAAAATGACTAGTTAATAGGGTCGGCTGGGTGCCTGTTATTCTAGTCATATTTGACTATTTTCTAGTCATATTTTACTAGAACATAGTTATTTCTGACTAGAATGTCAGAAATGTGAATATCAGTGATTGCCATATCAGTTGCTCCCAGCTGACTACTGGTCTAGTCAATTTGACTGATTTGTTTTAAAGGCATCCAACAATACGACGCGAGGGTCTTTTAATATATAAAAGCCTATAGACTTGAGTTTTGATGATATACATTCCATTCAAAGTTACTTGTATACCTTGCGTTATCAAACTGTAGATATCTTGTCAATGATCTTGTATATTTTTTGTTCTACTTTGTATTTTTGTTTTGAACAGAATAGTGGCAGATGCCAATGATCGATGTTCCAATCAATTTACTACCAGTTGCAATTCTTTTACTCACTACTATCAACTATACACCGGATAAAAACAGAGATCAACAGTTGAATATTAAAAATCAAACTTTGTGTTTAAGATTTTAAACCCTTGTCGGGACCCTTGTTAGAAATTATTAAACAACTACTGTAATGTTCATACTAAGCAGCGTTGAATATGACTCTCGAAAAGCAGTTTGAGGTACTGCAGAGACCAACCTGTCTAAAGAAAACAGAATTAAATGAATAAATAAATATATTTCAAACAGCGCGTTTAATGTACGTGTAGCAGACATCCATTCTCCAGAAGAAACAAAACAAAATGATGAGAGAAATTCGGTGGAAGACAATGAAAGTTATAAAACGTTAGGAATTATAGGTCTGTATATACCTAATTTTTTGGCGAGGCCGAGTTGTCTCGTGTACCGAGTTGAGCTGGACCCGTCTGCACTTGATCTATCAAGCGCAGCAGTATTAAGTCAACCATCCATTTGATGGCCATGCAGATCCCTCTTATAGTAAAATCCTCATTGATTTATCGATTTAATCTCATCCAATTAAATCGTATAGCTGTTCATAGTTTGAGAGAGCCCCTAAACACAGAACATCGAACCCCCTCCCCCTTCCCAGTAATTAAACCCCCTTGGCCCGTATTCTGAAGTCGGGTTTAACTTAAACTCAGGTTTGAAGTTGTGGTTTAAGTATGGGAGGCCAAAAGTATAAAAAAAATTAAGCTGTATGTTTCTTATATATTTACTGTGCTCTTTCCTGATTCATTTATGGTGAAAACAATCTCTATATATATGTCCTAGGCAATTATGAATTATTTGAGAGCCAAATGAGCTGAAATATGATATCTCTACCGTTTGTGATTTATGTAACAATTGGCTTCCCATACTTAAACCACAACTTTAAACCCGAGTGTAAGGTAAACCCGACTTCAGAATACGGGTCAATTTGTCCTATAACCCAACACCATTAGATTATAATTTGCATTGAGGAAATTAATGTAATGAAACAAGGTTGGGAGTTCACGCAAAGCTATAGGCAGAGACAAGTCCAAGGTCCCGTTGCTTAATAGTTACCATTATGGTAACTTTGACATCCAATGGTATAACTATACCATGGCAATGCTGATCAACAGCCAATTAAAGGAGAATGAAACCATTGGAACAAGATAGCTTGTGTGAAAACAGAAAAATCAAAGAAACAGATCAACAAAAGTTTGAGAAAAATCGGACAAATAATGAGAAAGTTATGAGCATTTGAATATTGCGATCACTATTGCTATGGAGATAGCAAATTGGCAATGCGACAAAGATGTGTGATGTCACTGATGAACAACTCTCCCTATTACTTTAGTATATATTTCACTTGAATTGCCTCTTTTATCACATCTATCCATAGATCATGTGTTCTTTCTACATGAGGGCATGTAATACATATTTTTTAAGAATACATAATGGATAAAGAGTTTGTATCATCGTAAGAAAAAGCAAAAAGAGACATTTTGAGGGTATTTTATAGTCCACAAAGGGAAAGTTGTTCATCAGTGACATCACACATCCTTGTCGCATTGCCAATGGGAGGATCTCCATAGCATTAGTGATTGCAATATTCAAATGCTCATAACTTTGTCATTATTTGTCCGATTTTTCTCAAACTTTCTTTATTCTTATTCTTTGATTTTTCTGTTTCTACACAAGCCTATTTGTTCCAAAGGTTTCATTCCCCTTTAAGATCAAGGATTTCAGGAAAGCTACCATTGACAGTCAGAGTTACCATGATGGTAACTTTTATGCAACGGGACCTAGAATCATGAAGAAATACTTACATTGACGAGTGGATACCATGCGCGACCAAAAAAACACGTAAAAAGGATGTCCTTTTCACGATAGGGCACGTTACGTACGTAACGTGATAAGGGTGTCAAAAACGCAAAAATAATGAAAAAAGGGTATCTATTTCGCTAGGAAAATTACGTGTTTAGGGTCGAATTTGCGGGGATGATAAAACAAAATTAAAATGTTTTATAAAGGATGTCCTTTTTGTCCCAACACTTCGTGTTTAGAGTCCGATTTGCGCGAGGTGTAGAAGGTGGGGTCGTACTAAACCAAATAAGGTAAAGCCGACGACCGAAGGACCCGTAACAATAAAACATTCTTGTACTTGTTTAGGGGTTCATTTCAGGGATTATTTGCCAATAGTATCGTTTTGTTTCAAATACTTGTTAAGGGTAGGGTTTCACACGCCAATACTTGTTAAGGGGTGCATTTTCAGAATATGGAAATTACGTGTTTAGGGTGCTTTTCGAGACCCCATGGTCGCGCATGGTATCCTCTCGTGAATGGAAGTGGCCCCCCCCGGGGCCTGCTGTTGCTGTATATTTTCCAACTCAAGTTGTTAGAATGCGGTTATACTGCTGAATATTGACATATAATATTTTCCTGATTTGTTTATGAATTTTTCTTATTGATGCTCCCTAATATCTAGATAAAAGATCCCATAACACAACGATTGTCTATACATATCGGGGCCTTTTGCATAAAGTCTAATCATGACTGTGGTAACTTTGTCATTATTGTAACCAAGGGCGCCGGAAGCGGGGGGGGCAGGGGGGCACTTGCCCCCCCAAATAAAATTTGGGGGGGGGGCAAAACGAGATTTTGCCCCCCCCCCCAACGTTCCCCCCTAAAAGATGAAAAATGATAAATTATTTAAGGACAAAAGTAAATGAAGGCACTTCCATTCCATTTCCATTGTCAAAAATGAAAAAATTTTACAATCAGGCGCGCCGGAACACTTTCAGTTTTGGGGGGGCAAAATTCCGAAGGGGGCACAATATTTTTGACAGCGTGAGATACCGAAGCGATCGAGCGGGAGAGGCTATGAGACCCCCCCCCCCAGATTAATGTATTTGCTTTCTGAACACTTTCAGTTTTGGGGGGGCAAAATTCCGAAGGGGGCACAATATTTTTGACAGCGTGAGATACCGAAGCGATCGAGCGGGAGAGGCTATGAGACCCCCCCCCCCCAGATTAACGTATGATAATGTATTTGCCCCAGACGGGGCAAATACATTATCATAGTAAGCCTCGCGTCTTTTGACGAACAGTTCCTCTGTGAAACATAGCTTTGATAAGCCCATTTTCCATCTTATTACAGTGTGATAACGTTTAACCTTTTAATGAATACATTTCAGACTAAAAGCGAATGGCAAATTGATAGTGGTCCACCAATGATTAGGTTTATAATTCTATGATGCTGGCTGTGTCGTCTAACAAACGCGCGGTCGCCCAGAAACGCTCAGACCGGACCCGATATAACTAACGCGCGCAGGCTTGAACGCGCGTGAACACTAGTTACTCGAGCAAGATATGGAATCTATGTCATAGCTGTCAAGCCCAGGAACCATAACATCTCGAGAAACTTGTTTCAATTATTTCATTTTCAACTAAATATAAATTGAGTTAATACAGTGATAACAAGAGAGCGGTGTTGGCTCAGTCGGTAACGCGTCTGCCCGTCGAAGTCAAACCAAAGATCGTAGGTTCGAGTCCACCCTGGGCGGATGACTGAAGTCAGTGCGTTGTGTGTAAACGTCTCTCCCATGTTTCATAGATGCAGGCTATGTTACAATGGAAAACACTCCGTCCCTCGGATAGGACGTTAAATGGAGGCCCCGTGTAGAGGAGAGTCACCACCTTTGCACGTTAAGAACCCACTGCACTATTCGTATAAGAGTAGGGGGAAACCCCGGTGTCGAGGTCCACCTGCATCCCCCCATCAGTTATATATCGGGAGGAGAGACCTGTGGATCATAGTGATTCAGTTCGCTTTTCGCCTCCCAGGCACAGGTGACGCCAAACAAATAATAATAACAAGTCAGTGCCCTAAAGAAAATACCAAGGTCATTTCAACTCAATATAGACATGTTATCAGAAAATTACACTCAGAATAATCATGTGTAGAGGATTATAATTTGTAAAAATGGTGAATCCCACTCGAAAGCAACTTAGAGATAATGTTTAGACATGAATAAATAAAATCATCTGTGAAAGTATCTCCTTAACCGGACTCATATTATCCGAGATATGAATAAAAATGTAAAGAATATAAAAGAAAAAAATAAGCGTTACAGTAGTGCTCTACTATAAAAAAAAAACTTAAGCTATTTTCACAGCCCCGTATTTTCCTCTATTCCTTTTCATTGGCATGATTGGAAGGCGTTTTGTCTTTTAATATTTCAGCTTATATATAGCACTTATGTATTTTAGATTCCAAAACTTCTTCACATTACCTGTTACTAATCAGATCGAGATGGCAGCTATGTTCTCTGGTTCATCCCAGCTTTTGTTATTCATGGACGTTTGCAAAAATAAAAAAACAACCCGGGAGTGGGTGGGGCTGCAAGACCTAAATTTTCGAAGAAACGTAAGAGCGAGGGGATTTGTGATGGGGGAGCTTTTGCATTTTCTAGAATGAAATTGAAGGATTTCGTGCACACTTTTGGTGAATTTTGGGAATTTTGCCCTCTCGATCGGCGGCCCCCGGCGGCGTACGGTCATGTTTGTCATCTTAAAGTCTTTAAAAGGCCTATATTACACTGGTTTGAAACAATTTCGTTTGCAATAAGGCTCGTAATTTGCTGGAACTGCGACCCTGGTCATGAAGAAACACCAGGCTGGGTCAGAAGGGAGGATACAGAAGGAGCAAAAAGAACTCCGAGACTGTTTAATTCTCAAGAAATTTATTTTTGAATGCACTTAGAAACGCAACTTTTATACTCCATTTTTACACAAAATCCTTACCGTGGGGGGGGGGGGGGTCTCATAGCCTCTCCCGCTCGATCGCTTCGGTATCTCACGCTGTCAAAAATATTGTGCCCCCTTCGGAATTTTGCCCCCCCAAAACTGAAAGTGTTCCGGCGCGCCTGATTGTAACCACGTTAAAACTTTATTGTTAGTGGCTGCTGAGCCATGTTCTTTATACATGTTATAGTAGTTGCCACAGATGTAACTCGTTATGAAACAGGACACTATGTCCTGTACAAAATTATGTTTTTATTACAATAAACAAATACCTTATTTCAGTAAAATTAAACGCATTCAGATGATTTGAAGTGTTATCCCTTTGTTTTGCTGCTATTGAGAGTTTTGCACATGCTGTTAACGCATTCATGAATTGTCAGATGTAAAGATCGAGGATAATTATAATATATTATTTCTAAAGATCAGAATCATGACAGACAAACAAGCGACTCATACAAGACAACTCACCCGAGACCAAAAGCAAGCCATACTTCTTTTCATGCTAGGAATGCAAATATTACTTTCAAGGCCATGTTTTAGTTTTGAGAGAGCTACATTTGGTGTTGAAGGAGGTGAGGTCGATCCCTCCACCCCCGGTATGTAAAAACATTTACAGCTATATTCTTTTGTTGTCGGCGGTTTGATAACAAAGGGCGCTTTTACTGAACCCCATCACAGCAAACAAACAATCTGATTTTCAATTCAGATCATTTTTCATCATTCTATTCATCGAATGTAAATCATTCAAGTGCAAACCCAGGGCCGGCGCTTAAGTTTTTTTTTAATGGATTTATTGTTCTTATGCAGAATCATGCAGAAATATATGGTGATGGAAAAACTACCCGCGACTGTGAGGATCGGATGATCAGACGATCACCTTAATTTTGGTCTGCCCCTTTTTGTCCGAGTCATGCTCTGCCAAAGTTTTAAAGACAGTACTTGTGTAAAACGTATGTGCCGCAGTCTATATATGGAAGGCGAAGTGTTTCAAAATATTTTGGAACACTTCGCCTTCCATAGCTGTCGAGACCCCCATTTACAGCCCAAATTTCCGTTCCAGAGAAAGCCGTTGAAATTCTGATTTTTTTTCCGTTGCGGAGACCCTCAAATTTGTGGTTCCCCGTCCTAGTGCGCGACTATACTGAACTTTATAGCCGGATGGCGCCGGTCAGTCTGGCATGGAGACCCCCAGGCCCTCAATTCTGATATAGTCATGTATCAGAGCATTGTATTTCTAGCAATCGTTGTTCCTAGAGCCGTTCCGAAGAACCGTATTTTAAGACCAAGTTTAATTCCAGAGCCCCCTATTTTTCACTTTGGTGTGACACTTAGAAATGTTGATGAAACGCTTCCCTGGAGTCTTTCTACATCAAAGGCTTAAAGCCATCATCGGACTTTGTTTAAAATGATCCGAGAAGGGGTTTGGAGACCGAAGTTTGGCGACCGAAGTTTGGCGTCATTGCTTTTCTCTTCGGATCCTTTGTCTTCTTTTTATCCCTCCCTGCTTTCTTCTGTCATTTATTTCTTCACTACTTGAAAAAAAAACAGAAGGCTTTCATCACCGCCTACCCTTTAACGCCACCCCGGTACAAATCATTTCAGTATAACAATGAAAATCCACCCAGGTGTAGTAAATGGGTATACCTGGTAGGAAGAGTTCCTTGAATGCTCGAGCGTCCGATCAGGGTAGCCTGGCTGTGCAGTTACGGTGCAGTCACATTTCCTTTCGAAAACAGGCGTTTTAACATTTTTTGTACCCGTTTCATATAGACGGTTTAAATAAAAATAAACAAAACGGCTGTTTTCGACTCGCTGAACGGCCGCCGTAGGGAAAATGCGACTGCAGCACAGCACAGAAACATTTAAGCCCGAGTCACATTATAGACCCCGTATCCGATCTTATTTTTTTCCATGTATAGTCAGGCGCCTGAGACCACTCGGCCACTGCACCTCCACTAACTTTAAAGAACTTTATGGGCAAACAACGATAGCTTATATATAATAATTATTTTTATATATTATGAAATGCCATTACACACCCTTCGGTTTTCATTTTTTTTTACATTATGCTTCCGCCCACCATAGGTATTGTTGTTTTGGGGTTGTCCGTCTATTTATCCCGTTTTTGTTCTCATGATCCTGATGATTACAAAATAATCATTGAACTCAACTTTGAGCTCTTGATCACTGACGTACTCTTTTAGCCATCTGGTTACTTTCTTTCTTTCTTCCTTCCTCCCTTCCTTCCTTCCTTCCTTCTTTCCTTCCTTTCTTTCTTTCTTTCTTTCTTAGGATCTGAATACTACAGAATATGTCGGGATATCATACATAGTGTACATCTTCATTTGTCAAGTGTTGAATACCCTATCCCAACAAAAATAGGAAATGTAATTTGAGAAAAGTTGCTCATAGGCTAAATACTAACGGGTTTTATTTCGGGCTACTAACGGTCTTATATGTGTCTGTGTGATTTATTTTATAAATCTAAAATGTCTTTTCCTGCGATAACTGAAGAATCCTTATATTGATTTAACTTCTTGAACACTGAGTAACGGTGATTTGATCTGATTATGGAGTCACCAAACAGGTTTTATGTCATAGACGCCATGGCTCATTGTCACAATAGATCAAATGCACAAATGATGAATTAGTCAGCGAGTGCATAAAAAAGAGACTAATGATTTGATTAGATTATGAAATTTTGTAAGTTTTGAGGTTATTGATACGGTTGGGGAGCAAGAATTTCTACTACACCTAGTTATTATCTTTTAATCGTTTTCTTTCACACACCACATTCCATGTATCTTTGACGTATCTTTATTTTTCCAAAAAGGTTGCGTGACATCGCCCGATTATAAACAAAACCTTGTCTGCAGAATATTAGCCTAGGTTTGCAATTCCTTTGAAAATGCTACTCAAATCACAAAGGACAGCTGCAATGAGATCGAGGTTTTCGTCGAAAGCCTCAGTTGGTAGACCAATTGCAGATCGCCCGAAAACTAGGACCTGACGAAAAATTGCAAATATCTGGTTTGTCCAGAGTTCCAGGACGACCCTGTTGTTAGGATTCACCGATTTTCGACAAAGACCGTTTTGTCAATGAAAGGCTTTTTAATAAGAATTCTCTGCGTAGTGGTCGAATGCGAAAATGCCCTAATATCGGAATGATGTACGTTACTGTACTTAATGTTTTTGTTTGTTTTTTACTTTTATTCTATTCTCGATTTCAGGACCAATAGTGTCTTACGCTCTCAACGTTGTAGGATGTCGACCGGTAATAATGATGGGTGGTGTTGTGCTGTCTGCAGGAATATTCATCATGGCATTCGCAAGGCACATTGCGTTCATTTGGATTGGATACAGTCTGCTTGGAGGTAAAGAAAAATAAAAACATGTACTTGTATATGATATGGAGTACTGTACGAAACATTTGAAATTGCAACAAGTTGATGAGATCGAGAGAAGGGGAGGAGAGAGAAATGAAGAATGTAAGAAGATACTTTGTACTTCGGGATCCATCGAAAACCATTATAAAAGGAGGGGTAGAAAGAAGAAAAACAGACGAAGCTGGGAAAATATTGTAATTTTTATTTTCTGTCAGTATCAAAAGGTATCTGTAATCAACTTTCTTCATCAAGCACTTTAATAATTATTTGTTCCTCAATTTGTTATCGTTTCATTCTTGTCTTTAGGGATTGGAGGAAGTGCCATCTACACTGCATCTACAGCTACCATTCGACAGTACTACTCCGACCGTCACTATGCTCTAGCTAATGGTGCGGCAATTACAGGCGTCTCCATGTCGGTGTTTGTCTTTTCCCCAGTTCTCAGGGTCCTTGCTTCCTACTACGGATGGAGGGGGGCTTTAGTGATTGCTTCGGCCATATCGCTTAACACTGTTGTCATTGGTGCACTCATAAAACCTGAGGTCATCAGGAAACGAAGACCGGTGGTCAGTGATGACTGCAAAGTATCCAACCTTAATCATGACAATGATGATGATGTGAAAAACGGCACACATGAACTCCTGCTTCGAAAAACTTTCTCTGACCAACAACCTACTTCCTGTATGGAGTCTTCAGAAACAAAAGACTTAGGCTCTTCTGTGGGAGCTGCCGAAAACCGTAGTGAATCGTCTGACACCAAAGAATGTTATCCATCATCAACGGGTATTCCAGCCCATGGTGATGACCGTCTCTGTGACTCAGATGAAGATATCGACGAAAACAAAGAATTGGTAGAAGAAGGTCTAGTAGTTTTGGATAGACACGTTGATGTCAAGTCTGGCGTCTCCATGACAAAGGACAATAGATGCTCTCGATCCAGTGTCTCTGGAGAAGACAATCTTTCGAGTTGTCAAGATTGCACCGGTAGTCAAACTGGAGTGAATGATATCCCAAATGAATATCATAACCTTGAGAATGCAAAGGTTGTACGATCTACTTTCAGAATATCCAAACTTTGCAAGTTCAGTGCCAAACCCATCAGCCGGACAACTTCCATTTGCCACGCTGCACTTCTCGTTGCCATATTTTTCTTGTCAGGTACCTACATGACGTGTAGTATCTTCCTTGCCCCTGCTGGAACGCATGGAGGACTCTCTCCCATGCAGGCAGCTACACTCCTCTCTGCCGTAGGGATTTCTCAAGCCGTTGGCCGTTTTTCCAATGGCATCATAGTGATGAAAGGGTATGTGAAAACCACGCATCTGTACATAGGAGCACAGATACTAATGGCATCGTCCTCACTGGTCCTGGGACTCCTGATAAGGGTTTATGCGGTTGCTGTCTTGGCATCTTTGACCCTCGGAGTATCTGCAGGGACTATTGTCTCACTCAACATCGTCATGCAGAGGGTGATCGATGACTGTGCCAATTCAATCTCCTTGGGATGGCTTCTCCTTGTCGAAGGTTTTGGAGGTCTTTTCGGCAGTTTGGCATTGGGTAAATATTTTTTTCTTGTTTTTGTATTGGTACTATAGTCCTGCTAAATGTTGTCACATATTTGTTAATTTTAACTTGTGTTAAACAAAGTATATAATTATTATTGGTTCATTTGACTTGACTGACTTACGTGTAGTCCTGGTCTTGTAATTTTCTGTGAATTTATCTTCCAGATGCCAAGCAATACATGATAGGATGGCCCAGTCTGATATAATCCTTGATATAATTTTAAATGATCGAACATACATTATGAATAACAAAGTTCCTTCCACTCGACCAAACAAACGGGATATATGATTTTATCTTAGTCCATAATTCTTGCAATATATTTACATCGTCCTGTTTGTATCTCTGTAGGTTATCTGAAGGATGTGACTGGTAGCTTTCTTCTCACTTTCGTTCTGGCTGCAGTTTTCTCGTCACTGTCTGCTGCCCTCAGTGTTTTCATCCTTATTCTCAAAAGACGGGAAGCAATGACCTTGAAAAGGGGCAAATCCAGAACCAAAGCAATCTGATTTTCCAAAAACTGTTTTTCCCTTTTTATGAAACAATAATGTTTGGCACGACGCTGGCTCCTGGCTTTATTCTGTCTAAGATGTAGGGTTAGGGCTAGGGTTGCAATAGGGTTTTGTGTTAGATTCAGGGTAGCATGGTAGGATATGGTTAATCCAATGTGGAGCAATATTATTGTCGCCGGAGCTGGCGAAAGATCGTGATTCGGCATCGCCATGCTCCACCAAAGTGCCATCAGAGACCGTGTTGGGTGGGTCTGTAACGTCTGTAGTCAGATACTGCGACTTATTGCTACGGACTCTGAGAAAAGATGTTAACAGCCACAATTATATGATTATAGACAAGTAATTAAAGACGTTAATTTTGATTTGTCACTCTCCATCTAGGAGATAAATGAGTTTTGGAAATTTTACCTTGCATCCCCACTTCACTTTGCTATATTGTGTAATTTGAAATATTGTGTTTATCATCAGTATCGTCATCAATTTTTTATGATCTTTATATTACTATTATAATGATTCTTATCTCATTATTTCACATGCACAACCTATATAAAGAGATATATACGTAGATTCGAACAATTTTATATCATGTTTCTAAATTACGCGTTTTTATTGCTCAATTACTTTTATTATTTTCATCACAATTGTCATATTAAATGCGATTGGTTATATTGAAAAATTTAGGCTATTATGTACATTATGAAACAAGTAATTTTAAGAATGAATCGATCTTTGATGTGAATAGAGAATCACAAATACTCTTCATATAATAAAATAAGACTATCCACTGCAATGAAGCAGTGAGGGAAGAGAATGTGCAGGCATGCTGCAGTGGAAACCTGAAAACTGTTACCTGGAAAACTACGTCAAGAGGGAAAAATAATTTCTGAAGAATACAAGAAAAAGTCCTCTAGTGTGTACAGGAGAATATGGACAAATTCGGGGGACAAATAAAGATATTGAAGAATGAATTGAGGGCGCTCGAGAACGACAATGGTTAAGAGTGAAATAGAGAGGGACAGTAGAGAGAGAGGGAGAGACACATAGAGGGAAGAAGGGGGTGCTAAAAGCTTGAGATAAATTAAATGGGAATTCAACTGTGTTCAACTCTTTGAGTTAATCCAGTATAATTATGGTTATGAGTGGTGCCATATCTGTTTAAAAAAAATATTCAAATGCAGTTACGAAACGCTCAGATCAGGGGCACGTTCGGGAGCATAATAACGCCACCTCGACGCCCACTGGCGTACAGATGAGGGGGGGGGGGCTTGGGGCTATAGCGCCCCCTCAAAAAATAATGTTCATGACCAAGAAGAAAAATGAGAATAGGAAAGAGAGAAGGTGACATATGATATTTCCTGAATATTATGTCAAAATCTATAACAAAATTGGATTTTTGTAATAAAATTTAATGTCAAAATATTTGCACGCTCGCAACTTTTTATTAATTTTACCCGATCATATCTGACCCCCTCAAAGTTTTCGGTTCATTACGCCGCCATCTATATGGAATGCCAAGCTGAACAATATTGACATTGAATAAAATGCAGACGCATGGGATATGGATCTATTACAGATCAGTACTGTTCACCGATCTTTGTTAAGATTGGCTTGCCATAGGCATGTGTTGAGCTCATAGTGTAGTTGACGCATTTATGAAATGTGCCCCATATTCCCCCTGTTAGATTTTCGAATGTGGGACAAAGTAATATTATAAGTCTCTTGCAATCTCATGTATGCGTAATTGCCTATTCAAGATTCCAATATTATGAAGAGATGATGGAAAGTATTTCCTTTAGTATTGCAGCATTTTGCTCATGATGATCTATAGACATGCAGCTGAGAAGGAAGAAGATCGAAAATCATAATTATACATGTATGTGAATAATATATACTCTAAATTTTAAATGTAGATTCTTATACAGAAATTTATTAATAGAGAATATCTTTCAAAGTATACTGATTTTGATAGTATCATATTCAATCCATATTACGTGAATAATTATTCTTCCTTTATCTTTATGAATGTGCATTTTTTCTATTTTTCTAGAATCTCCTATAGCAGTATTAAAATTTGTTTCTAATGAAATATAAATGAAAAGTATTATTTTGTGTTATTTCGACTAAGTTCTTTCCCTCTCTGATGAAAATAAAGAGGATGTTGACATTGGCAGATCCAAGGAGGGGGGCATTTCCGGCCCTTGCCCCCTTGTGAGAGACATAGTCAATATTTTTATGGAAAAATTTTGTTTAAACACAAGTGTGCACCCCCCCCCCTTGAGAGCCACAAAATATGTAATGGGAATATCTGACGTCCAAACACAATGAAGGACCTTTTTTCTGCTTGTCAAATTTTCGTTGGGGAAAATGTACCCCCCCCCTTCGGAAAATCCTGAAAACGCCACTGGATATTAAATTAAAATACGATAATTCTGAGACAAAGTGCAATTGACAAGAAGGATTTTTTTTAGGTCGAGATTGTGAGATGAAATCCCGGGGGGGGGGGGCACTTACATTGACGAGTGAATACCATGCGCGACCAAAGAAACATGTAAAAAGGATGTCTTTTTCAAGATAGGGCGGAAATAAGGGTGTCAAAACACTGAAATAAAATTACGTGTTTAGGGTCAAATTTGCGAAGGTATTAAAAAATCCAGACTAAAATGTTTTATAAAGGATGCATGTTTGCCCCAGAAGTCAACACTACTTGTTTAGAGCGGGGTTTAGAGTATGATTTGCGCGAGTTGGGCTGTACTAAACCCATCATGTAGGTAAAAGTAAAACCGACGACCGACTTCCGTGACATAACATATCGCTGTACTTGTTTATAGGGGTTCAATTCAGGGATACTTGCAAATAGTATCGTTTTGTTTCCAATACTTGTTAAGGGGTGCATTTTCAGAATATGGAAAATAGGTGTTTAGGGTGCTTTTTGAGACCTCATGGTCGCACATGGTATCCACTCGTGAATGGAAGTGCCCCCCCCCCCCGGGGATGAATACTTTTTTGTATTCCCACATCACCCATCCACCCTCAACTGCAGCACACGATTTTACCAACAATTAAATTTCTTTAAAGTTTCAAAGTGACATTAAAAATTGATAAGAATTATCAATCGTGTCTACAATCTTAATTAAGTGGGATTTTAGTTCCCAACATGACATGAAAATACCAAATTTTGTTTACACATTTTATTTTCCGAATTTCTTGTCTTCTTTTATTCTTAGGTTTCAATAGGTTCAGAGGAAGTTCGTGTGAATACATTTCTATAATGAATGATAATATCACACAACGTTTCCCATCTCCTCCCTTCTACCCTATTTTCCCCAATTATCCTTTTATTTTGTATTCTTCATTTAGATTACCATTATAAAAGTATTAATTATAAATGCGTTATTTATAAATGTATTAATTAATTTAATTAGTTTTAGTTTGGGATTGTCATTTTTTCAAGCAATCTGCTTACGATGAAAATCCTGCAAATTGTGAATATCATATAATAATTTGGTAGTTAATCATTTTTGTCTGGAATTATTTAGTACACTTTATTTATGATTCATGCCAAAAATGCTATCATATTATGTTAAGGATGTTATGGAAAATGTATTATACGAATGTTCCATGGATGCAGAAGAAAACATTAAATCAAATAAAATCAAATTATCACTTGAATGGTCTTAGTTCTTTGCCTCGTCAATAAGGGCACAATAATATACGCTTTCCGTTATACAAAGGTGCAGCCTTTTTAAAAGATTATTAGGTGAGTGGTACGTGACAACAGTTCGTCACAAAAATGATTATTGATTTTTTTAAATTTCTACTTCCAACAATAATGTTTGTCGTTTTGTGAGGAACATTGTAAGGGAAGAAGTCAGCAAAAAAAATCAAAGAGTTTTACCAGTGAACTTCCATCGCCCCTAATTTTTTTTTAACAATTGGTTGAAAAAAAAGTAGACAAAGAGAAATATTCAACATTATTGGCCCGGGAGCAAGGTTTTGGCGGACAAAAGACACAACCGTCCTACTTCCTTTCATTTTTTTTTTTACTTCCAACAATAATGTTTGTCGTTTTGTGAGGTACATTGCAAGGGAAAAAAGCTGAACCAAACACACACGAGTCCTACTTTCTTTCGAGTAATTTTTTTCTCAATTTTTGACGTTTATTCGCGTTTTGCATTTTTAATTAGGCCTATCATTATGAAGCACTTTCTCGAAACGTCGTAGTGAGGGCACTATGTGCTTTCCGTTATACAAGCAAATGTGAAGTCATCTAAATAAAATAGATTTGTAGATGGGTGGTATACGTGACAACGGTTCAAAAGTTTGTCACAAAGTGTTTCGTCAGTAAAGGCAAATCATTCACTATAAGTGAAAAATAGATTATCAAAAACAAGAGAGAACATTTCTCAAGGTCATTTTTTTGGTGGACAAAACACGCACCCACATCTTATTTCATGTTTGCTTGTATACATTGTATTCCTATTTCCACATTATTTTGTATGTCGGTTTGTGTCGTTCATCCCGCGGTGGAAGGGGGGCACTTCCATTGACGAGTTAATATCATGAGCGTCCATGGGGTTTCGAAAAGCACCCTAAACAAGTATTTTTCATGTTCTGAAAATGAGCAAGTATTGGCGTGTGAAACCCTGCCCTTAACAAGACTATTGGAACAAAACGGTATCCTTACAATGACTATACAAGAAGTACAGTATTTCCCTTCGTTTTTCCTCTTCTGTCAGATCCCTACGTTCATCATATTCCTATAATTTAATTCATGGCCCTCGCACTAAGACCCGATATGGTGATCGTGCATTTTCTGTAATTGCACCCACCCTCTGGAATAAACTCCCAACTCATATCCAAAATGCTCCCTCCGTTGAAATTTTTTGATTGACTGTATATTTTTATAATCTGCCAACCTGTGCGCTTTGAAACACCAGTATCAAGCGCCCTACAAATGGTATTATTATTTAATCCTTTTTAGTCTTTTTTATACCCTTGCAAATTGGACCGTAATCATGTAGATTTCTTTGTGGAATATATACTCTTTAAAGTATTTTTGACACTCTTATTACGTTACGTACATATACATGCCCGATCTTGAAAAAGAGACCCTTTTTACGTTTTTTTTTTTTTGGGGGGGGGGTAGGCATGATATCTACTCGTCAATGGGAGTGTGCCCCCGCCGGGGGGGCGTACATCGTCAGAGAAGTAGTCCTATAAGCAGTAAAATATTGTAGGCTTCAATGTAAACAAATAGACGTCGATTTCTTGTGATGATTGGGGGAGAGGATTGGTGTCTTGAGTCCCGACGAGGGAGCGAAGCGACCGAGATGGGGAGGGGGGGGGTAGAAATTGACATGCGAAAATCGAATTTAGGAGCATACTGAAATCACTTTCTAGGTCATAATATTGCAGTCCACTTTCACTATTAAATTACCAAACATTGTAACACACAATGGGCCTAATAATCAATATCGGCATTCTCTTTGTAGAAAAAAATACAGTGATATCTGTAGTGACGATTGACGAAAAGAAGTTTTCTGTTTAACGTATGCTCATTTCCCCCTCTCCCCAGTCTCAGTAGTTATTTAGTTTGGTATACACAGTATAATATTTCACTTCCTCATTACCTATCTTCTCTCGTACTTTCACAAGTTCTTACATCACGTTTTCTTTAAACTCTGCTATATCCTTTCGGGGACATCCCGATAGACCGCGGGTCCGATAGACCGCGGGTCCGATAGTCCGCGGGTCCGATAGACCGCGGGTCCGATAGACCGCGGGTCCGTTAGACCGCGGGTCCGTTAGACCGCGGGTCCGATAGACCGCGGGTCCGATAGTCCGCAGTGCGTGTAAAATTATGATCAGATACATGTATATCAAATGTCATCGAGAGGTCCAAAGGTCAAATGATACAAGACCATGGGGTTCTATCAGGTGCGGATCCATGGGGGCGAGGGGGAACTGCCTCTCCCCACCCCCCCCCGCTCAAAAAAAGAGGGGGAGAGGGGAAAAGGAGAGAATAAAAAGAGAGAGGAAGATGGGAAAAGAAGATAATAGAAAAGAGAGTAAGAGGGGGAAAGGAAAGATAAGGAAAAAAGGAGAAGAACAGGGGAAAGAAGAGAAAAAAGAGAGGAGGAAAGGGAAGACAAGAAAAGAAAGTAAAGGAAAAGGAGGAAAAAGAAGAAGAAAAAAAAGAGAAAGGAGAGAGAATATTTAAATAGAGAGGAAGATGGAGGAAAGATAAGAAAAAAGAGAGATAGAGGAAGAGGGGAAAAGAAGAGAATAAGAGAGAGAGAGAGTGTGGAAGGGGGAGGGAGAGAAGAAAAAAAGATTAAAAGAGAAAAAGAAAAAGGGAAAGGAAAGAAAAAGAAAGAGGGATAAGTAATGGGGGAAAGAGAAAAAAGAGGAAGAGGGAAAAGAAAGAAAAGAAAAGAAAGGAAAAGGGGGAAAAGAAGAAGAAAAAAATAGGAAGAGAATAATATTAAAAAGAGAGAAAGATGGGAAGAAAGATAAGAAAGAGAGAGATGGAAATGAATGTCGAATGTCCCATTGGGGGATTTGAAATCTCATCTTTTTTAGGTTGGAATATCAAAAATGTTCAGTTTAATCGTTGAAATATGTATCTTCTTAATGGCTAACTTTTCGACCAGGCCATAATATGTAACATTTCTGCTCGCGCTTCGCGCTCGTGGTAATTATCTAGTTACATACGCGTCCTGTTCAGGTTCACAAACATTGCCCAGAATGTTAAATTTTCAGGACAATATACATGAAATTTGATTTTTAGCTTGCATATGGCTTATGAGATTTAACACATTTATGTTGCTTATAAAGTAAATCTAGGAAATTACTGTCAGGACATGGGCGTTTGCTCCATACAGTCTGCCAACAAAAAAGAGAGAATCAACGCTTAGAAAAAATAGAGAGAAATGAAAGGGATATTAGGATGAAATATACTATCATTTTCCAAATATTACGTCAAAATCTATAATACTATCACAACCTTGTATTTTTGTAATAAAAGGGTCAACATAATTATTAGCTTGCTCGCTTCGCTCACTGCCAACTTCTTATCAATTTTATGCGATACGCCATATCGAGCCCCCTCGAAATTGTTGGCTCATTACGGCACTTGGACAAATCAACTTTGAGCGGCCGATCGGGGAAAATATGGGTGAAAAAATGGCCCCTCCCCCATTGGCGGAAGCTGGGACCGCCCCTGACTTAGGCTTTTAAGATAAAATACAGGAAAAAAAATCAGATCGCGCATCGGGTTCTCATTATTTATTTAGGCCTTGTGAGATACCTCAATGTGTTTTTCAAGAATAAAATCTCAGATTTTCTTTAACGTCTAACCCCATTTCATCTATTTTTATATCTTGGTGCCCTCGATCACCCCCCCCCCTGCACCCATGCTGAATAAATACGCCACTGATGAGGATAATTAGTCGAGATTGCATATTCCCTAGAGGTTATCATTAATAATATTGAAGGGTATACTAAAACAACAGTACAGAAACTACAGCTCCGGTTCACAATATTCTGGTAGGGCTTAATCTGGTGAGAAGTTAAACCAAATTGAAACCCCCCAAAATCACTCGTGCTTCGCGCTCCCACTGATATTACATCATGGGCGGAAATCCCAGGGGGAAAGGGGGGGAACGTGTCCCACCTACTCAAAATAGTCGGGGGGGGGGCACAATATAAAATGTCCCCCTACTATTTTGGTCTTTTATAATCATAGAAATACATTATTCTAAATCGAAATAAAACATGTATTTTTGGACTAGATGACCTAAATTTGGCGATGATAACCCTTTTTTTTTTGCTTGTTATATTTTCCCGGCCCTTCTCCCCATAGGCGGATCCAGGGGGCCGAGCTCCCCCCCCCCCCTTGGCGGAGCAAAAAAAGAAAAAAAAAAGGAAAGAAAGAAGAAAAAAGGAGGAAAAAGAGAGGAGAAAAGGAAGAGGACGACGAAGGCATGAAATAAGATGAGGGGAAGACTTGGAAAATAAAAAGAATCTTTCGCGCAACTATATAAAACTTTCGCTCGCGCTTCGCGCTCGCATTGCCTATTAGGTGATTTACATATCTTGCTCAAAATGTAGTTCGAATATCAAGTTTGGAAGTCAATATACAACACATATATATTTCACCTCGGAAATCGAACTTTCATTATTTTGTGTAATTTAAAAATTGGTTTTTGAAAAGTGCTCTGTAAAAATGTCAATTTTATGGTTTGAATGTTAACATTTGCTGCTTGCGCTACGCGCTCGCAAATTTTGATTTATCATGTACCTATATTTTCGTGTATTCCATAAAGTTTTCAAATTATCCCTTTTCTTGTCTGATTGTTAAGACGCATCAGCTAGCGTGCTGCACGCTTGCATTTTGATTGGGCGAGTTATATAAATGTTTCAATATAGTTTATACAACAAACTACTTAAAATCCCCTTTTCATGACAGTTTATCAAAAATTATAGGTCGCGACTTGCGCTCGCATTAATGGTTACAAATATATTAACTGATGCATCCTATTCATAATCACAAAAGTGAAATATCCAGTTTTTATGCCATGATATCATCAGATTTTGTGCCCTCAATAGGCATTAATAAATATGATATCAATTTAATAATTAAATTGTCCCTTTGTTTCATCTCACGCTTAGCAAGATTAATAGGAAGATAGTCATCATTTTCATATGATGGCATGTCGAAAGGATGTCCCGGTCCTATGTCAAAACTCAAAGTCATAATAATATCAGCTCTTTTTTAAGTGCGATCCATATCCACCTTACAATTTTTTTACAAAGTGCTAGAAATATAAAGCTGAAATTGACTCTCTTTTTTTCAGATCGGACTATCAAAGTTTCATGATTTTCATGATTAAAGTTGTATTTAGAATGCCTAGATTCTAGGTCTAAATATGAAACACGCTCGAGCATGTTTATTCAGATACCCAACTTGTTCTCTAATTTAAATCATTATCCAGTTTCAGATCACAATATCAAAAATTTTCTGCTCGCGCTTTGTGCTCATATTATTAATGTAGGAAGACCCCATATTACTCATCCTTTTGATGATTTACAAAACATGAACAGAGTGGCCCCCTTTTACGTCTAAATCTCATTTTTTTTAGGATTTACAAATCATGAATAGAGTGTCTCGTTCAGTAAATATCATGGAACTAAATCTAGAAATTTTCCGCTCGCGCTTCGCGCTTGATTTATTTGTTTTCTCATATACCTATTCTGCTTGAGTTAATAAAAAAGTGCTTAGAATTTCCTTTCTTTGGGTGAAAATTTCGAAGAGATTCAGCTCGCGCTTCGCGCTCGCATTATTTGATTGTCAAATCAAATTTAACAGCTATCTTTTTCATCAGTTCATTTCCCCTCGCGCTTTGCGTTCGTAGTAATTATTAAGTTGCATACATGTCTTTTTCAGGATAACAAACATTGCCCAGAATCAGTTCAACTTTAAAATTTCCCAAAAAATTAGCTCGCGCTTCGCGCTCGCATCATATAAATGAGGATTATGATATTATGTATTAATTTATGAGAATAAAGCCAAGAAGTGACTAATAAGCACTACCCCTTCAAAGAAACAAACAAAAATTATCTTCGAGCTGCCGATCGGGGAAAATATGGCTGAAAACAAATTTCCGCCCCCCCCCCCACCCCCTATTGGCAAAGGCTGGAACCGCCCCTGTGTCCCCCTACCTTTTGGTATTTATGTATTCATGGATTTTTTTTCAAGAACACATTAAAAAGTGGTCTTTATTTCTTTTTTAATGTGATTATAAGATAATTTAAGTTAGTCTGACCGGTAGGGAGTAGGCGCCATTTTTCGAAAAGTACACATGGGCGCCAAACATCAGGTCAAATTTGCTCCCCCTCCCTCCCCTTGAAATCCTGGATCCGCGCCTGCATGGGTTCTATAACAATAACCCATTAGGGCAATCACCCCCTGACAACTACTTCAAGGAAAATATTATCCCCATATTTTTTTACCGCCGGGGACTGTTACCCCCCCCCCCCCCCAGAAATTTACTCTCCAGAAAATTGTCCCAGATAATTATGAAAATAATAATTGTGAAAATGCCTTAACGTGACGACATGGCGTGGTACTTAATCTTACCATGTCTTAATTAATCATTGGCGGCCGAAGGCAAAACATTTAGGGGGATCCACCTGAAACTTTGGGATGGACACAGGTAAAAAATTGACAAGCAATTAAATCAACCAAAATTTTAGGAGGGACCACCAAAATATTTTGACAAGGAAAAAAAAGAAGGTTATCAACCAAAATTAGGGGGGGCAAAAATATTTTAGGGTGGTCTACCTCAATTTAGGGAGAGGGGACGCAGAAAAGATATTGACGACCAAAAAAAAGGTTCTCAACTAAAAATTTAGGGGGAAAGCCCCCCCCCCCCACTTCCGCCGCCTAAGTAATTAATAAGCTTATTATTTCGACATAGCGATATATTCTATCTTGTCAAGTCCATATGTCCACATGGCGAGATATGAAGTGTACAAGTCCCGGCAAGAATCCCGTTGAATCGCCATGTTCTCGTCATGTTGACTGTTGACACATAACTTTTTATAAGTGGACTGACTTGGCAGGATAACGTATCTCGCCATGCGGACATAATAAGCTTATTTAGTCGATATGGCAAGATAAAGTGTCTCGCCATGTCGTCAAGTCGATCATGGCATTTTAGAGGCTCCGTATGGCGTCTAGAGGGTATATTTCCGGGGGGGGGGGGTAACAGTCCCCGACGATAAAAATATGGGGATAATATTTTCCTTGAAGTAGATGTCAGGGGGCGATTGTCCAGTGGGTCATCGTTCTAAAACCCCATGGCGTCGTATCATTGACCTTTTGACCTCTTTATGACATGAATTTCACTATATTGTCATGATGATAATTTTACACACACCGCGGACTATCGGACCCGCGGTCTATCGGGCCCGCGGTCTATCGGGCCCGCGGTCTATCGGACCCGCGGTCTATCGGACCCGCGGTCTAACGGACCCGCGGTCTATCGGACCCGCGGTCTATCGGGCTGTAACCATCCTTTCATCCACTTCAATTAAATATCTCCTTACTTTTGGAGAGTAAACTCTAAAATGACAAGGATTAAAAACCCATTACGGCTGTGAATAATGACCTGTCGTTTTAAAATGAATCCTTATAACGATTTAAATGTAAATCTTAAAGGTTTATTTTTAAATAAAAATTTATCAACATTTAAATTTTTAAGGATTAAATTTATATCCTAATATCGACTGGTCACTATTCATCCCCGTAATGAATTTATTTTTACAAATCCTTGTAATTTAAGAGTATAATTTTTTGTTGAAAAGCAATATAAATTGCATTGGCCATTACTATCATGGCAAACCTTGCAATATTAGTACTAGATTGATCTCACTACTAATGAGCCAAGGGGAAAAAACCGAGGGAAAATATGCTATTAAACATGATTACACTAATAATCCTATGTGTAACTTGTGCTAGTTATAACTTATTAAGAACATATAAAATGCATTTGTTGTTAAAACAATATTTCTTTTATGCACCATCGAAATGAGAGAGGGCCTCAACATAATGCATTTATTTATGGCTCATGAAAATACCCTATATCGGTAAGCTCAATTATCACATACAGATCTGAGATGAGTGCGTTAACTGTATTCAAAACAGACTTGTCCACTTGAGCAAAAAAAAAAACTTAGAATTAACTGATTCGGGGAACAAATTGTTTTTTCTTTTTTTGTGTGTATTTCTGTGCCGTCTATATTTATTGATTTTATGTATTTTTAATTTAAAAAAATCTGAAGATATATACTGTTTTTTTTCATGCTCTCGAAATATTTGGGGGATGGTAAAGGCCATCCAACACCTGAAATTTTGGTGGACATATCCCCCCCCCCCCCGGATCGACACCCATGAGACAGAGACAAAATAATTATTGCATCCATAACATTCGTATAATACATTTTTCATAACAAAATAAACATAATATGTTAGCATTTTTGACATGTACCGCGGAACGGTTTTGAAAGGGGGGGGGGGCAGCTATAGGCTGACCATGCCAAATATCACAATCTTTATGGTAATTTTTACGTCTTCGTACACGACTTTGTGGGTTTGAAAGCCAGCCCCACCGCGGTTCCGCGCCCATGTATGTACTATGGATCCAAGATTTTCCAGGGGGCACATTTTCCCGAGGGAAAGTTTGACAAGCAAAAAAAAAGGGTTACAGCAAAAGATAAAGACAATTCGTCCAAGAAAAATTGTGACAAGCAAAAAAAAAAAGTCTCCATTTCACTACCAAGGGGGGGGGGGCACACTTCAGTATTAAAAGCATTTTCACATTTACAAGTTTTGATTGTGCCTCTTAAGGGGGGGGGGGACGGGCAGGCTCCCCCTCCCCCGGATCCGCCAGTGATTATAAAGACAACGAAAGACTGAGAAAAATAAAAGAGAGCTATATTGCACGGATCAACAGATGGCAGTATGTAGGAGGATAGGGGGAAGACATTGAGAGTTGAAGCATGGTGAGAATCACTACAATGAATAAACATTTTGTTTTTTCATAAACATTAACACATTATTATTTAAAAAAAAAATTACTTTTATAAAAAAAAGGAGCCTAAGACCTTTGAAATTGAAGTTATATAGAAAGGAGAAGGGATCGAACATTGGGACAATGCTGTGGGGGGGGGGGGGCGGGGGGTATAACACCATTGCCAATTATTGTTGGAATAATATTGTTATTGTTTCATGAACTGACCTATTGTATAAATTGATCTCCTGCTAATAAATGGTCTGCAAGCAAAGACTCATACAAGAAACAAAAACTGAAACTGAATAATTCGTTAAATACTTTGACCTGCTGGGTAAATTTCATTCTTCTAGATAAACACTTTTGATCAATTATATTATATATCTCTTGTATACTACAAAAAAGAGAGAGAATTGTATTTCTCTCAATGACTTTTTATAAAACAAAAATGAAACAGTCATATACGGTCAACGCCATTCAAAATTCAAACGTAAAGAGCGACAGCTTGCGGTTTCATCGGGTGACTTTTCTAGCTAGCTCTCATCATCACTTTGCACAAAAAATAAGCATGATCAACAAACTGCCGGCTTCTCCATTCGCTTGCTTGCTGTTTCTAGCGAGACTGATACAAGGCTTCGTCCGAGTGCAGCCGCCTGTGGTAGATCTACGTACGGTACGGTACCGTATACCGGTGTTGTGTAGGCGAAATCAGCTAGCTTTTGCGCTTGTATTTGTAGCAGTACACATTGTCGTTAGTGGATAGACTTCTTCTGCTGAAGCTTGGAACTGTTTCCTCCTATTAAGAAATACAGGTCAGATGATTGACAGAATGAGACTCGGCTCATACCACACAACATTAACATGTCAACATCAAAAGACGGCATTATTTGTTATGAATTATTGGTAACGTCACTTCAGGCTCGGCCTTTCGTCTTCTCGCGACTGTGTTGCCAGAACTTCATTCAACTTCAAGTTCCAATAATATTTGGTAAGTATCAGTATCCATGATATCAGAATTTCTAATATCGATTCTTGTCTTTATTTCATATAGGCCTAAATATGGCAAAATCGTGATATAGGCCCCGCTCGAGAAACACTTGTAATCGATTATACTACCTCAATATCTAGGTTGCTAACTTCAGCTCACTATATATACTCGTGATATAGGCCCCGCTGCTGTGTTGAATGGCTCATAACGTCCGTTCGCGGGGCCTGTTTCACGAGTATAGTACTATAACCGTTATATAGGCCCCGCACTACGGCACTTCAGTCACTCCAACACAAGAGCGGGGCCTATATCACGAGTATATATTAAGCTTGCATTCTAAGATAGTCGCGAAACAGGCCCCGTCCAATGCGCTTGTCCCAGCATTCGCACGTGTGTGGGGCTCGGATGACGGCTATATTAGTATACTCGTTATCGAGGCCCCTTACACTGTTATATCATGGAAAATAACGTGGTCATGGGGCTTGTTTCCCCGCGGCCGGTGAGAATTATCATGGGCGGCACTGTAGGGTGCCGGGGGGGGGGGGGGGCTTGGCAACAATTTATGTTCTAAATAAACAAGGAGAGAATATCATGGGCGGCGCTGTAGGAGGGGGCGGGGGGTCTCCAAGTTTTCCAAATAAACAAGGAGAGAGGACATGAGTTTACTTCTTCAGAAATTTATTTGTCGATTTATTCGTATTAATTAGTTATTAACTTGTTCATTTATTTATCAATCGATTGTTTTTATTAATTAATGTATTAATTAAACATTGAATTCATTTGTTTTCAGTGTTATGTTTTTTTTTCTTTTGTGATATAGAGTGTCAGAAGTATCATTCGTTCTAAATTATTTTTTGTGCGGAAGTGATTTATTTCAATCTATTGTACTAGTAATTGATTAGTTAATGTATTTCTATTGATTAATAAATGTATATTCATTAATCATCTAATTTATTTGTTTTCATTTTTTTTGTGATGTAGAGAGTCAGAGGTATCATTCATCTATTTTAATTGATTAATTAATGAATTTTATATCTATTAATTAATCAAGGTTAATCATTTAATTTATTTCTTTTCAGTTTTTTGTCTTTAGTGAAGTAAAGAGTCAGAATCTTCATTTGTTTTTAATTATTTTTATGTGTAAAATTTCATTCATTTATAAATCTATTATAATTGATTATTGTGTTTATTCATTAATCATTTAATTTATTTGTTCTCAGTTTTTTTCTTTTGTGATATAGAGAGTAAGAGTTATCATTCGTTTTTAATTCTTTTGATGTGTGCATGGAAGTTCATTTGATTTATTTGTCAATATATTTTAATTGATTAATTAATGTATTTATATCATTTTATTCATTAATCATTTAATATATTTCTTTTCAATATTTTTCTTCTTTTGTGATATAGAGTGTCAGAGGTATTATTCGTTTTTAATTCTTTGTATTTTTGGAAAATAATTAATTGATTAATTTAAAAAAGATCATTCATTTATTTTTTTATTATCTATATATTTATTATTTTTCATCTTTTTCATCTGAGTTCTTTTGGTGATACAGGGTCATACATTTAATTTATTTTTCATTTATTTTTATTCATTTGGTTAGTTATAATGGCTATACAAAACGATGACGGCAATCATTGTAAAGCTTAGCCTATCTTCTCTTTCACCTGGTATTCTCAGAGGATTCCTCGATCATTCAAGCATGAATGACTTTGACAGTTTAAAAGCATAAATATATAATCTGAATTAAAAATAATCGTTTACCTTTTTTGAATTAGTCGTAGTTGAAGGTGTTATAGTAACCTTATTTTTCGTTACATAACAGGAATTTATATTTTGTTTAAAGGTCAAGTTCACCCCCAGAGAAATGTTGATTTGAATAAATAGAGAAATATCAAGCTAGTATAACGCTGGATATTTCAAGTTGTGATATTTTAAAGTTTCGCTTATTAATGAAGTTATGCACAACTCATTTGCATGCAAATGATACAGTTGATGTCCCTCGCTATTTCTTTTCTTTTTTTTTTGAATTATGCAATATTTCATTTTCACATATTATACAATACGGGCCAACGTGAATGAACCATATGTTCAGGAGGGAATTGTTTCACTTGACAATGAGAAGAAAATTGGAAAATATATTTCATACAATACAATACTAAAGAAATAGTGAGTGGGTTGCGTCATCAGTTTCCTCATTTGCATACCAACCTGGATGTGCATATACTTCTATTATTTTAAATTAAACTAAACTTCAAAATGTTATAACTCTCTTAATTTACTTCCGATTTTGGTGAAATTTTCAGCGTTATGATCGTTCGATTTTCCTCTTTTTATTCAAAACAATTTTTCTGTTGGGGTGGACTTGTCCTTTAAATGTTGATGTATTTGTTTGTATTAAACTTTTTGTTTTATTTGATGTTAGACCAACCATTATCGTTAATTTCTCTTTTTTGCTTATGGATTTGATCTCTCTGTATTCCGTATAGTATTAGAAATATATAACAAAATATATTCTGTTATCTTACTAAAGCCAATACGTGAAACTGTAGAGAGAGAGAGGGGGGGGGGGGGGGCTAATGCATTACTTATTTCACGTTCTCCTTCGTGTTGTTTGCAGTGTTTTGGGGAAAAAAATGTTGTCTATTAAGTGACACGATAAGGGGGCATTTTACCCTGACGCAAAGTTGATGATAAAACAGAAACATAGAAAAAATATTCTTAAACTAAATGTTTGAAGAAAATATTTGTTTTATTGTCTCGCATTTTGGTTAAGAACTTCGATATTCTCTAATGAAATTATCATACTTTAATTAGTGTTTATTATATGAAATTGTATTCTACCCATTTATGTAATGGATGTCTTGCTAAGATCAATTGTAATTGTCACTTTCACTTGCCCAGTAACCTGCACAATCAAGGTACTAATTGATTGATTTGTTTTCTGTTCCAATCATGAAGAAGCGAAAACGGAAATCAGCCACTTTATTTGGTTTTTGAAAACACAAAAACGAAATCATAACGAGAAAAAAGTGTTGTGATTTGGCTTTTGTATATAAAAAAAACAGAAAAATGAAATTAGAAATACTTTTGTGCTTTATCTGATTTCTCATTCTAAATTTGTGCATTTATATAATTATTAAAAACATCAGAACATGCCACGATTTGTGACCTCATTGAATATGTATGATGCAACTGCATGACAAACAGCGCCTATAGAATTGTTGGATGTCGCCTAGAAACAGGATACTATGTTAGTATGAAACTATGTACATGTATATCAATGTCAAATAATGATATTTGCAGATGAATCCAACATGATGCAAGCAATATCATTTTGGATATATATCGTAAATATAATGCTAAAAATAAAGTTAATTTCTTACCCTCCAGAAACTATTAAACGGACGAAACTGACAAGGTAACAAATGTCACTGAAACACAACAGTCATATCATTTCGTCTTCAAGAAATACAATTATAAACGAAAAATAAAGCATGATCTGATTATCAAACCAAGAATTATGTAAATCTCAAATATAGAGAAATGAACAAAAAATATCCCCGCCAAATGTTCGATAAACGATTAAGCAGGGCACTGGGAACGATTTTTAAGTAGGGGGTGCTGTGGGGTTTTTTATTAAGTGGCAAAAAAAGAAAAAAAATATTATACTCCAAGATGATGGGGATTTTGGTAAAAAAAATATTGCTCCCAAATAAAAAAATAATTATAGACCTATAATTTTATGCTCCCATCTATTCAAAGAAGACAACGGTTCAAGGAAAACGCCAATACGGAAATCATTCAAAATACACTATTTTTATTTGATTGATTTGATTTATTGTTTTCTTCTGCATCCATAACATTTGTATAATACATTTTTCATAACATAATAAACATAATATGTTAGCATTTTTGGCATAAATTGTAAATAAAGATTACTAAAAAGATAATTCCAGACAAAAATGATTAACTATATGATGTTCACAATTTGCAAAAGAAGGATTGTCATCATAAGCAGATTGCTTGAAAAAAATGACAATCCCAAACTTATACTAATTGAATTAATACATTTATAACATTGATAAAGCAGAATGGGCATATTCTTTCAAATAGCTGAGGGTGATGGTGATATGATGATGATGTTGATGATGATGATGATGATGAGTTTGTTTTGCAATGGATCAAATTCTACAAGAAAAGTTAAGTGTTGAACAAGATGCCCCCCTCTCCTACTTGTCAGCAGTGCTTAAAAACATACTCTTTTCGTGTCGATATATATCAACAAAATTCAACTCGAACTTCGATAGCATTCGCATCCTATTTTCAAGTGTGAAAAAAAATCAGCTCGCGCCCCTTTCATATCCTGTTAATGCGTCACTGTAAAGTCCTTTTCCCTTTTTTAGTTTAGTAATTAAATATTAAATAAATGTTTGTTGTTTAGGGTTAAAGAGAGCTTAGTGTGCTCTAGTCATAGCGCTTAATACATGGATTATAATACACAAAATGTTCGCAGTTAGCGTTCTCGTTTATTTCGGCCGTATGGTAGGCCTACCTTGTAGGTAAAAATTAAAGTAAAATGTACATAAACTACCATATCACCCCCCCCCCAAAAAAAAAATTGTACCTCTTCCTCTTTGAGTGGCCGACCATGGATTTCATGAATGGCAATGTGTCCAACCAGCCTGTATCCCCGCCCCTTTAAAATTACTGGACCCGTCCTGTGTACGACGCATTCAATCATGCAGACAGACCTATGCACCACCAACTTTCTTCTCAAATTTGCACCCCCCCCCCCCCCCGCCCCGAAATCTCGGATCTGGGGGGACACATTAAATTCCTTAAAATGAAAAATCACAGAAAAGGAAATAGAATAATTCGTGCCTAAAAACAAATTATAAGAAACACATTAAGACACTTTTTCCGAAATTATTAAATCTTTTAATAAAAACGGGAAATCGGGGGGGGGGGGGGGGGGGCGAGGGTATTAGTCAGTAAATGAATACCGTGTAGGCGAAGAAAAAAATGCAATATTTGGATAGTGAATTATTAATGAAATGACGATCGATCAATTTTTTTTTTATTTGTTGATGCGGAATGCCGTACGTTATTTCAGCAAACAAAAATCCATTATCATTAAAACCATACAATCAAATACAGTTACAATCTTCAAGTGGCTTAATCAGTATTAAAGGGATGGTCCGGGCTGAAAATATTTATATCTCAATACATAGAGTAGTATTCAATGAGCAAAATGCCGAAAATTTAATCAATATCGGATAACAAATAATAAAGTTATTGAATTTTAAAGTTTAGCAATATTTTACGAAAACAGTCGTCATGAATTATTCACTAGGTGGGTTAATGATGTCACATCCCCACTTTCCGTTTTCTTATCTTACAACATAAAATCATGTTTTTTAAATTATTGCATACTTGTGTGAATATGTCTCCCTTATAATGAAATAAATTGCAGCTATGAATATCTAATGCACTAAATCAATGACATTCCAATTTTCTAGTTCTTGGAGGGAAAAATTGAATGAACCTAATTTCACTAATAAAATACAAAAGAACAAGTGGCGATGTGACATCATCAGCCCACCTAATGAATATTCATGGCGACTGTTTTCACACTATTGCTAAACTTTAAAATTCAATAACTCTATTTGTTATCTGATTTTGATGAAATTTTCGGCATTATGCTCAGTTAATTCTACTCTATTTATAAAGCTATAAATACTTTCATATCATACTGGCATACTGGCATATCAACGAACGGTATTGTAAGCTTTTTAAAAGACAAAAGTTTAATAAATGGATATCTTTTAGGTAAAAACAGAAATTGTACTTTGAAAGTAGGACCTACTTTATACGTAAAATAGATAATATGCATAATGATAGGCCTATCCCAATTGTTGGGGCGGGGGGGGGGGATAAGTCTCAGATTAAGTTGATTATATAGTGTAGATAAGCTGTATCCTCAAGCAATAATGAAATTGACCAAAAGAAAATTATTAAATCTTTCCCGAATAAATATGCCCATTCGTTTTCTTTTCTGAATGGATGAAAAGTGGGGAACGGGGGGGGGGGGGGGGGGGGGGGGGGCATTTATGAAAGGAAAAAAAATATAATAAATTGATAATACACAGGAAGCCAGATGAATGCTACAATATTGAATTTTGAATATATACATTTGTATATTAAATATTGACTACTTACATCCAGGTGATTATAAATATATATGATACATGAATGAATAAATGGAATTCTTTCGCAGCATTACGTCAAGTGAAAGATTCGGAGGAAATTATACAAGAACTATATAATTTGATTATTGATGACACCTCCCTCCCCACAAAAAATAATTACAATGAAATGCTGGGGGGGGGGGCTCCAATTTATTTTCCAAACACAAGGGGAATGATAATGAACTTCCACATATAAAAGAATTAAGACGAATGATGCCTCTGACTCTCTATATCACAAAAGAAAAAAATGAAAACAAATAAATCAAATGATTAATAGATAAATATAAATACAATAATTAATCAGTTAAAATGAATGAATGAAATTTCACACATAAAAATAATCAAAAACGAATACCTCTGACTCTCTACATCAAATGATTAAATGAATAATTATAAAATACAATAACTAATTAATTAAAATAGAAGTAAATGAACTTCCACACATAAAAAGAATTAAAAACGAATATAATACCTCTGACTCTCTATATCACAAAAGAAAACAAAACTGAAAATGAATAAATTAAATGATTAACCTGGATTATTTACTAAATTAAAAATACATTAATTATTAAATAGATTGACGAATAAATAAATTAAATTTCACACATAAAAATAATTAAAATAACGAATGATACCTCTGACTCTACATCACAAAGAAAATGAAAACAAATAATGAAATGATTAATGAATAAATATATATATACATTTATTAATCGACATAAATACATTAACTGATCATTTACAATAGATTGAAATAAATGAACTTCCGCACATAAAAACTAATTTAAAACGAGTGATACTTCTGACTCTTTATATCACAAAAGAAAAAACATTAAATACATTTAATTATATAATATATACAATCGATTGGTAAATAAAGTCAATAACTATATTAATACATGAATAAATCGACAAATAAATTTCTGAAGAATTAAGTAAACTAATGTCCTCTCTCCTTGTTTATTTAGAACATAAATTGTTGCCAAGCCCCCCCCCCCCGGCACCCTACAGTGCCGCCCATGATAATTCTCACCGGCGCGGGGGGAAACAAGCCCATGACCACGTTATTTTCCATGATATAACAGTGTAAGGGGCCTCGATAACGAGTATACTAATATAGCCGTCATCCGAGCCCCACACACGTGCGAATGCTGGGACAAGCGCATTGGACGGGGCCTGTTTCGCGACTATCTTAGAATGCAAGCTTAATATATACTCGTGATATAGGCCCCGCTCTTGTGTTGGAGTGACTGAAGTGCCGTAGTGCGGGGCCTATATAACGGTTATAGTACTATACTCGTGAAACAGGCCGCGAACGGGCATTCTAAGCCATTCAACACAGCAGCGGGGCCTATATCACGAGTATATATAGTGAGCTGAAGTTAGCAACCTAGATATTGAGGTATGATCGATTACAATTTTTTTCTCGAGCGGGGCCTATATCACGAGTATGCCCTAAATATATAAAAAAGAACTGGACAAAATAAAGATTATTCCATTTTGGCCTGAAAATGCACCAAAACAGGGAAAAATAAAGATAAGAGGAAAAAAAACTGACTAACATTAGTAACAATGACTTACTAATACTTCAAATTCGCACAACTCCCACTTCCTGTTTTATCCAAACTTTAAACATTATGGCCATTGGGTGATTTCAAGTACGGTGTTCGGTGTTGGTGTTGAGAGCGTGAAAAGGCTGCTGAACTGAGCCCCAATTTCGAGCTGAGTTCAGGGAGCAATACCGATCGCGTTATTGATTCCTATGACGTCACGCCTCTGCGCTGCACTGCTGATCATCTCGAGAAATCCTCGACGATGAAAGTGAAATCTTATCGTACAGAATGCACAGGTTAAAATCACTGCAATAATCAGAAAGCAATATAATTTTCATTAAAATGTGTAAAAGTCTAATGATTTGCGACAGTAAGGATGACACAACGATCACAATAATTACATTTGGGCCTACCATTTATTGAGGAAACATTGTCTTTACAACACGCGCCGAAAAGGGGCGAGCAATAATCTTTTGGCAATGAACTAGCAAGGGAGCATCATAAGGTGGCGCTATAACACATCATATAATGGCGTGACGCTTTCTTTCCTTCCCTTTATCTCTGTTTACGATACGTCCAAAACAAAACACTCAATTAAAAGTAAAAGAAATACAAAGCAACAGAACCATGCTTCATCATCGATTAACAAAGTCCCTGAAATGTGTTATGTTATGTACATTCAATGAAACAAGCAGGGGAACCTAAATCATATTATGAATAATAAAACAAAATCACTCAAATTTCTAACATGTTTGTACATCCAATAATCCATGCCAAAAGCTAGTTATAAAAGAAATAACACACGTACAGCGCTATTTATACATCTGCATACTGTTCTAGCTATTTATACTTGTACTCTGTTTTAGTTATGTATAGCTATCAAGGAATAACACAGGTACAGCGCTATTTATATATCTACAGACCGTTCTAGCTATTTATATTTGTACTCTGTTCTATAGCCATGTATACTTCTACACACTGATCTAGCTATTACAACACTACAACATTTTTCTCTTAGATGAAAAGAATACATAGCAAATACTTAAAACAATTAAAAGTAAACAACATTTTCCTAAAACTAAGGGTGGTCACGTGTACATAATAACACATACTAAAAAGTAAGAAGTGACGCATACAATTTCCAACCCAATCATTGCTTAAAAAAAAACATAAAAATGTCATACTGAAAACCTAGATTTGAGAACATAAGGTACACAAAAAGAAAAAGCTATAAAAAAAATCGTAATAAGCACAGTACGACGAATATTCCCTGGCTGTATGTAGTGACATAGCTAAAATACAAAATGAGGTCAATGAAATAACCAAAGTGAAAAACTACCTAACATAATAAGATGTATGAAACCCTGGACAAGGAAGCTAAATGTAATGACTTCAAACGTTAATATATGCAAGTTCTGGTAAATCTCCAACATAATAGTTCAATTTATTCTAAGCAAAGGTAAAAGTGACAAGTAAATAATAATAAAAATCTTGTCAATCTATAAGCAATAAAATGTGAGCTGAAACACAAGCATCTATAACACATCACTCAAAGCAATGCTATCAACATCTGAATATTAAAGCAATCAAACAGCAAGTATATCATCCAATCATCTTGAGAAAAATATACTTATACCACACTTTAAGACAGGATCGAGTAAGGATGCCCTTTGCATAGTAATAACTTACAAAATAACTGTCCTAATCACAACAACCAACATATGTGTGCCATCTTTTTTTATTGGGAAACAAACTCACTCATGCAAACTGCAAGTAGCTAAATTTACATTCACATCCAAATTGAATAAGAGATTGTGCACGAAAGAAAATTAACAGAGACTAAAAATTAACATTACTCTGTCCCAAACTGGAAGTAACTCATCAGAAAAAAACAAATCGCAAAGCGCAATCTTACACATCTCAAATATGCACTGACAAAAGGACAAGCATCAATACAATTTCAAATCATATAAAAAGGGCGTAATTATGGGAAATCTGTAAAAATCATACTATCATCAATCAACAACAAAGCAAAAGAATAACATTAAAGGGATAAAAAAAAACATATCGACAAAAATTACCAAAAACCTGAAAGCAATCCCTATGGGATTACAGAGTGTATACAAAGTCTATCTTGATATCATCAGAGAAAATAATCGCCGTCATCGAGGTTGGCGGATAAAGTTCTAAATAATACTAAATGCACCGTGGCGGACGACCAGGACGAGGCCACATTCTTGTGAAGCAGGTCTGGCATAACCCAGACACGCATGTGTGCGCAGCGATAGCATAGACGCATGATGAAATGGCATCTGGGGGGCGACCGGGTGGTGGTGTCGCTCGGCTGTTGCCATGGCGATGGGTATGCCTCACATGAACTGTAGAAGAGAGAACACCCGAAACAATCTGGGCACCTATAGGGCAGCTAAGAGGTATGTCCATTCCCTCAGATTTGGGGCGACAGTTCTGCTCATCATCAGCAGTCGGTACATGAAACAAAGTCCTTCCCAGCTGGTCCACAACTGTAGTGGGCATGGGGTCAGCAAGAGTCTGTTTGGAGGGACCCAGATGGCTGATATGGGCACAGTCGACTGAGAGAGAATCCGCATTCTGGGTCTGGTGAACCGAAGACCAGGAGTCAAGAACAGTGAGGCATGGCACCAAGTGATTGGACGATCCAGGTTGGTCATCAGATTCAGAGTAAAGGCAACTGTCATCACTGGAGAAGCTGGTACCCGGGTGAGCCGTGCCTTGTGTAGTTAGCATGTCAGTGTCGGTAGGGTTTGATTGAGCTATGACCTGGCCATCAACTTTGGCGTTGGTAGGGTTCGGTTGAGCTACGACTGGGCCATCAACTTCGGTGTTGGTAGGATTTGGTTGAGCTACGACCGGGCCATCAACTTTAAGGTGAACGTAAAATATAACTGACGAGGATGAGACAGTAGACTGGGTATCCACTTGGGACAATACGCCGTTGAGACAGCTTAACTGCTGTTCGGGTATAGATTGTACAGCAGTTGGCTCTGGAGAGGGAGACACCATGACATCATCTGAGGGTAGAGGGTCGGAATTCTTCTGTCCGGATCCTTCAAGAAGAAAATGGACTCCCAAGTCCACAGAGGCCATAGACTGATCAGGTGTCAGGGCCAACGAGTTTGGCTGAGATGGTTGGAGTCTTGTGTTGGATGCCATGGTTACGGAGCCGATCAAAAACTCGTCGCGCTCGTGTGCCGGCGCAATCTCACCGTCGGTATGAGATTGTAGCATACAATCCGACAGAGATGGACCATATGTTAGGACAGGTCCATTACCGAGGCAAATCAAACGTTTGGCAGGTCTTATCGTAACATCATGCATCTCTAAAAATGGTATGCCTGCTTGTACCTCTACACCAAGTGACTCAACCACAGTTCCAATGAAGAGAAACTGGCTACTACCAAAAGTGAAGACAAGGGAAGTTTCACCAATGATACCTAAAGAAGCACCATTAGTGTAGTCTTCGGTATCTATGATTCTGCCACCAAGCCTGCAGAAGGTGGAGTATCGGATCAGATTCCTTGTGGCACCACTGATAAAGGAAACCAGGATATTCTCATTTCCATAAGAAAATTCAACTTGAGGAGTCATGTTGGCCCGATTGGGCACCCAAGAGGAACTGGCCACGTTCGAAGAAAGTGGCATAGAATTGATCCCGTGGCGCTCACCTGACCCTGGCGAGTTACCACTGTAGCCTTGAGTGTCTCCCAAATAATTAGGTGACTCGTCTATCTCTGACGAGTCAGCAGAACGACCAAGAGTCCTAGGCCTATCAATGTCTGAAGACGACGCGGAGGAGTAGCATCCAGTAGTAGGAATATCGTCATCAATGACAGACAACTTATCATCTGAGAGGTCACGATCAGCATCACAATAACCATCTAGGTCCTGTAAGTCTATGTCAAGGATATCGTCATGCCCAAGGATTTTTGCAACACGACGGGCTTGTATAACACACAGTCTATCTTCTAAGGGCAAGAAGGGGCAAACACTGATATGGTGTTGGTACGAAACATTACCCTTTGCGCTAGAGCACAGGGGACACTTATCTGTGTTATCTATATCTGCATGTTTTGAATGGGCAGAACTAGTACTATTGGCATAAGTCTCTGTTTGGCATGTTGATTGTGTATGTTGTGATATATGCGAGAGAGAATTGGGTTGAACCCTATCCCACATGTACTCATCTCCTTCATCATAACATTCATGTGAGTCTATGTTATCTTTGCAATAACCGACACTCTCATCATATTGATTACTAATATCATAATCACTCATGTCATATCCTTCTTCATTAAATTCCTGCAAGTCTACATTATTACAGTAATCACAACTCTCATCACTATCCTCTTGATTACCGTTATCGAAATAACTAACAGATTCAACAGATTCATAATGATCATAATGTGAGTCTACATTATCATTGTAATAATCAACTGTACCTTCACCATGATTCTTGCAATCAAACTGAATACACAGATCACCTCCTTCATCATCACATTCTTGACTCATGTCATCAAAATGATAATCATCTGCATGATCATCGCTTCCTCTCTCAAACTCATTTTGATTGAAATTAGTGTCAGTTTTGCATTTGTCACTTTGATGATAACTAAATTCTATGTTAGATCCTGGACTAGGAGTCGGATCTATATCAAGTCCATTCTGATAGGGGAAATTATTGGGGGTTGTGCCTCTCTCTCGGGCGTAAAATGGGCGGCCATTCACTCGGGCCTGGGGACGAGGTTGACAATAGCGGTAATAGTACCGCGGGTAAGCCAACATAATGGGCTATGTGTGGGACTGTATTAGCCGTGAGAAAGAACAATTCACCAAAGCAATTACCTATCACGGGAAATGTCATACCCGACCGACCGTTTGCCAGTTTTAGCAGTGGCCATTTTACTGCACATATTATGTATGAATGACAGGGATTCAATCCAGCTGCCACCACGACAGTAAGGATGACACAACGATCACAATAATTACATTTGGGCCTACCATTTATTGAGGAAACATTGTCTTTACAACACGGCGCCGAAAAAGGGCGAGCAATAATCTTTTGGCAATGAACTAGCAAGCGAGCGTCATAAGGTGGCGCTATAACACATCATATAATGGCGTTGCAATCATCTTACTGTAATAGATAATTTTACAGGGGTGTTCCATCGTGTTCGCATCCTGTTCATGAACTACAGTTCATGAACACCAACACCAAACTTGAAATCACGATTTTCCCAATCCCTGGGGGTTGGTGTTGGTGAATAGGGAAATTGCACGTACACTGTACATCGTCAACACCAGCAGTAATGCTCAATTCAGCAGACAACATTCAACACCAGAGCTCAACACAAACTGCCGGAAATACGTCATATTTTCGAGGTCAACCCAGCACCAGCATGATTTCAAGTATGGTGTTGTAGCTGGTGTACTTGAAATCACCATTGAGTCCCTGTAAAGATCGAGTTAGAACTTCAGTCTCTGTAATTGGTGAGTGCATGGAGCCAACGGAGCCCAGCGGAGTCAGAGATCAAAGCTTTAGTTTTGGTCATATCATGGAGCTATATTAGCTCTATCAGTCTATGGTCATATGTTATGCAGTGGGCTGGCACTGCCATTTTGCCCGAAATCATCCCAAATTCTCAGTTTCACTGTTATTGCATCGATCTTCTTGCCGTTGTTTCGCTCATGTGAAAAGATGGTCGCAATGTGAAAACTTTAAAGAGAAATTCCAGTAGTTGCAGTAAACACTGATTTCATGAGAAAGTCCGTAAAACCAGGCTTAAATGTCAGTATATTATCGAGGATGAAGATCTGGTACAGTTACATAAACTGAACTTTGTTAAATCTTGAAATCTACACTGAAAAGCGTTCACACTGAAGATCACCAACACAGATAGGCACACATGGGACAGTGTATTATTATTGCTGGAATAAAGACCCGACGGAAGTGACCGAATCCGCGCTTATTTTGCTTATTTCTCAGCAATTACACAGTTTTTCCCAGAATCCTTTGGCACATATTCTTTATTCATACAAACAGACACTTGGGTGGTCATTATATTGGATTCTGTAAAAAGTCATTTTGAGATCGTTACCAAAACTGGAATTTATCTTTAATATCAATTTGGAAACATTTGATTGCATCTTTGAATTTATTTTCCATCTTTGATTTAGGATACCTTAAAGAGGAGAGAGTCTATTTTTTTGTTTCTGCTAATTTACATCCTTTTAGTAGATTTTTTTGCGCTACAATGGTGACGTGCCTCACTCCATTTCTTAATGGCAATAAAAGATTCAGAGCTGTTCATACGCTTGCGTTGGCATCCGCAGTTTGGGGGAAGTTGAGTTATTAACTCATTAATAAATGAGGTTTTCTGTCCCGCCAGAAAAGAATAAAATGCGATGGATAGTAGAAAGAAGGCACACTAGGTCTAGCCGTTATATCCCACCGTACCTATACAAGAATCAGTAGGTGGTTTCAGGCCGCCTCGAAGTTCGCCAGTTCCAGGTATTCTCTGATCGGGAAATTTACCCGATCAGAAAATACCAGGTATTTTGGTTTGTGAAAGCAAACTACGCGTAATCTCCCCGAAAGAAAATACCCGCTAAATAGTAGGTACTTGGCGAAATTACGAGAACTTTCGTGGGGATTTTTCCAAGGTCGCAGGTATTTTGGCGATGTGAAAGCAAATTACGGGAACTTTTATCCCAGCGTGTCGTTGGGCGCGGCGGCGTGGGTGGCTGCTGGGCTATAGATTTTGAATCTCCGCCTTGCCTGCTTATCAGACCACACTGCGCATGCTCGTAACTTTGGGAACTTATCCCGAAGGATGTGTTTCGGGGCGGTGTGAATGCAGGAATAATTAACGGGTATTTTTTAGCCTTAAAAAGTTCTCGTAATTTAACGGGGATTCTTGTGATCGAGGCGGTTTGAAACCGCCTTATGACACCTACATGTACATGTATAATCCAGTGTTGGGACACTTTTCACTCCTTTTCCATGCTTCAATCAGTCTCAAAATCAGTTATTTAAAGCCCACACCTAATATCTTCGGACATTATAAATTAACTGAGATCATATTTAGAGTGATTTATTCACTTTGATAAATGCAAATGCGCATGTTGGTAATGCACAAGTTTGACATTGTAATGTCATAAAAGGAAACCAAAACCCAAGATTAGAAGCAATCTTATTGGAAAGAGTAAAATGAGAAGAACAAATTAAAATAAGTTTCACCAAAATCAGTTGTAAAATAAGCAAGTTCTTGACCTTTAAAAAGTTTTGTGCTTTCTGTGGAGATCCTCAAATTGGCAAACATGCTTTAAAATGGCTGATTTTGTGGACAACTCTCCATTTGTTTTGTACATAATTTTCCCAATTATCTTGAAAATTGCCTAAATATTGCTTCATTCTGAGCATAACATATGTCATGGGAAAATTAGCCATTTTGAAGCATGTTTGCCAATTTGAGGATCCCCATAGAAAGTACAACAAGACTTTTCAAATTTCCATAACTTGCTTGTACTAGAACCGATTTTGATGAAACTTGTTTTAAATATTTCCTCTCATTTTATTCTATCCAATAAGATTGCTTCTCTTCTTGGGTTTTGGTCTCTTAAAAAGAACAACATGCTAATTTTGGTGATATTAGTGAATGTCTGGATATTATTTTGCTTAAAAAAAAGTCTCTTTGAAGATATTCAATCACTGAATTTTCAAGATAAGTGCCTAAATTGCCATTTTCGAAGAAAATTCAAAACATCTTTGAGTTGGAGAAAAGTCACAGGATGTGAAATATCATATTCATATTTTCACCAAGAATCAACAGTTAAACAGATTAAATGGCCATTACATGTACATGTATATGCGACTACACTTACAAAAGGTCTAGACCGAAATTTGATCATTTCCGATATTAATGTCAAGCAAAGTTCAAACAGACTAATTAGATCTTTACTCTTTACCATGGATTTCAACAGAATTTGGACAGGATAATGAATTCTAACAAATCTGAGTGGGTTTGGTGTACATATTTTCTTGCTATTGTTTCTTATATGTAAAATGTCCTGTTTGAATATTTTCTATTTTAAAGCAAATGCATTGTTTTCACACATTTGTTTGATTTACCAAATTTCAATATTTAAAAAATCTGTTTTAATTCAATAAAATTTTTTTGTACATGTAAGCAAGTTGTATGGCGTTCATTATGTACTTTTTACTTTGTTTCAATCTGAAGTTTTCCTTATAGCGATAATTCACTGAAAGTATGACTGGTGCAAGAAAATCCTCTCAATCCATCAAATCAGAAGGTGACTCTTTCAGATCAATATATTGTCCTCGCTCTGTTTATTTTCGTGTGAAGTGAAATCCATATGATGTCAGAGATGACATCATCCTTCATACTCTCTCAAAATTGGATTGACGAGCACCAATCAAGTGCCCTTGAGAATGGGTCTTCACTCTTTATTTGGCAATGCAACAAGATTTCACATAATTTCTAGTTTAACTATTTTAGTATTCTGCCATGTTTGAGCATGCTTTATTTTATGAGGGACTCTGTTTTTTTTACTTGCATTAGTGTCATGCTTGATGTCATGTGATACATTATTATATTTTTTGCTTTGTTTCCTGGCGGGTGTTTTAGAAACTGTTAATAATAAAAGGTTTGACTTTGAATGATTTTATTTTACATGTGGGTGGACTGAACTGCCAAAGTATGACCCTAATAGTATTCCCCGCTTTTTGTTTTTTTAACATGTGATCTATTAACCTCTTTCAAATTGTAGCAATAGCATTGAACTCACCAAACATGGGTCAGTAAATGCTAGTCGCATCCAGTGTAAGTACAGTTTTTCTATTTCCTATTTACATGTACATATTTTGGCTGATTGAGAACTGCAGTTGGCTTACAATATTCTGAAGACCAGTTAGGTCATTCATAACTTTATACTGTTAATTCCTTGATGTACAATGTAGTAGGAATCTTGCAGGGTTACTGTACCTACCCCCCCCCACCAAAAAAAAATGAAAACATCAGTAAGTAAATATCAATCCAAGTAAGTAAACTGTAAAAAAATAAACTAATAAATTAATTTATCAAATAGGTTGTAAATAAATTATCCAGTCATAAATATATACATGCACACAATATTTTGCACTTCTTCTTTACAGAGATACTAGGGAGCATTTCATGAAAAGACTTGTCGGATATTTTATCCAACAAGTCCCTTTTTATCTGACATTGATAACAGTGCTTCTTAGCCAATCAGAATGAAGGAAAGATGTCAGATCCGACAACTTGTCGGAAGAGAATATTAATGAAACTTCTCCCCAGAATACAGATCGAAATGAACAGTTTTCATGTTCATTCATTCCTACTCCATTGAAATAATCAAGATGGGCATTTATCGTAGATGAATTTCACGAGCATGTGGGTGAAGTTAATTACTCCATGAGTCACGGTCATGAAGTCGATGATAGAGCACCTACCGTTAGCTACCAAGTGTGTAGATGAAGGTGCATGCTGCTGAGTGACAATAATCAGAATGTAGGAGATCTACCTGTACAGTAGATTAGCACAAGACTTTAAAGCTGGGCTCTCTGAACTTAAAGATTACCAGCAGAGTGCAACAGTCTAAAATTTACCATACATGTACATGTATTTTTATTGAATTTGAAATACTAGTGGCAAGAAACAAATTACTAATAGTGCACTGCCAAAAAATTCATGATAATTTCTCATTTTATTAGCATGAAATATCTTTCCATACTTTGTCTATTTCTTACCCAGTTTTCATTAAACTTCTATTTTTGTGGTAATTCTGATTCCAGAGAATTTGAAAATCTTTTAATTAAATATCATTTAATGTAGGCCTATGATCTGCCAAATCTCATAAAGGGTGGTGTTAGCACCATGGACCTACATGTAGAAGGTCCATGGCACCAACCGTGTTCCACAGTGCAGAGGGCCCTGCTTTGAGCACGTCTATTTTCAGTGCATGTTAAAGGTACAGTGTGTCTGCCCCCACCTCTCCAAATTGTTACAAGAGTGTCAAGACCAACGAACGTAGAGGGTAGCAACACACAAGCGTGTTGCTCTAAACACACAAGCGTGTGTTGCTCTAAGGAAGGTCAACTCCGCTCGAATTTTGTGACCACTCTAAAAAATAAGGGGGACTTTTCGGAAATTTGTCGAGTTGATTTTTTTTCATTTGTTAATTTGTAATATTTTTAATGAACAAGGTCGGTTATTCTAGGTAGAAATATTACAAATATTACTTTAATTTTTAAAGAAATTATTTAGCTTAAATAATCATGATTTTGACATTTTTCTCATTTTGGAATATTAAGTCTATGACGAGGATACCTCTTATCTCTTATTTTCCTCTGCTGAATTTCGCTGCACCACTAATAAATGCATAGACAACTACCGTAATAATCGAGGTCAATTTTCTGGCCTGGGTGCGCCGCTTCTGGGCCGGTCGCGTAGCTACTAGTAACGTTGATGATGCGCTGGGGCTTCAGTCGACTCGTCTTAGATCTTCTAGCAACATACACAATGACGTCTAATTTGCCTGGTCTGATTTGATAGTGCGGTACGGTGTGTCATCCCGTAGGACTAGCGTGCCAAAATTGATTTTTTGGTTGTTTCGTCTTCAATAGGGTCCCCTTAGACCAAAAACGATGGGGTTCAAATTTTCAGACCCCTCCTTCCCTTTGTGGAGGGTCCTTTTTGGCGCCATATTGGCCTGTAAAAAGCCCAATAGGATAATCCATTGTTTTCAACCTTATTTCTCACTTTTCTTCGCCAATTTTATTTTTGAGTTGTCTGAGGTGTACAAAAATGAATATTTGATGATGTTGTGATGTCAATATTTTTCATTTTGCCATACGGGGGGCGGATTTTGCGAAAAATGCCCCCAAATTGTAAAATATTACCCCAAAAAATATAATTTCCCCCCTTTTTGGCACTAGAATTAGGAAAAAGATTACAAAATGAAGTGCATATGTCTTGTTGTACAGTCCAATAACAGAGGAATACATCACATGTTATTTATATGATATTCTTGGTAAATTAATGTAAAAGTCACCTCCATTTCGGGATTTTATGCAGTGAAAACCTAACTACAACACTAGAGGGCGCCATAACTTATCACGATGATATTAGTGTGGTACGGTATATCATGACACAGCTCCTCCAGGATTTTTGTGCCAAATTTTTTTTTTTTTTTTTTGATTCACTTGGGTCCAATCTATCAGGAAATGATAGGGTTCTAATTTTCCCCACCCTCACCCACTGCCTGGGGGGGGGGGTCACCTATACCAAGACCCACTAAAATCAGGAGTATTAGTAATTTTGCGCCCGGTTAAATAAAATGAAATTTTTATGGTATTTTATCATCCCTATACAGCTAGAATGCCTATATCTGAAGGCTTCAAGTTAGACGAGAATCCTATCAACCATATCCCCTAATCCCCCCCCCCCCCAACTGACTGGCATACAACTTTCATCATTCGGCCACTCGTTCTAGAGTACAATTTACGATTAAAGGACTTCAATTCGAATTGTCAATTATATACTTCTCGGCTAATTTCCAATTACTGATAGACAGAAAGAAACTCATAAAATATATTTGAGCCCCCCCACACACACACACACGCACACACACACACATGCACATATTCATTATTGAAATAACACGTGATGTTTTGAGAACTTTCGAACTTACATTGTTTTTCAACAGTTTTTAATACTAATTGACCTCAGGAATAATATACTAAAAATCTACCAAAATCTGCATCAGGGAAATTGGTTATTTTCAAGATAGTATATCCAAGATGGCCACCATTCACTTAAAATTAATGAATACGACTCACTCATTATCCACCCTAGAATCCTAATTAGTTTCATACTCCATGGTATAGGATTTAAAATAATTTGTTGACACAGGGTAGAGTGAATATAAGGACCCAAGGATACCTGGAAATTATAAGATGGCATAAAAAAGGATGCCGTGTACTAAAAATCCGCAATCTGATTGAATGATTTTAAGGGTGAAGTAGTAAATTGGAAAAAGTTACAAGGACAGTGAGTGGTCTGGTGGGTCCAAAAATCCATGATGGCTTCAAAAAAATTATTCTGAAATAGCTGCTAAACTTAAAGCAGACATAGCTGATTTCATATCGTCCATGGAAATGTGATTTCGATGTTTAATTTTAAACCACTGGTTTTGGGTCAAGTAATATATAAGGATAAGTTACAAGGACAGTCAGTGGTCTGGTATGTCCAAAAATCAAAGATGAATTCCAAAAAATTATCTTAAAATAGCTGCTGACATAGTTCATTTCATACCGGCCTGGGAGATATCAGGTGGTTGTTTCATAAAGCGGGGGGGGGGGGGGGGGGGGGGGGTAGAATCAAAACAAATTAGATGCCCATACTATGAATCGGCATTGGAAATAATTGCTCTTGAAATGTGTCAGCTTTCAAATTTATTGATAAAATTACAGTGCCTAGAATTTGATTTTTTTTAGGGAAGTGCTTATCATAAGTTATGGCGCCCTCTAGTGTTGTAGTTAGGTTTTCACTGCATAAAATCCTGAAATGGGGATGATTTTTACATCAATTGACCAAAAATAATGATAAACATTACATGTGATATATTCCTCTGTTGTTGGATTGTATAACAAGACATATTCATTTCATTTTGTAATCCTTTTGTCCTAATTTTAGTGCCAAAAAAGGGAAAAATAATATTTTGGGGCATTTTTCGTAAAGTCCGCCCCCATATGGTAAAAGTTAAAAAACATTGACATCACAACATCATCAAATATTCATTCTCATACACCTCAGACAACTTAAAAATATAATTGGCGAAGAAAAGTGAGAAATAAGGATGAAAACAATGGATTATCCTATTAGGCTTTGTACAGGCCAATATGGCGCCAAAAAGGACCCCCCACAAAGGGAAGGAGGGGTCTGAAAATTTGAACCCCATCGTTTTTGGTCTAAGGGGACCCTATTGAAGCCAAAACAACCAAAAAATCAATTTTGGCACGCTAGTCCTACGGGAGCTGTGTCAGTGACATACCGTACCACACTATGAAGTGCAATTGCTTCAGGGCTGATGTTTATCAACGATGATTGTTCAAGGTCAGATTTCAAATTTTAAATTGCATTTTACTTTTAAGTCTATAAATCTTCATACAAGGCGCCGAATCCCCGAAATCCGGGTCTAAATTTCAACTTCGAGTCCGAGACTATGGACGGCGAAAAAAAAACTCATGCATCGGATGCATTGCATTGGCTGCGCGCTGCGCTGCAGCTGAGCTGCACAGCCAGGCGCTGGCGTCGCGTCGAAGGTCGATAATCATTGAGCAACCAAACTTCCAAAGCCAAATTAAAGCTTGAATAAACGGCCACCTATTCACATTTTCCCTGGTTTTCTTCAATAATTTCTAAGAAAAATCAGCCAATTCTGGGAAATTGATTGCAATGTTACATCGTTTGCAGAGTGCCATCATCGTTTTGCGTTAGACCTTAGTTATACTTAGATCTAGGCCTAGACTAGAAGAAATGGGAGCTAGATAGATTTTACACCATCTTAATTTATGATTTTGGGCAGAAAGGAGATTTGATTGACAGCATCCATATCTTAATTTGACCATTGATTCTGTGCAATCAAAGACTTTTACATAATTTGTTTGCCATATTGCAAGAATTGGTAAATTTTCCTGGGCCTGCATGGCCTGGGCTTGGCTGGCAGAACACATACTTTTTTGGAGAAATTTCGAAAGTGAAAGAGCAAAGTGACTGAGCTCGTCGTGATTTTATTTTTATGCATTTTCTAACTGAATTTTAAAGATTTCATGCCTAACGGTAAGGCCTAACGGTAACTTTTCAACCATTAAATCGTCTAGTTCTAGATCTAGACTTTACCATGTAGGCATTTAACGGACTAAAAAAATCATAACTAGCGGCTAGCCCATGCAGGCTGGCCTTAATTGAACCAAACTTAGCTTGCATGGACCAACCCTCAAATGGTCTAGATTTAGGCGTCCTATACTATAAAGACAATGTGGAATTCATCTGTTTTGAGTTTATTATTATTTTAGTATTTTTTATTGTTGCATAGACTATCTCATACCAACAAGTCGTGCTAGATCTATATATATTCTAGATCTACTTAGATATCCAGTGTGGAACAACATCTTCAACAAACAGATCGAGACTGGTCAGAGCATTTGTCTAGTTAGACAAATAAAGTTAGATCTTTAGACTTGGGTCTATCGATCAACTAGACAGGAATAACCGTCGTTTCTGGGGATTTATTCAACAATTTCTGACATTTTACTATAATCTCCATCAGTGAGTGAGCCAGCGCAGTTCAGCAGAGCAACCAAAATACAGAGACTGAAGCTTTTGGTTTATCGATCAACATGATCAAGATCTAGGTTAGATGTAGACTTCACTTATTACTGATTGGAATGTATTTCTAAATTTATAAGTTTTGGGGAAAATGGTGAAAAGAAATAACATACTACTGATAGATACGTGAATTATTTTTTTAATACCCATTGGCATTGCTGCCCGGCTGCTCTAATAAATAAATAAATAAATAAATGAGTCACGGCCTATATGGACTGCAGATAAATGCTGATCGACGCCTAGCAGAACAAGTACCAGTGCTAGACTAGGGGGTTGAAATCTAAGCAGACGACGGAGCATAATGTAGCTTATGCATAGAATGATGATGGGTTCAGCGAAGAGCCCAGAGAAAATAAGGGGGACATATTCAATCCCGAAATGCTTTGCGAGTGGTCACAAAATCGTCTCGGCGCAAATCACCTAATTCAGCCGTCTGGTGAAATCGCTGATAACAACAATCACCGATTTGGTAATGATTTTAGTTTCCTGAAACTTGCATTTGTAAAGTTTTGAATATCAAAGTGTGTTTTCATATTTATGTATATCCTTCAACATATTTTTTAATGTTATCTTTGATATCGTTGTAGTCATATTCTTTCATATTCGTTTCTTGATCACTACTAATTTGTTGTTGTATTTGATCGGCATTTGATTTCGTTGTCATGAACAATAAAATATGCGCACAGCTCAGTTGCATGCGCGTATCGAGTTGACCTTCCTTAGAGCAACACGCTTGTGTGTTGCTGCCCTCTACGTTCGTTGGTCAAGACCTTATAATAATTTGCATTTAGTTTTTGTAGATTGTGTAAATTAATTTGTAGAGCTATGTAGATGTTATGCTACACTAAAGTCACAAATACCTTTACAAACACCACGCAACTGTACCAACGATTTCCAATTATTGCTATATAAATTGTTCATACAGCATTTGTAAAGGTACTTATGACTGTAGCAAATACCAGGCAAAGTTTTACCCCAGTCCTAATTCTCTTTTTGTCTAAAAAATAATAAAGCCACAATGCTAGACCAAATATTTTCATAGGATAAATAACAGAATGAGTTTGTGACATTCACCCCAGGAGCAATGTGTGCTTTCTGATTGTAGGTTTCGATGATATCCTGCATTCACTTTATACAAATTTATAATTTAATGATGAGATGCTGTTTGTTTTGTTTAGCAAGTCAAAAGTATTTCCAACCCATTTAATTTCTATATATTTTGGAGAAATAAAAGGATCTTTATTCAGAATGACAATTACGTGTCCAAGTACCAAGAAATTGTGATTTATCATCATAAGATGAGACTTTACTAAACCATGGATTATCAAGATTTTTTTGTATTATCACTCTTCCCCTTTATCGCCCTATGTCAAAAGCCTGCATTTAATTTTATTTTTCTTTAATAATGTATGCAGTGAACAAAAATATGCATAATACCTGGTTTTGTACCATTGTACAGTTAAAAATTCTTGAGAATATGGGCATCTAAGTCTAAATTTTATGTCCAAAAAATTTAAGAGAATACATTAAATGCAGATCTTGTTGATATTTCAGTTGAAATAAATGCAAGATCTTTTGCCTACATGTACTTTAACAAGTATGTCTGCATGTGGTTTTTATGTTCATTGTCTTGTTTTTCTAGGATGAGTCAAGGATTAATACTGATATTAAGCTGGAGTGTGTGCTTCGGACTGAGTTAATGTAAATTGATATAGATAGGATTACCCTCTAATATACAGAGAGCTTTATGCTTTACTTTTCACTATCATGTACATGTACGTGTGATAAACACCCCTTTCTGCTGTGATGAAGTTAAATGAGGGCTTCCAATCCGAAAAAGGCGGCTCTCTACAGACAATGTTTATTAACCCGCAATTCGTGACGGTAAATCAACCCCAAGTGATTGTCACGTTTACGGTCGGCTGGTCGAGGTCCAGCGATGGTCCTCGCCTAGGCGGCTCACTTTATCCCATTAATGATTTGGAGGCTTTCCCCCGACTTGGCAGCTTATATTTAAAGCTGACTCATCCCGTGGCTATTGGTGGGGAAAAAAAGAGGGAGGAAGGCATCACTTCCAATAATTTACCAGTCGACTGATTATTTCATTAGGTTGAATCCTGTCTTTCTGATACCAATGGGTGTGGGATGATAGGAGGGTCATTCAGACTAGAATCATGAAACCTGGCTTTATTAATTAATTCAAAGTCTTTTGAATGTTGCCCATCAGGTGCATATACAGATGATTTTGAAAACTCAACCAGTTGAAAAAACAATCAATTTTTGTGTATTACTGCTGACTCAAATTTCAGCATTTGGGCAGTTACACATACGATATATGCATGAAAAGTTTTGATAAAGTAAAGAATAATTTCAAAAGAGTTTTCATTTATTTTGGGCCCTAACTAGTATATCTGTAGTGTACTTAGAATTTCCAACAATTATATTAAAAAAATTCCTAGATGCCATTATTATTTGAAACAAAAATATTTATGTGTAGATTGATGGTGATAATGAACCTGTGAATCCCACCCATCTGATATCCGAGTGGGACTGGGATGATCCGGGAGGAGATGGGAAGAGTAAACAGTGAAACTGAATGAATAGAAAAGGTTCTGCAGGAGCAGTAGAGTTCACAGATCTGAGAATGCTGTGTGTCAGGTTCTGTACTTGTGTACTTTATCGTAGTCGTCATGAGTGGGTTTCTGATATAGAGAGTGACATTGGTACTGCAGCAGTATACACGTGATTGTCTGTCTGGATCAAGTCCAAGGTACAGTATTTGCTGGAGTGATAGCATATGAGTTTTATGGGTTAGTCTTGACTTTGCTCTATGCAGATGTACATGTAGATGTACAGCACATATGTAGCTACTGGTATGTATACAAGTGGGCAATCTTAAAGGAGATTGATATTAAGTGAGTTGCAAATTTGTTATTTCTATCTTCATGTCCTACTACCGAGTTACATATCGTATTCTACCATGGCCATCACTACATCGAAACCAGCCATTTCGAGGACATGGATGGGACAGGCATTGCGAATGTACCAAGAATCATTAGGCGGTTTCAAACCGCCTCGATCACAAGAATCCCCGTTAAATTACGAGAACTTTTTAAGGCTAAAAAATACCCGTTAATTATTCCTGCATTCACACCGCCCGAAACACATCCTTCGGGATAAGTTCCCGAAGTTACGAGCATGCGCAGTATGGTCTGATAAGCAGGCAAGGCGCGAAAGTCAAAATCACTAGCCCAGCAGCCACCCACGCCTCCGCGCCCAACGACACGCTGGGCTAAAAGTTCCCGTAATTTGCTTTCACATCGCCAAAATACCTGCGACCTTGGAAAAATCCCCACGAAAGTTCTCGTAATTTCGCCAAGTACCTACTATTTAGCGGGTATTTTCTTTCGGGGATATTACGCGTAGTTTGCTTTCACATTACCAAAATACCTGGTATTTTCTGATCGGGGTAAATTTCCCGATCAGAGAATACCTGGAACTGGCGAACTTCGAGGCGGTCTGAAACCACCTATTGAAGCTTCCTCACTCTTCGGACCATGTGTCAACTCCAATTATTGATCGATCGATGCTCAAAATAAGTGGAAAAGCTAAAGCTGTTTAGGCTGTGTGTTCAGCTTGGGACAGCTGCCAGTGTGCACTTCGCATCAGGTGTGGGGTGAAAATTAATTTGAGCTCCTGTAGTAAGGCTAGCGTTGATCTTGGATGCAGTGTATTTTAATCATTTCCCAATGATTCTTCCATACTGTTCTTATCTTTATTGTGGCTGTTCACTTCAAAATTGTTTGCTGGACGATGGCAATATAGAGAGAGGGGAACTGCAGACTGGGAGAGATGCAAGTGGCAAGGGGGGGTTGGAATGAAGAGAGATGAGGGTGAAAAAGAAGGAGAGTGGATGGAGAGGGGGAGAAGGAATGGAAAGGAGAAAAAAGAGGGAGGGGAGCGTAAAGGGAGTTGACAATCATAAAAATGGGAGAGAGAAGCCTGGAGAGATGTTGTCGAGATTGGAAATGAGGAAGGAAGCTACATGGACGCCTATACCATTTTGGCTTGGGTGCTGTGGGGGTTTCAAAACAAATTATTGTGCACTGGCATATCAATGTACCTGGCTCATTTTATAACATGTTGACTGTGCTTTTCTTATTTGTTGGAACTAGGAAGCCCCTAGTTTTGCTGTAATAAGTTGCAGCGATCTGAAGTTGGATTCATGTAGGGTGGGAAGACACTTCAAGACAGTCTGGGATGGGAGGAGGGGGAAGAGCCAGCTTAGGAAGCGGAGGGGCGAGAGACAATAGTGAAAGCCAGAAAGCTTTAAAGGAAGTAGAATGAAAAAGACAAGTTGAAAAAAAATACTGTCTTATAACAAAAGAATGAATGCTGCAGCCAAGCCACAATGGATGAAAACGTTGAAGACATATTCTAGTCCTGTTCATAATGTTGTTTATTGAAATTGGTCTACTTCATGCGTCACTTCCATGACCCGACCATGGTTTGATCAGGGAACTGTGGTTGGATGTTATGATTGACGCTTGGTTTCCTTGATGGATCATCTAGGATCTGGGGAACCAAGGGTTGAATGGAAAGGCGTTAACCATATCATAGGATTGCGAGGACCTGTTCAGGGTCGTAACCCATTGATTATGAAAATGCCTTTGTTCCAGTTAGATAAATGTTTTGATGGATCCTTTTTATATCGGGGTATTATTGACTTATGTGAATCAAAGGTATCACTGTCTCGGAAAGTTGTGCATACCTGTAGTCAAAACATTTTATAGGAGCTTCTTTTTTATCTGAGGTAAAGATGAAAGGGGGGGGGGGGCGGGAGGGGGACATTTCTTAAAGCAATTACTTGCGATCAATGACTTTCACAGACAATTACTATGTCATATGCAGGGACTGAAATCTTTGAATCATGGTCAGATTTAAACAAAAACTAATTAAACCAATTTCATAGGAAAATCATTTTTCAAGATAGCAAGGGAATGGAGAGACAATATCCAAGTATTTGATTGAATTTTCAGTGTACTCATTTATCTTGCCCCTTGACAAGATTAAACAAAGGATGAGATGACTCATTATTTACTACATGGTCCAGATATATTATATATTAGGTTAAAAAAAAATAAAATATACTTTAAAAAGTTTGATAACTAGCAGTGGTTAGTGCTGGCAAGATAATTTGAATGAATTCACATCTAATTCATTCATTCATTTATTGGTTTTTACAACAATTTTCATAACAAAAATTTCGACAAGAAAGTACATATCTAGAATTTGGCATAAAGATAAACAAATAGTTTTGTTTATTGATCATCCAATGTATCATACATAAACAATTTAAGTTTTATTTTCTGTTACACAATGAATAAGTTGGTTGCAAAGTTCTGTAAATCTACCATTTTCCCTACCTTCTTTTGTGTAATGTAAATAATCTTTAACATTCTTGTGGATACTGCGGTTATTCATTTGCTTGTATTTTTAACACGTAGTAGTACACAATAAAGGTATTGCCTGCAAGGTCATCAACTAAAGAAAAAGGTGGTTGATATTTAGTGGACCTACTATATCTAGGTAGAAGTTTTTAGCTTGCCATAGACAAGACTGTATTTCCACTTGGTGAGATTACTGCAGTGAGTGCAAAAAGCGGAATATTGAAGGAGAAACATTGAGCCAATTATTAGTAATACTCCCCATCTGACATTTATCTCTCCCATATGCTGCTCGGAGGAAAAAATATTGAAGTTCATTTTCTTCGTGCCCAGAAACCAAGAAATGCGTGAGAGAAAGGAACAGGTTAGAAGACCGTAAATCTAGAGGAGGGATGACTCAAAGGCAATTGAAGGGGCTCTGTGGAGATTTATGGGATTATCACTTAGATTAGCTTCTTTGCAAGAATGGTCTTGATGGGGACATGGTTTTACGGAAGAGGATGGACTAATAGGATAGAATGGGGCTTCTTTATTATCATGAGGAAGAGCTTCCATGTATGTATGTTTATGGTAACATGTTTCAGGTTGTACTGTACAGAAGAGGAGAGATGGATAATGGGGGGGGGGGGGGGGGGGTGATACTGTGCCTTGTATAAAATCCTTTGATGGGTAGGCCTACAATTGTTTGTTGTTCTGAATAAGATTAGGATAGAATCAGAGGATGCAATGAGCTTTTTACTATTTTTGATGTTTTTTATACTTGGTATACAGTTAAATTTCCCTTGAGAGTTTGCCATATTGTAGCTGTTGGGACTTGCGATGAGTTTCTGTTGAGAAATAGGTTTGCTGGAGGTGGTTGTACAGATTATTGGACGATAATGCTGTCTTACAGTTACAGATATCTCGAGATGAAGTCTTGATTATAAAAAAAAGAAACTGGGACAGTTCTACAGGGGCATCTTGTAGGCCATACATTACCTGTGCTAGCTTGACATGGAAATGGGTGTTACATGTAGGGGACATGTTTTTTATTCCAGATGGTTGAAAACATTAATGTAACGATAGAAGGCCCTTTTCCCACAGATTGGCCTTCTTGAAGTTGGTTTATAGGGACATTGCTTTACAACATGTGGATAGCAAGAGGGGGGGGGGGGGTGCTAATCTTTATTCTTCCTACATGTACATTGTAGATGGCACGTACAGAGAATATTGAGGGGTGGGGGTTGCCTCTTCATTAATACAGAGCTCCAAGGGTAAAAGGTTGTCTAGGCGACACCAATGTAATGGGATTTGAGATTGCTATGAAGAAGCATGGATCCTACTAGAACATGGAAGAAGCGAAGCGAATCTGAATTGACTCTTTCCATAAGTCATCTTTACTGAAATGAGGCTATTCCCAAAGAGAAAATAATTAGCATTTGTGATGATGTAAATGAGGCCATTACAGTTCCATCACTAAGGACCCCTTTGTAGAAAGGACATGGTCCATGAGATGAGCTACAAAATTTGAGTCTATATATGACATTAGGATGAGAACAAGGTTATAAGGATTAGTATCATTGAATCCATTTTCTGTTTGTTACTCAATTTATCCCTAGAGCTGAAAATAGCATGATGTGAACAAGGCTGGTAGGATGAGTGTGCATTATTATGGGATTAAACATGTAGGCCATGGACAGTAGGCCTTACAAATAATACAATGTGAATTCTACACCATTCTTTATTTTTCTCTTTGATATGATATGGCTTGAAATATATAGCCTATGTTTATACCTTGATTTGAAGTATTTCCACTCACAATCTCATTCATGCATCAGTAATATTGATTTTAGGAAATATGCATATGAATTATGAAAATAAGTAGCCATGCCTTATTCTATGTATTAAAAACTTCATTGAAAAAATTCAACAAAAGTGTGAGGTGGAATCAGAAAATAATGCATAAAATTATTTCATGTACATAAATGAGAATTATTAGTATGTCAGTACAACTTGTACAGCCTTTAGAACTGCTGAATGTAATACGGAATCTTGGGTTACAGATATTAATCCATTTTAGTCTGAATTGACATGAAAACAAGTTCAATTACAATCTCAAGTTTCAGGACTTCCAGGATTACTTTATTTGAAGGCAGATTTAAATTGATTGTATTTTGTATTTTCTTGTCTGATAGTGCTTTGATAGTTTAATGACTACAATCCCATGAAATTTCTTTTGTGTGTGTGTGTGCATTATTTCCATTTGGATATATGTGTTGCTTTTTCATTTTTGCATTCACAATCATTTTTTTTCCTCTAAGGACTCAGACCTACATAGTGCATTAAAACATTGACCAATTTCTATGGACAAATGTATAAAGGTAAACAAATATATATATACACCAAAGAATAAACTTAAAGCAAGCAATTTATTGTTTTGTTTTTTGATTTTCACTCAATCCTGCAGGTTCTTCGTGTAGGCAGACAGCAAACATCAGTCTCGGACAAGTCTAAAACATTTTGTTTCAAAGCTTAGACTGGAGAAACTTCTCTGGAGCCATAATTGTAAGTAGTAAACCTCCAGTGATGGAATACAGTGATAAATACATGTATAATGCAAGTTTTGCACAGTTGGATATGATTTGAATGCAGATACAGCTATGTGGACATGACCCCCATGAAATTTAGTTCATATGTTTATTAAAGTTTTCATATCGTTCAAGTTCACGTTAAGGCAAAGTCAGAGCTCAGTTTAGACCGAAACTGCTAGCAGGTATCCTTTCAAGTTTGTTCGCCGGTTCTTCTTGAAGGATTCCATTGATAATATACCCTTCCTTATAGACCTCAAGCAAAACTCATAGATTATCATCTAAAAAACTCCTTTCCCATTCCCCCTTCAAGTAATCTCCTTTTCCCATTCTACACCAATCGAAGGATAATACACTCTATCACCTTTCTAGCCAGCAGTCATGATTGAATAAGTTGGGAGTTTTTCCTGTAGATTTTTTGTTTGAGTTTGGGATCTAAAATCTTAATAGTACCCTACCTAATTCAAAAGCCTGTTATATATGAATAAAAGGTCTCTGCTGGTGGCTATTTTCTTGTCCGAGAAGTATTATAGAAGTATACGATCCCCAACCATGCAGCACAAGAACTTTTCGCAGTATTGATGGGAACTTGGCAAAGTTTTCAGCTGAAGAGTGTTAAAAACTAACACACAGTATTATTGTATGTACATCAGTTTGGGTTTATTCTTGTTGTGATCTCATATTTTTCTTTTTTCTTGAAAACCCGGGAAGATGTACACCGGTACCTCATAAATTTTCACTTTTTCAATAAAAAATGCATCAAATTTAAAGCTGACTGATCAAGAACTATCACCATTGAGCAATAAAGGATGCCCTTTGAATAAGGAATTGGTGTGTCATTGGAGTGTTGTATTTTCTTTTGAATGCCTTCCCCACATATTACATAAGAATTTGCAGCTGACAAATCACTAAAATTTAAAAATAAATACATGTATATAGTATATATATCTATAAAAGTTGGGATTACATAACAAATTGTTGCTATTAAGAATCTGAGCATAGAGCTATAAAGGGGTTGTTGCCTTTTGATCAATAGATGTATGGTCATTGTAGGATTGTATCCAGACTATTTCTATTGATGGTCTGTCATTGAAGATGGCTCAGAGATGGTCATGGGTTTGAGGCATGTTGTTGAAATGAACAAACCAATTTATGTTATTAATTTAGCGGAACCTGGGCCCATTTTACAAAGATTTACAATTCTGGTAACTTGGGAATTGTAACAACCGTGATTTTGATTTGCTGCTGTGTCCTGTTACCAAGGTAGTTTCATCCACCATAATGGCAAGCTCATCTACCGGTAATTATAATAAGTCTGTTTTTGATGGAACCCAGGACTTTGTTACTGAACAGGAATTGAATGATGCGATTGAGTTAGAATGGATTTAATACCATTGAACATTGTAATAATGACTTGGTTAATAGTTTTGTCCAAGTTTTCGGCCATTGAATGTTAGTGAGATGCTGTCAATGAACACAAAATTTTAGTTTTGCCTGTATTAACAGGAGTTACTCTGTTCCTGGAACTAGACTATGTTGTGAATGTAGTTTGTAATATAGTCCTTGGATGATATCTATTGAACGGGAGAAATATATTGCCATTGAAAAGGAATTGTCTGTTGCCAGTTTGTGCCACGAAACAGGACTAGATGGGAGAGGAGTTTTTTCCTAAGTCCTTGCAAGTCCTTTACACCAATAGGACAGGCGTGTATGTCTAGTTCTGAGGATATTGTGTTTGATGTTTATGCTTCTGAAACATGATCTTCCAATCAATTCATTTGGCGTTTGTCAATTAAGGTCAACAGGGTATCTATATCAACAAACTGATTTCGCTTTTCTAACTTTTTAGAAAACTTCTAACTTTTTAGATTTCCAGAAGCAATTTCGGGAATCTGTCAATGATCCATGAAGTATACTTAGTCCCTGAAAATTAGATTACGGATTCCAGAATTGATTCCAATGTAACATGACCCCATCAGACCTGCATATGCACATGGGAAACATTTCAGGCAGCTTCTTGCGAAGCACTTGCTCTTAGCCTATCAAATTGAAAATTTTCAAAAATTTTATCAGAATATCATTGACAAATCACTCCATGAAACCTCTTCCATGTATGGCTTCTTTTGCTTAGTGTTTCAGTTGAATCATATTAAAAAAAAAAAACTTTTTTTTTCATTTTTGAGCAACAGCATATTTGTACTCATCATCACTGGTATTTAACGAAAGAAACGGACCTCCAAATTTAGTAAATCACATCTCATTTGCAACCACTTTATATGTGGCTTTAAAGCTTTCCATCACAACCGATGCAATCATCCGATTCCTAATCAAGCTAGCTGAGATTGAACCCTTCGTAATAAACTGCTGCTATTCAGGCAAATGCCACATTCCATCAAGCTTTATATTTGTGTCTCGGAGCAAGGAATATTATTTTGGACCTACTTCAGCTTGAGCGCGTTTCCCCTCCAGCCCCTTCAAGCTATATTTGCATTAAGTATCAATCAATTTTCTCTGTCTCTGTTTTTCACTCTTTCTCTCTCTGTCTCTCTCTGTTATGCAATTGTTTGTTTCTATTTGACAAATGATAAATGGTAGTAATAACCAATATGGGCATTGATTAAATAAAGTCATGCATGTAATTTAGTTTTTAATAAATGTTTGAGGGACTTTGGAGTGTATGGCGAGTTGACAGTGTGCGGGTATACAAACGTGGGTTTTACATCTATGATAGGAGAACGACAGTGATGATGCTGCTGATGATATCATTGTTCATTATGGTGGATGAGAAGTTGCAAAATTTACAACAGTAAATGTCAGGAGAGGTGAGAGTATAAAGTTTTTCCCCGAATCAGTTATCTTTAGATTGAATCTTGTGTGATGCAGTTATCTTGGTAATAATTATTATTGGCTTTCTCAGAATAATTCGCATAATAGTAGGCCCTATTTGTTTACTGATTAAGATGTCATAGATGTTGGTTGCAAATACTATAAAGCTGTTAGTGATAATTTATTCTCTGTTTTCATTTGTGTATCCAGGGGGAAAGGGCGGAGGGGAGTTGTGGTTGGGGGAGGGAGGGGTAATCGTAAGGATCGTAATCTGAGGATAAAGGGCGACTATTTCTAATGCAGCAAATCATTTCCTGACACTCATTAACTGTTCTTGGGCATAGGCACTGCCAAGGGTGATCGCAATCTTTGTTTAAAGTCATTTAAACCTCTTGCCCCACCCCGAGGGGACAACTCTTACCCTCCCTATCCCTAGTTTTTTCATTGTTTGGTTGATATGATGAGGGTTTGTCATCTCTCATGAGACTGGCAGGGTGAACGTGACAGAATCAGATTTAATTTGAAGGAGATGAGCGGGATTAATATCGCTGTGGTAGAACCAGGTTTGGGAAACGATTTTGTAGTCAAGATGAGAGGCACATTGCATGCGAGGTAGGAGAACGTGATTTATTTTTATACTATATAGTACATGTACATCTCATCATGGTTTATTTAAATATGGTTTGTCTGCACAGAAGCCTTTGATCTTGATAGGAAAATACATGTATGTATTGTCAATGTCATATCAATCAACCCATTATGATGCATTAAGAGTGAATCATTTAATTTGGTTGGATTGTTTTTAAAAAAAAAAAAAAGCACCGAGCACTTTCATGAAGTACATTGTGTGTATTAGTTCTCAAAGAACAATTTGATTCTTGTTAACAAATTTTGTAGAGGAAGGAAGAGGGGGGTGGGCAAATGAGAAGAGTAATGATATTTTACAGTATATTCACTTATGTTTATGGAATAAAAGGTCAATTGAAACTTTCAAGAGGGAATATCTTACCTTTTTTTTTAAAGTTGGCCCTATGTTTGTACAACTAAATAGTTGACAGAATTAACTACTTGTTGTATGATGATCTTGCAAAACTACAGTCAGTTTTTAATTGACTCAGAACATTTCTCATATACATATGACGGTGACAAATCTAATGAATGGCAATGCAAATATGTGATACTTAATTATCTTTTTAAAAATACTATATCCAGGACATCATAGTCTAAATTCCATGTGAAACTTATACTCTTTTCATAAACCCATCCTCCAATTAGCCACCTAAGAGTAATGCGGATAATTCAATAAAAATTGCGTTCACAAACTCCGAAAATAATCCGCACTATTTTTACGAGCGCCCGTCCTGAAAAAGGCGGATAATCATCATGACAACTTGGACACGCCCCCTCCGATGCGGTGGTGTTGGAAAAGGGTGACCTTGTGACCGCACCATGGCAATTATCCGCATTATTTGGAAATGCGTTCATAAAGTCAAAATCTGGTGCTATTATGCGGATAATAGCAGCATCAAAATAATGCGGATAACTCTGGTGATTTTACGACCAAATTATGCTGTTATTAGCCGCATAATTGGGTTTATGAAAGGGGTTCTAGGTACATTTTACAGTACACTATTTACAGTATGTACCTGTATCCCATCATGGAACCTACTCCCATCGATAAATAAGTCTACACTCTTGGTTTTATTGGAAGTACAGTTTTTGCGATTGAAACTGCTCACAATAGGTGTAATGTACTATGACAATCATCAACACATTCCACTTTGAATGGAATTCCATATTAAATACACTCAAGACCAGTTTATATATTCCCCATGCATTTTCCCATGGAGAGGAATTTCCCCCTTCATTCAGAATTAATTTCCATGGATATATTTTGATATCACAGGATTTGATTTATGAAGGGTTGAATAGCTGCATTCATCACAGGACGTCAGTGGTTTTACGTGGTATGAATAATGTCCGTGATTAAGAATGATACGACTCATAGTATGCCTCTTTCGACAACAGAATAAATATCATGTATCGTTTAATATGAGATTGCAGCTTGTGGTTGTGGGAATATTTCTGAGCTTTTGTGTAATCATACATGTATGGTGGCTGATTAAAAAAAAAGGATCTCAACCTAGAGAATCATTTTGAAAGCTTGCTAAAAGATAAAAATCCCCTTTGAAATTTTTGTGTACATTGTAGGTCTACAATCTTGAATCTGGAGTGGACTCCTTTTGAAATAGTTTGTATATATTCCTTCATGGGTACATGTACACTCCATGGCTAATGAAAAATCCTAAAGAATTCATTCATGATGACTTTTTACATATGATCCTGTGACACTTGCTCCAGTCTTAATATCTCAGAAGGCATAGGGTTAGTGTTAGGATTGTAATAGGGTTTTGTTTCAGAATAATGTTAAGATTAGGATTAGAATTTATTTAGTTTTGGAGGTAAGGTTTTATGTTTGGCATAATGTGCAGAAATTTCCTTGGCAGCGAAATGTGAAATAATGTCATGGAACCCTAGAAAGAGCACGCATTTATCATTAGGATTATGATTTTGGAGGATTCAGTACATCATAATTTGTAGATTTTGTACTACTACATGTGTGTTTTTTATGATCTAAAGCATTTTGTTTACATGACCAATACAGTATGATTGCTCTTTATGTGGGTACAGTGTACCCAATTATGGGTTTATTGGGAGTAATATGCCCTATAAAAGTGGTAATTTGTGAGGTTTTTCTTTTGAAGGCAGGTAAGGCTTGTAGTTTATTGTACGCTGTATATATGAATCCTATAGAAAATATGAAACAACATGCCTATAACACAATAAGTGAAAGTGATAAAAAAATATGGCAATTTTCTCCTTAATAAGTAGATTTATGAATACTTAAGAATATATCTTCACCAACCCTCTATGATTCCTAATGCCATTAATCTAGTCCTTATAAGACAGCTTTCTCACTACCTTCCTAATACTAGTTTACTGGAAACTAATGAGAATGGTCAAAGCAATCTTGGAAGTGATCTTCCAAACCGGTTCATAAACCACCTCGCGATGTAGTTTTCAAGATCGCTTTGCTGCGTTAACTGGTTTTAGTGTAAGTGAGGACACAACCATTCTTTGGGAAGCGATCTTCATACATTTTGAGGCTTGAGCACGCTACTCCACATGACAGGTGTAGAATGCCTACACCATGTTTTCGAATTTCACGCAAAACGTGTCACCCCACTGAGAGCTTTTCCATAGCACCAAGATTACTTTACATGAAGTGACTTTGAAATCCACTTTCTTGTGATCAAATGGGAATGCTATCAAAGCGATCTTCCAAACTGGTTTCCTGAACCGGTTCCAGTAAACTAGTTTAAATTTTAGAAAGGGTAATGGGAATGGTATCTAACACTCCTTCCTACACATAATTGGTTCTCCATCCTATTCTCTCATTATGCAATCATGTATTCTAAATATAAAATTTTTCGCTGATCCTGCCCAAAATTTCAATACAATCTCCAAATCATACCTTACAATCCGCTCACATTTCAGAGGTACCCCACTTGATTAGATAGACAAAGTTTGTTTAGTGAGTCAGGAGTAAACCTCAAATGTTATTCCTGCTCATTTGCCATAATTTCAGGCGGAATATACAAACATAGCTTATGATATCAAGGGGGAACGAGAGTGTTTGCATATCTCCTTAATTTCATTTTAACTGTTTCTCTATCCTTGTTTGGATGCTGGATACTGGATGAGGATGTCTCCAATGATGGCGATGAATCAGTCTGGTTACACTTCAGGGATTTATATATACATTTACCACATTCCTTTTTCATAGCGTGAAGTGCTACATTGTTTCTGTAAGAGCCTGAATGTGCTAACATATTGGATATTTGTACGACACTGCATACATACATATACATTAGAAATTTTTTTTACAACAAATCATGGCTTTTGCCTCAAGTTTTGGATTTCATGATTGCTAGGTTGGAAACAGTTACAATAAAAGTCTCTCTTGTATTGTAATCTCTAATAGCTTGAAACCAAACAATGTCACAAAATTTATAAGACCCTGAAAATTGTGGAATATGCTCCTAAAATTTAGCTTAGTATTTCAAAAGGTAAATGAAAATGACTATATCTATGAATATGACTTCTTTTTGTATGCCGGGCTTACATGAAATAATTTTTGGGACTTTTGGGAACTTGTTTGTAATAAAAATTATCATCTACACTTCAGCTTAAAAAGTCAACACTATGTACATCTGCTATTTGGTAGGTTTATTATCAGCAGTAGTCTAATTGTCCTTGCATTCATCTAAGCTGTTGTAAATGGCCCCTTAGTAATTAAATAAGTCATCATTATATATTCACCTTGCAGCGATTACGATTCATTCAGATATATTAGCTGTTAATAGAAAGAGAATTACATCATGCAGTCCAATGGACAATGCAACTGACTGATCAAATTAACAATGAAGTGTTTGAAATATTTTTGGCAGGATTTTTTCATCCCCTGATATATAATCAAGAAAATTTGTTTGATTTATCCATACATTTGGATATTATTCAAATGAGTTATTAGTTTCAACAAAGCTCTTCGTTTTGCATATCTTAATAGGGACCCATTTCATAGAGACTAACTGCCAATTACTACTCAGTACCATAAAATTGATTGTGATTGGCTGCTGAACCCTGTCACTACATTGCCACAATAATACCAAAGTTGTAATTTTTATGAAACTGGGCCCCAGAAAGAATTACAGGTGAATAGCCCCTTAAAATTGACAACCCATGCCCAATAATATGAAATATATTCACAATAAAGGGCCTATACACTGTATATCAATGTTTTTTTAAATCAAAATTTGATGTCAAGAATTAATTTCAATTATTACAATTGTGAGTCAGTATATTTCGATGAGTAATCCTAGCGCTAATGGGATTGGTATATCAGTTTTTTAATTCACGATATGCCATAGAGCATGACTTGGGATTAATTATTCCAGACAGACATGCATACTGTAGCACACTGACTTCATATCTAATAGAGAAAGCATACAAATGCAATTAATTGCTTGATTGTACTTAAACTGTTGTATTCACAACATATGTGTAATGGCCCCTATAGCTAGTATTTTTATATTTCAAAAGCTACATTGACATTTTACTGACATTAAAAAAAACATACATGTACCTTCACACACAAGCAGTGACTTTCCTTTTATATTGTGTCTTTATATTACAACCAATTTCTGATTTCTTAGAAAATTTTTCTAATTTCCAAATTTGATTAGCAGATTTTGGTGTCTGGGAAAATTATTTTTATATATTTTTTTGTACAGTCCTACATGTACATGTATATGTATGGAAGCGTTTACTATGCAGAAGAGATTCTTAGTAGCAGTCATGTGAAAAATACCTAATAAACCATGAAAATAACCCTAACTACTACTAAAAAATGAAGGTAAAAGGTTAATTTTATTAGTACCTTCAAGTGAATCAATTTCCTTCCAAGGTGTGTGATATTTATATCATAAATATCCTACAAGTAACTTTATTTATATTTCAATTTTTGTAAAATGATGTGTAGATTTGTAAAATGATGTGTACATGTAGATTGTTAGTTTGACGAGCTCCCTATATGACTAATAGTAAGAGAGCAACAGAAAAAATTATACAGGAGAAATAATTTATGGGTCTAAGTGCAATATTTAGATTTTATAAAATCTGATAAGGGGATTGTGATTGTTGGAGAAAGACAATTGAGAAAAAGTTGGGAACTCTTAAGAGAATTTAAACAGGAGGAAGAACAAATGAAAGAAAACTGAAAAAGGATCAAGGAAAGAAAAGAAAACTGCTAAAATGTATTAAAACATAGAAGTATTCCATGTAGAGTGAAGGAAGTACGTTTTGTGAAAGAGTTAATAATACTGCAAGCCAACACGAATGTTGTCTATAATGTTCATCTATCTTATATTACTTGTATCACATTCATTGATCACAAGCACATTTCTCTCCACATTGTTGAAATCTTTCAGCAAAAGCAATCATGTAACATGAACAGTGTCTTTTCTCAAATATCATTAACCTCCCTGCCCTTAATTCCATACCACTTTCTCATGTAGCATCGATCATAATGTTTTCACTGTAAGCAATACCATCCTTGTTATTGGACGAAAGAGCTCAAGGGGAGAATAGTCCAGTTTATCTGGTAAACTATGGTACGTGGCAAAAGTAGGGAGTTCTCAATTCCCTGGTATATCATCCATGAGGCAGTGCTGCACCAGCCCGAGTTTGCTCAATCTCAAGATTTTAGCCCGATCAGCCCTCTTCGTGGTTAATCTCAAGATTCAAGAAACCCATCTCCACCAGCGCTAGAAGAGCAACTCGTGCCCGAGTGAGGCATTAATGTATTACGGTATGATGCCGTGAATAAATAATTCCAAGTCAAATCTCAAGTGCGTCTGCACCCGCGAATTAGCGGGATAATTTGTTAATGGTGTCGATTTTGCAAATAAACCTAAGTTGACTTAAGATTGCAAGCTCAAGATTAATCCAGCGAACTATCTCAATGATTGCATCTCCATTACAAATGATTTCGAGATACATGTAGTTCAGAGTGGGATAATTTTCTTCATCAGAAATAGCGCGATTATTTGAAACTTGGGCTGTCGCTGACCGCCCTCTTGAGGTAAATTCCTGCTATGAGAGATGGGTCTTCTTCCATAGTAAGTGCTGCTTCATGATGAAGATAAACACGCTGGTTGTGTGTGTGGAACTTTTCATGTACTGTTATTTTTTTCATAATAAATTGAAGAGAAATGCCAGTAGTTGCAGGAAACACTAACTTCATGAGAAAGTCTGTAAAACCAGGCTTAATTGTCAGTATATCATCGAGGATCTAGATCTGGTACAGTTACATAAACTGAACTTTGTGAAATCTTGAAATCTATGCTGAAAAATGTTCACTCTGAAGATCACCAACACAGATAAGCGCACGTGGCACAGTCTATAATCATTGGTTTGAAAAACGGGCCCGACGCTTGACCCGAATCCTGTGCTTATTTGCTGATTTCTCAGCAATTACACATATTCTTCCAGAATTCTTTGGCACGTATGTTTTATTTATACAAACAGACACTTTGGTGGTCATTTCATTGGATTCTGTACGAACTCATTGTCTCACCTGCGAAGCAGAGTGAGACTATAGGCGCCGCTTTTCCGACGGCGGCGGCGGCGTCAACATCAAATCTTAACCTGAGGTTAAGTTTTTGAAATGACATAATAACTTAGAAAGTATATGGACCTAGTTCATGAAACTTGGCAATAAGGTTAATCAAGTATTACTGAACATCCTATTAGAGTTTCATGTCACATGACCAAGGTCAAAGGTCATTTAGGGTCAATGAACTTAGACCATGTTGGAGGAATCAACATCGAAATCTTAACCTGAGGTTAAGTTTTTGAAATGTCATCATAACTTAGAAAATATATAGACCTAGTTCATGAAACTTGGACATAAGGTTAATCAAGTATCACTGAACATCCTGCATGAGTTTCACGTCACATGACCAAGGCCAAAGGTCATTTAGGGTCAATGAACTTTGGCCGAATTGGGGATATCTGTTGAATTCCCATCATAACTTTGAAAGTTTATGGATCTGATTCATGAAACTTGGACATAATAGTGATCAAGCATCACTGAATATTTTGTGCAAGTTTCAGGTCTCATGATTAAGGTCAAAGGTCATTTAGGGTCAATGAACTTTGGCCGAATCGGGGGTATCTGTTGAATTACCATAACTTTGAAAGTTTATTAGTCTAGTTCATTAAACTTGGACATATGAGTAATCAAATATCACTGAACATCCTGTGCGCGTTTCAGGTCACATGACCAAGGTCAAAGGTCAATGAACTTTGGCCGAATTGGGTGTATCTGTTGAATTACCATCATAACTTTGAAAGTTTATGGATCTGATTCATGAAACTTGTACATAAGAGTAATCAAGTATCACTGAACATCCTGTGCGAGTTTCAGGTCACATGATCAAGGTCGAAGGTCATGTAAGGTCAATGAACTTTGGCTATGTTGGGGTTTTTTGTTGAATAACCATCATATCTCTGTAAGTTTATTGGTCTCGTTCATAAAAAGTGGACATAAGAGTAACCATGTATCACTGAACATCTTGTGTGAGTTAGAGTAGTATTCAAAGTCAGCACTGCTGCTATATTGAACCGCGTGATGCAGGTGAGACGGCCAGAGGCATTCCACTTGTTTTGATATTGTTACCACAACTGGCATTTACCTTTAAGCTCTTGTTCTTGTAGTGCAGGTGCGAATATATACATGTGTAAGTAAAAACATTCTTGTTTTTAGCGTTTACTTCTGCATCCTACTCATGAAGGCATTGAAGGCATCAACAGAGGGATAATGGGCTGGGTCATTAGATACCTTTAAAAAAATGAAGACAGATTGAGTGCATGTATATACTGGTATTTCTTTTCTTGATCTTTATAGAAAATTGTATAAAAATGTATAGGATAAAAAGATGGAAATAAAGGGAGAGAGGGGTGGGGTGGGAGAAAGAATGGAAGAGGTCTATAGGGGATGAGCAACCATTTAAACCACTCATTATTTGTATTTGGCACTGGTCTCCCGTGCATTCATATAAATCTGGATTCTATCACAATCAAACATAACGAGCGAGAAGTGATGAGTAAGAGAGCACATTAGAAATGGATGAGTGGCAAACCACAAGGCATTTACCTCAGAAATGTGGTACTTCATCCCTGGTTCTAACATTTCCCTAAAATAACCATGGAAGTCTTAAATATGGATTCTTCCGACCCATGAGACCATTAACCTTCCGTCCCCCATTTCCATTATTCATACGCTGTAATTGATTGTGCGGACGTTGACGCCAGCATCACAAATCGTCATAGCGATGAGCCAGTCTGAGCCTATATTCTGGTGGTGGTACTTCTGGTGATGGTGATGATGATGGAGTAAGCTTTTCACATGTGCTATCAATTACACAACCATCTTCGTCATCGCCTTCTAATCATTTCCCCACATCCCACGCTTTGTCACTTCCAAAGAAATCTAAGGTCTTGGGTAGGGGTGGGTCCAGGATTGTTCCAAAAGTGGGGGGGGCACATTTTCCTTAGGAAAAATCTGACAAGCAAAAAAAAATATGGTCAATTGATCTGAGAACTTAAAAAAAATCTGATACTGATTTGATTATAACTTTGATAATCTGCAAGTTATAATGGTGGCATACATTTATAAATGATGAGTTATGAAAACATTTGAGCTGTTAACAATGAAATGTACTAAATCAAAGAATAAGTTCTTCTAAAACTAATCTTTCACACTCAGTACATTAAAGATCTCCTGTATAAGCATAATCATAATTTTTTTTCAATTAAATTATTTTTTCAATATGGATACATGACAAAAGTCTAGGAGACTTCCATGTATGTGTAAGACTTTATGTCTGTCCATGATAATGATATGGATATAGGATATTGTATTCCTATACATGCTGTACATGTTTTACACAAGGGACATCTCAAAGATGTAGGCAATGAAGACTTCTTTGGCTCTTACCCTTGAGATGCCCATGGGTTAACAGCGTGCATACATATGCATAAATGTATATTACTCTGAATTGAAAGCTATTCTTCAAAGAGTTCCTTATACGTTGTAACAGGTGTATTGCAACATAAATATGCAAGATTTTATCTTCATATTATTCTTACCGAATTCATGAATTGCCAATTTGAGAATGTTTATTTCCAATTCATCTAATGCCAGTTCGTCCAATTGCCAATTCGTCTACTATCATTTGGTCTACCATCAGTTCGTCCACTATCCACATGGTCTAATTGCCAGTTCGCCCACTAACCATTTCGTCTTATAAACAGTTGGTCCGATAGCAATTCAGTTTATACACCATTTGGTCTAATTGGACCAAGTGTTAATTGTGCAGAATGAATGAAAATGAAATGGATATTAGACCAGCTGGTTATGAGATGAATTGGTGATTAGATGAAGTAATGATTGGACCAAATGGTTATTGGACCAAATGGTTGTTAGTTGTTAGACGAAATGTTGATAGACGGAATGGCATTAGACTAAATGAAAGTAGACAATGTGGTGAGTGGACGAGTTGGCATTAGATGAATTGGCAATTTACCTTTGAGAATGCCATGAAAATCTCATCAAGTTTTCGATAGTGCAGCATTTTCTGATGTAGTCCTAAATGTATGTAATTCACTCGTTAACTCTTCTAAGTGGCAACAGCTTATACATAGCTATACTGTTCATTCAAAATCTCTCAAACATTCTATTATATTTCAAAAATATATGTTGATATGTATAGATTTATGGTAGTATGGGATCACGGAAGACAGTATCTCCTTTATTCAAACACAGGATTTGAAAAATAAGTACAACTGCCTGTGATTGTGCACTTTAGGATATTTCCAAAGCTTGACAGTACTCACTGAGTCAAGCTATAATATCTTGATTGGCTTGTTTATTCACTGAAAGATGAATCCATTTTAGGAGATGAGATAGATTCCATCCTCCTTCTCAGAAAGATGCCGTCGTCACGATCAATGGAGAATGACCCATTCTGGCAGTGAGTCATAATCTGATTTCTCTGCATCAAATCATTTCATACATAACCATGTCAAGGGTACGGACAGTTTGGGATGTCCGCCTTTTGCAAGATATGATGTACATGTAAAGGCCTGGTCACACCGCCCGAGCGTTGTTGGAGCGGTGGTGGAGCGGAGAGAAAAAATAATCACCGCTCGCTACCATTCACCATTTTCGATTTCGATTGTTGTTGTTTTTTTTATTTTTTTTCCCCAATTTTGTGAGCGAAATTCGACCCTCCCTACTGCTCCACGACCACTCCAATAACGCTTGGGCGGTGTGACCAGGCCTTAAGGGGCAAGATTGTAAATGGGTTAATTTAGTCAAATCTGTTTGAGTGTGTTATTTCACTGATTCCTAGTATTTGTGAAAGACTATTCTATTAACACATTGACATCCATAGCTTTCATAAGGTTTAAAAAAAATTATTTTGCTCTTCATATTCATTGGCAAAAATTTTAATTGTATTTATACTTGAGTCAAAATGTCTGATAGATGGTACAGCATTACATGTATTTTATGATCAATTGCTAGTTTATGATTTCAGCAGTTCATATGATCGCATTGGCAATTAAGAGTGCTTAATGATTTTATTTTGGAATGGTACCACATACTTGCAATTATGTATTTAAAAAAATCAGTGTATCCTTCCCTTTTAATCATATTTCATATGTAATTGAGATAGCATTCGGTATAGAGCACCTTGCAAATGTGTCCCATTATTAAGGAGATCCACCAATTGGAAACCATATTTAAGGGATACAACCAATGTCATCTTTATTTAAAGTAGTTTTATTTATCATTTCTAACTGATTACTAATACAGTATCGCTCAAAATAAAGTAGATACCCATTCAGGTTCTGGTTTATGAATATTCAATAAAACATTCTGTGAGGATATCATGATAATTTTATTTTGAAGTTCAGGGTGTCAGAATATTTTTGGACCACAATTTACAGAACTTTGGATTTTGACCTGACAGCGATAATCTGCTTAACCCAAATGAACCTCATAGATCTGTTTTTAGAAACATGACTTGTTTAATCTTTGCACGATCAGATTCCACCCATTCTAAATGAAATTCCCTCGGAATATTATTACATAATGAAATTAAATTTTAGCCAAGTTCATTTCCTTTCTGTCATTGGGTAAAAACCACATTGAAGGGATGTATCCTATTCTGATCAGACGATCTTGAGAATCTTCCCCGAGGACTGATGAAATTACCCCTAAGATTATAAATAACTGTATCTTTGACTCTGTTCTTGAGAACGTCAACCACAAGTGGGTAACAGTTAATTAATTGATGTAATAGTGCCGTTGGATATTGCCTATTCATGACAGGTTGAGACTGAAGCTGAGTGAACTCTGCCTTATTACACTGAACATTAATATTTAATCAGGTTCTTGTGGATTAATGGCTTCTAATATTTTTATGACTTTTTTTACTGCCAGATTCTTTTTTTTACTTAGTTGTTTAATGATTCATTTATTCTGAGATCATAGGCTGTATCTGACCTCTAACCTTATTATCTGAATGATGTGCTGAAATCTTAAGTTGAGGGTTTTTTTTGTATGGTGTACTCCATAATTTTTAGAGGAGATGATCCAATATCATATTTGTTATTTTGACAACAAAAGATCTTTATTTTTTTACATAAATTACATTTAGTTGCTTTTAGATTGTATGCATTAATGTGATCTTCCAAGGGACTCTTTGGACAAATTATTGATAATGCCTAGGGTCTTTTCTTTTCAGCATGGGGGGGGGGGCATAAATGTTGAATGCCAGCCCTTATGCTTTCATATTTTTAGGCTTCTTCATATGTACTGCTATTTTTCCCTGTTAATTTATTTTCAACCCTTGTCAATCATGATGATATTCTGATTGGTTGTGTGTTGTCCATCATATATAATCAACTTTGTCCCATGCTTCACCACCTGTTACTGTACACTAGTCTTTCTTCAAAGGCCATCACCTGTATTCTTTCCCTGTCAAAGGATGATCATTCTTCGTATTTCATACGCTGAAGGCACTTCTCGCACTTGTTGAATTGCAAGATTTGCAATGAGGTTACAAATATTGTAGTAAAGTCCATTTCTTTCTTAATCTTCATATCCTTCTATAGTAATAATGAATATTTTTTTATTTAACTTCAAAAAAATCAGTTCATAATCTCCACACAATATCTTGGTGTACTGGCCTGATATTGCAAAGTTTATCTTGAAGAATATGCTGCAAAATTGACCTATTAAAATCAACATTAAATTAGAATATGACCTTTTGGGAGACAAGTAATTAACTAATACATGCCTTTTACAGTAAAGACATTAGGCAATATGGTTTGAGTATCGTGCACCTGCCTTTCTATAAAAAAACACACAGAGGTCAGTTGAGATCACTGACAGATTCATTTTTTTTTTATATAATTGATAGACATTAAATCATCACAAGAATTAATAGATGACAAGGCCATCGTGAGGCCCTGAGGTTTTCTGCAAGTATAAGCCTGATGTCCAAAACCTCTGTTTTAACATGTCAGTGTATCCCTGTCCATATTATATGAAGAGGGGGGAAAACCGCAATTTACCATTCGTAACAGGCATGATCGTTTATTGTCAAGATGCGGTTTTCTTTTGATCCATCCACCTTTTGAGGGCTGATGTCAGATATATCTCTAAGTGGAGCGTCGTGGCCCAGTGGATTAGTCTTCGGACTTTGAAACAGAGGGTCGTGGGTTCAAATCCCAGCCATGGCGTAATTTCCTTCAGCAAGGAATGCATCCACAGTGTGCTGCACTCGACCCAGGTGAGGTAAATGGGTACCGGCAGGAAGTTATTCCTCAAAAAGCTGTGTGCACCTGAATAGGTAGCCTAGCTTAGCCGGGTAATAATAACAGCAGGGCCCGCTGGGAGAACAGTTTTCGGAACTGAAGTGGCTACCCTGGGTAAATATACCTCTATTATTATTATTGCAACCAGTTCCCTTTAATTGACTTGATTGGGGTTAAAACATGTTTGAATGTTGTAGTTCATGTGTCATCTGAATATTTCCCCCCTCTCTTTCTGCTGAAGCAAATCAAAGCAATACATACATGTATGAACATATGTAGTGACATCCTATTGTCATCTTCATTTGATTCAGGGAAAAAATAACATGGGGGCTCGGGGCGAAGTCACCCCCGAAATGCTCAAAAAGGCCCTAGAAAATAAAAAAGAGCCCCCGAAAATCTACATTTACTGCAATGTTAAAGCTTATCCAAAATTGCAGATTAAAGCAGTAGGTTGTGAAAAGTAGTCTCTGAAAAAAAAATATTTTTTGCCTGATTGGATTCACACACACATTGACACACATTAAAAATATGACTTGGTTTGGAAATTCATATGTATATATATAGTTCAAAACAGTGCTGACAGTGTGATGTATATCACATAAACGGAAATTAGCGATTGGGCATTTGTTTCAGAGAAGCTTGAATAATACGAGCTAGAATCATAGGCTGTAAAGTGGTTTTAAAAGGGGAAAAGAGGGAGGGGCTGACCATTCAAAGAATCACAGTCAGATGGGACATTTATAAATTTTGTGGAAAAAAAAATGATAAAAGCATGGACCTACTAGCATGATAAAAGTACCCCCTTCCTGTTCCATTGCACTTGTGTAAAGCCAACATTGCCAAAGCCACAGTTTTACTGAATTTCTTTTTATTTCATCATTAGAAAGTAATTCTAGAGACTTTGGTTTACTGCTGTTTTCTTCTTTAATTTATAATATAAAGATACAGTATTAGGTCTTGGCCCAGTGTGCGATGTACATAGATTTTGACAGTGTTTTTTATCTATAATTTGTGCTAAAAGAGTGATTGAAGGATGGCTCTTGTGATATAATATAAATTTAGGGGGTCTTTTAAGCTAATGATGAACTTTAGATCTATAATCCTTGTTGAAAGCTTTGGGGCTGAGCTGTAGTGGAGAGTGGGGAGCAGAAAAGGTGATATTTTACCCGTCACCTTCACCTTGTTGTATTAACGATCCGTAGAGATGTTTTTAGTCATTTGCAAGAGAGGTTTATTCATAGTTTCCTGTCTTCTTTTCTCTCGCTCTCTTCTTTATCCAGGGTCAGGTTACAACCCCAAACCACAAAGCAGCTGCCATCAGGTGCTCGTTGGCCTGTCAATGGTTTAAGAGTTCAGCAAGCCTCTGTGACCACCAGTGACAAAAATCTCATTTCGTAACCGTGTCTCGCGAGGATTTCGTCGGTGGATCAGTGCTGGATGCAAGTCATGCCAAATTAGTCCGGGAGGAAGGGGAATTTATGTGGATCAAAGCAATGAGTGTTTGATTTTCTTTTTGAATCATCAGGAGTGTATTGTTCGTAGAATTGGTAGGCGACCATGCACAGAATGAATGGATCCCCCAAAATGGGGACAAGGGTACAATGTCCAGGGAGCCCAAAGATGGGCAGGGAGAGGAGCAGGACTCCACCAAATCCAATGAAAGGGCAACCAATGAGTAGCCCAAAACTGGGGCGATCAACAAAGGCACATAGTTTAGGAAATATCCACGCCAACCATGAACTGAGCATTGCAGAGCCTCCGCCCCCTTTGCAGCATGCTTCATCAGGACCCATTCATGTTAGCTCACACATTCATGCACCGCGACCGCATAAAGCACCGATGGTGATGGACCCTAGTGAAACAATGCCACATCCATTAGATATCAAGTTAATGTCAGGAGGCCCACCGAAGGCAGGCGATGTGACACATGTCGGTGCTACAAGGATTCACAGTTTGGGGTATGGGACAGGAAGCGATAGCAGCAGAAGTGGCACTCCACCTCATTGCTTTGACAATCCTATGGAAGACAAGGAAGAGATGAGGCTTAGAGAGCTGGAGGAAGCAAGGGCCAGAGCAGCACAGATGGAGAAGACAATGCGATGGTGGTCAGACTGTACAGCAAACTGGAGGGAGAAGTGGGGTAAGGTTCGTGCTGAGCGTAACAAAGCCAGAGAAGAGGTCAGGCAGCTACGACTCAAGCTAGAAGCAACCATGAAAGAAGCGATATCACTAAAGCGAGAGAAACATGGACTTCTTGTAGACAATGAGCAGTTGCGCCTTAAAATCAAACAAAGCAGTGGAGGAGACGTTGAAGCCTCCCCTCTAGACAATGTGAACCATGCCAGTGATCTACCCGAGAGGGATGTTGGTGTGATACAGCTTCCGCAAGACCTAGCTCCGCCACAGGGAGTGGACTTTGTCTCACAGCTCATGGAGTCACAAGATTTGCCATCGCAGGAAGTGACCCTCTGTGACACCATGAGCCAGACTGATCTTCCAATCTGCAGACCCATGGAGATCCAGACCTCTCCTGGATGGGGTCCTGATGAGACTTCAAGCACCATAATGGGTAATGGCTCCTTCATCATGGGCGGTGGGCTCCATGATTTAAACCTGGACAGCAGGAGAGGAAGCCAGGGCTCCTCATCCCACGGCTCCAGGGATAGCCCAAGCAGGAGAGGTAAGACCAAAGAGATGCCATCACCATCGGAAGAGAAGGCTGAACAGAGGGCTTTCATGCTGCAGATGAAACTAGATGAGGCTTCCAAGACCATCCAGGTGGAGAGGCAGTAAGTTGAATGATGTTTTTTTTATGGGTTTTTTTTTATCAAATCAACCTTAACATGCATACTGTACACAAAAACAGTTTAGTACTAGTCACAATTTAATTCAGATTAATTGATTTGAGCATAATATGAAAGAACTAGAAATGGGAAATTCAAACTTTGTTTCTGAAAGCGGATGTAAATACTTCCTTTTTTTAACTGTAGCCCTAAAGAATAAGGAAATTACTCTGATAACTTTTGATGTGAATTCATATTAAACCAAAGCAATGGTGCTATTAAAGTGGAGAGGAGCTGTTATTCAAAATGAATACAAATAATTTGGAACTTTAATGCTTTTTTTTTTATAATTATATGGAACTTTCATGCTTCAAAGAATCATGATCTTTTACTTGATTGTGTGTCAGTTTATCATCATCAACATAGTCAAATAAGTCAATATCATCATCACCATCATTGTCATCATCACCCAACGTTCTCGCCAGGTTCACTCTGACGGTTGTCGGCGCGAAGCGATGAAAGCCGCGCAGCGGCCTCGGTGCGTGCGAAGCACGCACGGCCGGGGGGAGGGTTCGGGAGGGGGGTGTCCCCCCTCCCTCGCGAAGCGCGGTAGCTATCGAAAATATCAATATCGACGAGCTTAGATTGCTGCTAAATGCACCACATTTTATGTCTGTTTAATGCTTCTCCGGCCACACAGCCGTAACAGTTGCGCGAATTGCGATTGAAGCAGAAAGGCAATTACCGGTACTGATAACTTAAAAAGGTGAAAGGAAATGTCAATCTCATTTTATACTTACAGTTCATTGATTTATTCACATTGATGACATCGTTGAATTAAGTCCATTATTTCAATGTTTAGATCGCTACATCCTTGTAAAAGTGCGATTAATTTTGTGAATGCGTGTTGCTTATTATGTCAATGTCAATGACCGACTAAATCTACGGACCGCATGCGTAGCCCTTTGAGCTTGCGCCGCGTCACGTACGCCCTTACGAAATCCAAAGATTGTTCCAACTTTATTTGGAAGCCTCGGAAGATTTCTTACGAGGCTTCCAAATAATGGACATCGGTATTCATGAGACGGGGTCCCCAATTAACTAATATAATTTGCACGAATTTTTGTTTTGTAAATTCAGATACTCACTGAAACTAACTCTCATAAGATTTCTGTTGATGATGTTTACTCTTACAGTGTATAATCTTTTATCAAGATTCTTTTATCACTGTCAATTATTGCTGTGTTTGTTCGTTACCTATAAAATAATGAATGTGCTCATCACGAGCGTGAGGAATATTTTTAGTCATTCATAAAACTTTAATATTACGATTTTGTTATTAATTGCGATTTATGTTTTGAAAGTATAGGTTAATTGATAGGAAAAATATTTTTAGGTAATACAATATGTAGGCCTACAAATACAGCGTATGTGAAAGAGAGAGGAAGAGGGGGGGGGGTTGTAGATGTTCGACGGGAGATATAGCGATAGGGGAGGGGTCGTGGCCTGGACAATGACAAGGGGATGTTGAGATCGTGTGTGTGGGATTGGTGAAGAAGTCAATATTCAAAGCGAATATATTTTTTAGAATTCTACTGATGATGATGGCTGAATAATCTTTCTTTACATGTATATTTTGGTGATTTTAAATTCTAAAAATATTTTCTTGCATCATGAAGATCGAGGTACGTGATTCAATAAATTGCATCACAATATCACTTTAGGCGTAGTTTTAAATTTACAGAAATTCACGTTTTAACAGTATTAAAATAAGATTTTCTTAATTGTATAGCACTCATCCAGCGTAAACAACATGAATAATATTTGAGGTCACGAAATCAGCTGATTCGCACTCAAACAACAGGTTAAAAGGTCACACACGTGGCACACATTCCAGGGTGGGAAATCGGGAAACCCGTTCAAGCACAATGATTGGCTCAAGCCCAAGATAATGAATACTAATTAGATCACGTGCCATCGGCTTTTGGGCGTCTCGTTCACATTCCAACTCATTTCATGAATATCATCCACAGTAATTAGGCTAATGACGTTGTAAAGCTAACTGTATAAAAGCACAATGCCGATAGAAAACATAACATCAGTGAAATTCATCCAACGATATTCAAATTATACTAGCAACTCATTGTGGGCGTAAACAACGAAATACATATCCTCGGGAGGGGTACATGTACGTGATTCAATAGATTTCGATAGAAGTACACACATTCAACAAAGTGTATTGACAATTCATTCACAGATATTCATTTTAGTACGAATTGTGAAACGGTCACACAATTCGTACTAAAAATGAATATCTGTGAATGAATTGTCAATACACTTTGTTGAATGTGTGTACTATCGAAATCTATTGAATCACGTACATGTACCCCTCCCGACCCAAGGTGGATTTTTCAATCGCCATAAAGATTATGCAGCCACAATGATCAATCACAGTAGACACATCCGTAAATGAATATTAATTTCATTCGCTCCGAACATTGACTTCTTTTCGCCAATCCCCTCCGACCCCCATAAAGTCACAAACATCCCATAATTTTCATCTACATTGCCCACCACCACCCCCCCCCCCCTTTATTCTTTCTTTCTCCTTCACACAAATCAATTTTTTCAAATAATATTTTATTTTAAATCGTAGTTGTTAAGCAATTGTACAACAAATTCATAAAGCATTCACCGTGATGATTAAAAAAACATTTCTCAGGACCGTGACAGGTGCGCTCATTATTCAATTGGCAGGCCATGAGCAATAAAGAACAATACAAATGAAAATACACTGTATATACGTATAAGTCACATTAAAAAGATGAGTTGTAATGATAACAAATGTGAATGATATTAATAATAAAGATAATTACTTATGAAAATTGTAACAGATTCAATGAATATCTGAAAAAAAACATTCGAACTGAATTAGTTTTGGATCCCATAGGAATTAAGACTCTGATCCCCAGATCAAGGATTTTGATGCCATGTGCGATTTGTTTCCTGAATCGTTGCGAGCGCTAGTGCGGTGATACAGAACTAGGTAGACACACCGTCGCGAAATTGATCAACACTTTCAAAAGATCGATGTAGAGATCAAGACTTTGGAAATTATGGAGTAAAATCGGAATATAAATGTGAATAAATCATTATGCTGTAAGTAAATGAGTTGGATATTATGTCAATCCATTCCTTTGGCTTTGTCATTATCAACGTGATCTTTGAATAATTTTCTTAATTCGCTGATCTACGGGAGTGTCATACGAAAAGCATTCAAAGAATTCAAGTAGTCGATGTAGCCCCGATGTAGCAAAGGCTGGGACGAGATGAAATTAAAATCCGATCGAATTTTGATATTATTTTTGACACTTTATTTTTGAAAGATAAGTGATAATATCAACTGAAAACCGAAATTCGTAATAATCTAATAATTACATTGCCTAACCCAGTAACTTACGGTACCCCTCTCAACTCACTTTATTTTTTTTCCGTATTTACGACCATTTTAAAGACGTAAATAATGTGAGCAATGCGATACGCAAGCGAGGCAAGCATCTTCGCGCTTCCCAAAAAAGAGATTGGGCCTCGGGTCGTATCGTATACAGCGTAGTGAGTGAGTCAAAGAAATCCCGGGAAGAAATCTTGGACGAAATAATCGTCAAGTTTATTTTAGGATCTGAAAAGCAGATTGTGTTATTAAATATATTCATTTTTTGTAGATCTAGGCCTGTTTTACAGTTGTCGGCCACGGTTGTCGGGGAAGTTCACGGTTGTCGGATTTCCCCTGAAAATTTTCAGGGTTGTCGGCGCCCGACAACCGTGACGCGTGGTAGCGAGAACGTTGTCATCACCATCATCTCATCATCACCATCATCGTCATCATCATCACCATCATCATCACAGTCACCACCATCATCATCACAGTCACATTACAATCATCATTGTCATCACCATCATCATCACCATCACATCACTATCACCTCACATCATCATCATCTTCTTCTCATCACCATCATCATCAAAACATCATCGTCATCATCATCATCATCTTCTCATCATCATCATCATCATCATCAATCATCATCATCGTCATCATCACCACCATCATCATCGTCATCATCTCATCGTCATCATCATCATCACCATCACCATCATCATCACAGTCACATTACAATCATTGTCATCACCATCATCATAGTCATCACCATCACATCACTATCACCATCACATCACTATCATCATCATCATCATCTTCTTCTCATCACCATCTTCTCATCATCATCATCATCATCAATCATCATCAATCATCATCGTCATCAGCATCATCTTCATCATCAGCATCATCACAATCACATTACCATTATCATCGTTATCTCACCACCATCATCTATCTCACCATCATTACTGTCACAATTGTCATCTTTGGTCAATCAGTTTTAATGTTATAATAAGTATTCATGGTGATATTTTTCCACCATCAGAGAGAAGGACACCCTTCATCAAGCCATTAACAAGTTAGAACAAGAGGTATCATCTCTGAAGATCAGAACATCGGATCTTCAAGAGGCAAAGGACACTGCAATCAGGGAGGTAAATAATGATTATATTCCATTTTCTTTTGCATGTGAGCCCCGGCAGCTTATCTTTATTCATATCTCCAATGGTACTTACTAAAAGGACATGAATCATTGTTGAAGATTTGCTGCTCATTTTGAATGTTAACTTTCAAAAAGTCAACTCATCAACTTTCTATTCTATGGCATGTTAGGATATTGGAGGTCATAAAGGATTTCTGTAGCTTATTTTTTCATCATTTTTTTGAAATTACATTTATAAAATGTTCTCAAGGTTTAAATTTTTAATGTTGCCGATTTCAATGTGGATGGCTAATTCATTCATCCTCTGTTGAAAGTGCTTTCCCGGAGTAAGTTAATTATAGTAAAATGCATCTCCTGAGGGGGAAAAAACAAAGTAAGGAATTCCATTTGTATAGGACAGCAACCTGGAGGAAACCAATACTGGTTATGTATGAAACTAAAAATAGTTCTCATGACTTCTATGTAATCCCAGGTATATAATTCCCCTTCTAAGAGCATACATGTACTCTGGTATTCTGGTGATAACGAGACGCCGAGATGCTATTCCTGTCTGTGCGTCTGTCTAAGGTTTCACGGCGAATCTCCAAGGACTTTGACGAGACTGTCAGTTGCTTTTGTTTACATTGACAAGGCCGGTAAAGATGCGCAATGTGATACATTCAGCGCTTCTCATGGCTTTCCTAAATTTCCAATCCTCGGTTTTCATGAGCCACTTGGGTTTTTTTATGAAGGACTAGAAGGGTTTGTAATGGACGTACGGCAGGTGTGGGACGAAGATGAGACATGGTGTTCTCAGGTTACCGGGATTACTCATCTGAACCTGACATACATGAATGTGATGCTGACTATCATATGACTCAAGGGTGTACTGTCACTGTCTTCCGTGCTTCCAGACATACATAAGATTCTGACTGGCTTTTAAGAGATACATAGATTCCTTATTCACCAAGAATATTTTACCAACTTTCCTAATATGAAAGAAAATGAAAGTATACGGATTCAAATTAAGTTATTTTATGTTGACGTATGTGTAAATGTATGCACCTGATATGTAAATGTGGAGTAAATATTATGTTTGCTATGCTGTCAAATCTGTGAAACGACATTCGCTCCTGCAACAATTGTTCTGTGCTTAATTTCATCTAAGATGTAGGGTTAGGGTTGCAATAATCATTGCAATAGGGGGTTATTTAAGGGCAGGGTAAAGTGTGTTAACCCAGGGCAAAAATTAGTTCAGTTGATTAGTGTGTGGAATTTAGAGCAGATTGATTATCGCCAGATCAAATGTCATGGAACCCTCAAATCCTTTCCTAGAAGCCCTGTGGCTGCATGATTTGTAATCTATATTAAGAGTAATAAATCAATGTAGAATCATATAATATTGTGCACATAGAATGTATCAGTGGATGTAATCAAAATGCAATGATTCAACAAAATATCAAGGTGAAATGTTGAATGCACATGATATAAGGAAGAGAAAGTAGATTGGTATCATTATAGAATTTAGTGCATAACAAATTTAATTATAATCAAAGGAATATTTACTGCTAAAACTTGTAACTGGATTTCTTGAATCAAATGTTACATCAACATATTTGTAAAGTACTATTATTTCAATAAAATATTATTTTCAAACATACAGTACCAGTCACAATTCTTTGACTACCTGTTTACCTGTTTCATCAGAGAACAATAGATTCAGTGGACCGAATCTATTGTTCTCTGGTGAAACAGGTAGTCAAAGAATTGTTATGGGACATGATACAACATGAAATTCTTGGGGTTTCGTTGCTAAATTGGATGAAGGAAAATTATTTTCTATTGTACCGTATATAAAATCATCGTGATTGAAGAGAGCACCATTGATCTTACATGAGTCTGCTTCTCTACTTGAAGCTGTGAATTTGTTCCTCTTTATTATGGAATCTTCCCAATGGACTCTTTAGTTTGTAGTATGCTGTCAAACAGCACGGCTCTGTTTACTCATGTAGAATACAGGGTCTTTATGTAAACAGACATGACGTCATATCCTCCAGCCCATACCCTCGGGTGTCGTTTTATGATAGAAAAACAGATTCATCATCTCAGAGATGCCTTCCCACTGGTAAAATTAAAACCATGCTAAGCTGATTTCTAGAGGTACAAGTCCACCCCAACAAAATGTTGATTTGGATAAAATGAGAAAAATTCAACAAGCATGATAATGAAAGAAAATGTCATTAAAATTGTATGTAAAATAAGAAAGTTATGGCATTTTAATTTTTCTCTTGATTTCAAAAGCAGTTATATGAACATCCTGGTCGGTATGCAAATGAGGCGACTGATGACATTCACTCACTATTTATTGTGTATTTCATTATATGAAATATTTACATTTACATTTTCTCCTCATTGTCATGTGAAACAAGGTTTTAAACAAAGTCATATTCATCCCAATGCTTATGCATTGGCACATGTATACCAGATATTAATGGTTATGGGTAGGGATGCAGACTGAAATGAAACAAAGAATGTACTTGCTGTATGTAAAGTCATGAAATAAGTTAGACACAATTTTAAATAAGAATAGGTGATAATTTACTGAAAATGTTCATCTGTTTGGTGTGTAAACATAAGAAAACATTCTTTATTCCACAGTCACATAAAAAATCTGTTTTTCTTTTTTTGGTAAGCTGGTAAATTGTCATGATTGTGGATTAAAGATTAAAGGGTGATAATTTATCAAATATGTTCATTTCTTGTGTATGACTAATGATATTGAAAAAGAATGAAAAATTGATAATTGCCATCATAGGACTGAATTGTATTCATGAATATGCCTATTATTAGCTAGATAGGAATCGTTTTATGAAGTGATAATGAGCATAACATTGTTATGTAGAAGCTATCACCCAAGTATGAATCAGGGTTTCTGCTGCTTTTCATCTCTTAGGTATTTGGGTTTTAATACATTGCAGGGAAATACATATGAATACCTTCAATCATATTTTCCCTTTTCTGTAAACCCAGGTGCAACTATTGAAGACATCTCATCAACAGGAGATAGGTAGAATCATTAATGACCTTGAAGATGAAGCCAGCTCTAGGAATCACATGGATAAGAGACTAGGTGCACTACGGAAAGAGGTACAGTACTCTACAGCCTGGCACACACTGCACAAACTGTTCGAAATCCGACTTTAAAAAATGATTATAATAGCATTTTATATGAACATTTCAACCTGTAAAATCTTACTTTAAAAATTGAAATAGTGGTATATGAAAAACTAAAATTCTAGTCTAATGTAAGCCTCACTGTAGCCCATTAGAATGATAAAAAAAGAAAAGAGAAGTGGAAAAAGTAAGCATGATTGGAAGCATGTGTGAAGTACCAAGTCTACCAGAAGAAAGAAAAACTAGTCGGTTTAGTGGGTTAATGATTTTTTAAGGTCAAGATCTACCAATGTGAAATCGCGTAGCTGCAGTTTGCAATTATAGCCTTAGGATGAGAGAAATTTGAAGGGCACTTCTTTCATACCATTTCTCATCACAGTTGAACCTACAAAATAATGTCTTACACCGGTTGCAAATTGTTAATGAATACTTTTTTCTGAAGTCGGTGATGATTGATTTGAGATGTTTTACTTTGCTGGCCATCTGGTCAGTTTTCACTGGAATTTCCCGCCACTGTGTACTTGAAATATTCAATGACCATCTTTCCATTTTGGTAAAACATTCTCTCTGTTATACCAACTTCAACTTGTCATCAAACGTATTTCTTTTCTCCTTAGCTTGAGAGGCTCCAGGCGGAGAATGCAGCAGAATGGGGCAAGAGGGAGCGCCTGGAGACTGAGAAGCTGAACCTGGAGCGGGAGAACAAGAAGCAGAGATCCGAGATTGAGGATCTTAGGGAGACCATCTCCATCAGGAGCAAACAGACCACCATGGAGATGGAGAATACTATTAAGAACACACAGGAGGATCTCAAAGCTAAGTCTGCGGTAAGACTTAGTGGTATATGTAAAGAAGGGCGACACAACATTTGCTTCCGGGATATTTATCCAGACTTGATTTCGTCTAAGCGTTAGGGATAGGGTTGCAATAGGGTCTATGTTAGGTTTAGGGTAAGGGATAGTACTACATCCAGGGTTTAAGTTAGTCATTCAATTAGTGTTTAGAATTCATAACGGGGCAATTGTCACCGGAGCAGCTTCATGGAACGATAAGAAAAGCGATATTGGCATTTATTTTATTGATTTCACAACAAAGTTGTGAGGAGGTGCTATTTACTCTCGTTAAAGGGGGGAAACAAACTATTCCTATCAATGAGCCCTTTCAGATAAATGGCTGGGGATGTAAATTATGTGTAAATTTTACGCATTTTGCTAAAGTTGGAATTCACTCCAAAGTCCAAACCTACATGCTGTGAGTTAAGTTGTGATATTTCTGATTTGAGTATTGAATTTGAATACTAGCCCAAGGGAAACTTGAAGTTCACTGTCATGCTTATAAAAGGAACAAAGAATCTGTGCCAAGATCATTACTATTAAATATCCTTCCTTGATAACCATGGGGAGCGTTTCATGAAGCATTTAATCAGTGATTTTCAGTGATAGATTTGGTCTCAGCCAATCAGATTCAAGGATTTTAGTAGATTATAACAATTCTCAGTGAAAGTCATTGGAAAGTAGATTCATGAAAACCTTACTAGGACTTTTTTTAACTTGGGGAAAGGAAATTCAATCAATCCAAACACAAATGTGTGTTAATTTGATTGTCTTCAACCTTGAGCAGAAGATGACAGCTGCATTGCCAACTTAATAACTAGGAAATAATAGAGATTACATCTTAATAACCACCCACATGGTTATGGCACACAATCGGCTGTTAGTTTGAAGGGGTGGGATATTTCCTTATTGTAAATCCTTTTCAGACATTTTGATTTATTTTTTAATAAAAATTTAAAATTCTTTTAGCTGTAAAAAATAATTGGAAGAAGTTGCAGATTTCATTTACAAATTTTGACTGCGTACTGTCAACGATCTGCCTAGTCATTTCTGTTGTTGTTTTATTCGGGGGGGGGGGGGTGGTAGGGGTGGGATAGTTGTGAGAGATAAGTAGAGAGAGAATTGATAAATTGAGAGAAATCATAATTTAATTGAGGAGTAAAATATGACCAGTAATTTCAAGACCTTCATCTTACCCTTTTTTCACCTTTCCATTTCCTGGGGGTCTCAGTAGAGTTTTGCTCTGGGTTTAATAATGCTCCCCAAAGCTGTTGATGTGCATGCCCTAATTAAACCAGACTTTGATTATAATCAAGGAGTGCGCCTGTTTTTAACCACATCAGCAGTGTCTAGGGTATGTACAAAGTCATGTAGGGGTGTGGTGTTGTCATAACATGAATGTTCCCAAGTGAGGAAGCTCGGGAAACAGACAGCAGACTGAATTAATTAGTCACAGGTGTAGAACTTTGGTATCGGTCCTGTGAAGTGTTTCACAAAGATTTACATGTGAACAATCGTCAACCCTTAAAATGTCCAGTCACATGCGCCATGAGGTATAGAATGCATCGCCACATTGGTCAAATCAGGCTCAAAGAAAGCGCATTACTGCATATTAATCGATGATTGCTTAAATCTTTGTGAAACACCCACCTGGATAGCAAAACTATGGTTGGGTGTTTCCCCTCTGTATGGCTGTTAGTATTTACTGGAGATGCCAACACCATTTGGATATACTACATTACTTTTAGTAGACAGACTCTCTAAACCTTGGTTTTCTTTGGCAACATATCTAATATAGCCACCTCGGGATAACTGTTGACAGTTTGCATTTTGGGGAAAAGGGCTCATAAAACACTTCATTTCATTTGGAGAATACATGTATGTAATTCTAATTAATGAAAAAAAAAATGATGCTGTATTTTATTTATTGCCTGAATAATTTGCATAGAATTGTTAATTGTCAGAATCGGTCCAAACTGTTACTGATACCTATAGTGGTCTTCCCCTTTTTAAAACAAACTTATACCCTCCTCTTATTGAATTTGTGACACTTGAAACATGTAGCAACTGCTATTCAGTTTTCATTCTGTGAATTAGAACACATGTTGGTCTTAATCCTGTGTGTTGTACCAATTACGCATCTTGTAATGATAAACTGCTTACACATAGGCAAAATTAATAACATTCTCTACTCTGTAATTATTCATTTAAAAAAGCATAAAGGAAGTCTGTTATTCATCAGTCCTTCATTATACTTGGCTAGGTGGGTGGTCTAAACTGTATAACAGTTGGAAAGTAAGACACATCCTGTCAAATGTTATTACTTGTTTGAAATATAATTGGATTGATTTTTTTTGGGGGGGGTATAATTCTACCTTGTTTTTTAAATTTCCTGATGATATGTTTCCTTAAAACCCTTTTGTTTGAGTAAGAACTAAGAAGTTTTCCATGCCTTGTTCTTTGTAGGAGCTGACAGAACTGAAGCACAGTCATAACAAGATGAAGAAGCTGCTAGCTGACAAACTGGCTGAGCTAGACCACACCACCACCAGATGTCAACAACATGAAGAAGATGTCAAGAAACTTAGAATAAGAGTGGATGAACTGAAGAGAGATCTTGCAAGGAGAGAGGATGAGGTAAGCTGATAAATGGTACAGAATTTTATGAGGGTCATAAAGGAAGTTGCCAATGTGAATATATAGCATATTTTAATCAATATTTAAGATAGAATTGGTAGTAGTCCTTGAGAAAAAAGGGATTGGAATGGATGAACTGAAGAGGGATTAGCAAACAATCTAGTGAACAACCTACCATTTTGTAGCCATTTTCTCTTTCTTTGTGTAACTGATCTGCAGCCATTTTGAAAGACCTGAAGAAATATAGCAATTTTTTTCCATAGGCATTTGCACATGAAAACAGCCAATTTTGTCCATATTGCTCACTTGAGGATAGGGTAATCCAGTGAATTGCAATGGTAATTGGCACCATAATTTGGTTTATAATCTTGGATATAATTGGTATTTGACCTTGAGAAAATGGGGACCAGAGTGGATGAACAAAAAAAAAAAAAACATATACAAGGAGAGAGGATGGGGTACAACAATGAATGATGCAGGTGGTTCAGTGTCTGATGGCAGTTGCAATGGTGAACAGAGACCATTTTTATAGATCTTTCCTAATTTTAAACATGCCTGTATCAACATGTGAACCATGCCCATCCCCTCTCTCCTATCCCCCTGCTCTCTATGGAGTAGCAGTGCACACTTCTTACACTATTACACTCTCCTATGCAATGGAACCGACACCCTCCACCCCAACCACACTCGCACTCTAGATTAGGAGAATCATATATGGAATCAACACTGTGCTGTAGTGATTAAAGATTTCACTGTAATCCTTTAATCCTTTTTCATTTTCTCTTTATTTCCCTTCTTCCTCTCCCTCTATACTATTTCTCCATATTTTGTCTGTTTTTTTTTCTGTTTCCATGTGAACAGCGTATAAATATTGTAATAAACATCGATTTATTGGATTCCTTTTACATTAAAATTTCTCTCATTTTCTCTGGGCTTCCAGGTCGATGAAAGAATAAACTTTGTGAAGAAAATTCAGAGGAACCTGGACGAGACGCTACAACAGAATGAAAACCTCACCCTTCAAATAGATCATCTACAAAACAGGTAAGAAAAATGCCAATCATATAAAGGAAGGGTGTTGAGTGAGTTGGAAAGAAATTGAGGCAAATGTCTGCCTGCCCAGTTAGCTTACTGACTTTGAAGAAAAGAATCTCAAATTTTTACCAATCCTAGCTCTTTTTTTATTGATCCTTCTTCCTTTGTAATACAACTACCGTGGAAATTGCTTTAGCAAAATCACCCCAGTTTTTCAGTCAGAAAGGTTGGGAGGCCTTTGCCACTTGAGGGCGCTAGACTTGTATTAAGTGTTTTGCTGCTTGAATGTGTCTTCCTCCTTTCTGGAGTACTTTTAATGTGATCATCATTCTCTATTGCTTTACTTTTTATGATGGTTAATTTTCACTTAACATAGATTAATCAGAGATAAGTAGATGCATTTCAAAGATAATGAAAGCAATGGATTGAGCACATATTTTCACATTAATAACTTGAGGGCAAGTCATGGAGTATATCAATATTTGCATGTTTCAATCAGTAGTCAGTCATACTTCAGAAGACCAAGGGCCTGTCTTACAAAGACTTGCGATTGATCCAATCAAAAGTATGGAGAGCCAGCAAAGTCAACATGATATAATGCATGTTTGTTCAATTTATTTTCTATATGTGATGTATATTCATAAAATTCATTGACTTCTTGACAATTTGGTGTGTTCTCCTTTGTTTACAAAGGATATTTTGCAAATTTCCTTTTGACAAAATCTTGACACTGACGGATTTCCATAGAGTTATGATTGATTGGATCGATCATAACTCTGTAAGATGGGGACCAGGGGTACGTAACACATTGCTTGCAATTAATCACATTTTTTATAATTTGTCACATTTTATAATTGATTGCATTAATCACAATGTAAAATCAATTGTGAAAATTAATTTTAGATCAGTCGCCAATCTTTGTGTTACAGGACCCTGGGACTAGTAACGCAAACCTTAGAAATCATTGTAGAACATTTTTTAAATCATTAATTGCATTGACCACAATGTAGAATTGAATCTAGAAATCAAATATTCGATTAATCTCTAACCTTTGTGTTACTTGACCCTGATTGGGTCAGAAATCATCCAAGTTTCTCTTTGCACGAATTCACTCAATGACTTTTTTTGTGTGTGTATTTGTCATTTTCTTTCTTTCTCGTAGACTACGTACTCAGACTTCAAATCTTACTATTGCCAAGAAGAGAATGTCAACTCTGAAGAGGAATGATAATAAAAGCGATACCGAGTCCTGTTCTGACTGATCAAGAAGTGGATTGTACTCAGAGGATCATGTTTGGATCTGTACGATAATCACTGCATTTGAAAGTGACTCTTCTCACTAAGGATTTGGTATCCACCCTATCAAACCAAATATCTCTAGGCAATTTTTTTTTATCCCCAGGACAACTGGTACGTTAAGTAGCAAATCTTAGTAAAGCCAGCCCTGAAACAGGAACCTGTGCATTATTTGATATATTATTTGAATGGTGATAGTTATTTCTAAGAAGCAAATCCTCAGGGGTGGATACATGCAGCAGTCATGTTTAAGCACCCTGAATAATGAAAGTCTGGACAAGTTTTCAGCAGTTATCACTCACTTAGCGTCATTTGCTTACTATTCTCATTTCAGTATTGTAAAAATCAATTAGGAATGAAGGACAGCCACTGTGAAATATGCTAAGCCAGATTTCTGCCTGGAATCAATTCCAGAGATAGTATTGCTTTCATTTTAATTAGCATTCAATTCTGACAAGTGTCATGTTTGTATCAATGAAGTTCTCTGTTTTACTAGTCAGTTTAAAAGAAACTAGACTGCAGATTAGAAACTCAATGGTTTTTAGTCTGCTAAATGTGTTTTTTTATCCTTTTGATTTCTGTTGAAGGAAGGTAATTATCTAGTATAAACAATGACTTTCAGTATCAAACATTCTTTTATTGAATGTTAAAGCAGATGTGGGCATTCATGAATTGTATTTGATTGAATCTTGTGCCGGGGCCATGGAACCAATAGGAGGGGGGCTTCAGCCCCCCTCCACTTTTTTCTAAAAACATAAAAATTACCATCTGATTTTGATTTTTTGCATGGTCAGTATCCCCCCCCTCCTACTTTCATAACTGTTTTGCGGCCCCTTTTGTGTTTGTAAGGGTTCTTGTTTCTTCAGTCTAAAAATTGTGTAAGTGAAATGTCAGTTTCAAGTTTCCACTCACAGCGTCCATCCCTTCGGACCAAACAGATTCCAGTTTCACATTCCATTCTTTTCTGGGATACATTTCCATGTTACAGTTTATATAACTTTTTTTCTGTTGGAAGAAATACGAGTAGAACTATCTATTGAGATAAGGTAACATCAACATTCTGATGTAAGGTTATCAGTCTGGATACGTTCATTAATTTTTAGATGTTTATGTTATTTTTGTTTTGCCTTTTATTAAAATGGTGACAATTCATAACAGGGGCCCGTGGCATAAAACTTTTTATCTGAGAAAACTCAGGTTGTTTTTACCGGAGATTTTGCCCTGTGCTAAAGTCACTGGCAGAAATCACACTAACCTTAGTTTTCAGTTTTTACCAGAGTTTTCTCAGGTAAGTTTTATGCAACAGGCTTCAGGAGACATTGTAGAATAGTGTTTGTCTTCTGAATCCGTATAATCTACATGTATAATACTATAGCAAATTGGCAATGTGATATAATTGAGTGCCAATTCCCTCGAAGAATTCAAATAATTTTCTTTGATATTCTGCATACTAAGAATCTTGCTATAGGATTGGTCAGAAGTCGGCACGTGATAAAGGGTATTTTTTCCATCACTCATCACTGGCAGTGATGGAACTTTCGCTGATCACTTCAGCCCATGGGCTCATAATGTGTTATGAATTAGTCCGAGTACTCGCAAACTGAAGAGGGCGTTCCCCTCATTTTTTTGTGTCCATCATTCTCCATCACATGCAGTGACGATCGCACAAGATCTAGATACGCGTGCGCAGTGTACATACAATAGCAATTGTTTCTGTGCTAAATATGTGAACTGTGCACATTTTGTTTTTCTCTCAGTGTATGCATTCTTGAAACTGTCAGATGATGTGAAGTGTTGAATGAATAATGTCACTCTTTAGGGCAGTTTGATGCAAGTGAATATACCTTGAAGCTAGTTAATAAATCTTTAATGTAATGACCATTAGTGCAGTAGAAGTGGTGTGGTCAACCATTAACCATTTTTTTACTCATTAACTCAGTAATTGGTGTGCACTGCTCATATTGGCATCAATTTATCTTCTTTTTTCTGTACCCATTCAGTTCGAAACAAGCCAATATTGAAAATCAATTTGAAAGTGGGTTACTTAGCTTTTCTTAGAACAATTTATGAATGCATATACGGATTTTGTTCTTCACACTATGTGGCAATATTAGAAATTGCAATTCTGAATTAAGATTTAATATCTATAAAACTGGAGAACAGAAACATTACCCACAAATGATGTTGTGTTGCTGTTAACTAAGGAACAATAGTTAGAATGTCAACCATTAATAAGATGTATTAATTAAGCATCTCCTAACAACATTTTAAAATCCAAATCATTCTTGGAAGAAACAAACATGGTTATGGCTTGGTAAGTGCACTTGAATATTAAAAATTTTTATTTACAATTTCTTGGAATCACCAAATTGGGGTATCGTAATTGCTTCTGCTCTTATCTAAGCCTGGTATGTCTGAGGACAGTTACAACTGATGGTAATTATACCGTCATGAATGACCTCATAGATGGTTTAATTTGATTGGTTGTTTTGCTAGTGATATACCATGATAGATGATTTATTGTATTGTTGTTCATGGTTTTTATCAATCCCTTTTTCAAAGAAATATATACAAAATGAGTCAATTCTTAAAATCGCTAATAAGGTTGACAATTGGCTTTGCCTTAAAATTGTAAAAATCTAAACCATTAGATTTTTAATCTGTAAATATCTTATTTTTACCTTAAACCATGCCAAAATCTGCCAAAGCATTTTGATATGTGCCATGATCCTGATCAAAGTCTGAATGAAAATACCAGGGCTGTAGGCTAGCGTTGTGTGCACAGAGGAAAATGCCCTTTTAAATACATGGAATAAAAAGTAGAAATTATTTGATGGGCTCTATAGGAAATCTCTACATACATGTCCAAAAGGGAATTGTTTTTATCTGAGCTGACTTTGTTGAAATATATATGTATGATCGCTGAACGATATTGTATTCATCAATCCTCGGTCTTGAAGGATTTAGATTTCTTGTATATTATACCTGTGAAACAAGAAGTCATATTTTGTAATTTTATCGTGGATGTGTGTATTTATAGCTTTGGATGAACTGAATGCAAGGCTAATAGGGCTAGTTTTCATTATTGATAGATTCATATCACACATGACATATTGTATAATAGAAAATATCATATTACCATGTGCATAGGCTATTTGTATGATTAGCTGTATATCAAAAGGAGAAAGTTGTCTAGTTTTGTGATACATTGTAGATATATTGTACATTTCATGAATTGGTCTGCCTGTCTCCTTGTCTGTGTCTCTGTCCTTTATCTCTGTTTTTGATTCCAATTGTTCAATTTCCTTATATTTCATTATAAAATATTATATATACAATTTTACAGCTCATGTCTCGTTTAGATATTCATCTTTCTCTTGTCTTTCGAAGTATGTCAACATTTATTGATATGCCCTGTATTTAGATTTGAGTCTTCTTACTTTTTGTGAGTATAATGTGTATCTATTTATTTATTTAACTTCACAGCATTTGTGTATTGATTTTGTATTATGCATATACCACCAATGATGATTAATTCATGACTATTTATTTTACCATATATATTATGTTTATATTATTTTACTACTTAGTAACAAAATGATCATGCTTTAAAATATGATTATTCCACAACATGAGAATAATGTTGAGATGAAAGATGATGCAAGGACATTTGCTAGATGATAATTGCTTGGAACAATATATTCTTTTTAAATGGCTCCTACGGCCAAATCTCTCTAGGTATAGGCATTTGTCATATCATGAGGAGCAGTCGTCCTAAAACATGATATGGTGTTCAACTCTATAATAGAAGGTTCTCTTTCTTACTGGTAGACTACATTGTGATGTAATATGGTAAGTTTAGTCCTTTGAGTACTCTAGGTTCAGTTCCAGGTTAATTCTTAGTAAAATGAAACGCTAGACTTCCTTAAGAAATGGTATATTTGTGGTGTAATGTCAATTACTTTGTTCTAAAAACAGGTTTATTTCTTATTTTCTTTCTTTTTTGTAGTTGCTGACTATCATTTCACTACACAATTGAATTTTATATACCATACATATAAATATTCTAAAAAGTATGTACATGTATTAATTTGTTGAATTTGCTGAAGGGAGGATGTTCATTGGAGCCCCGATGGCTTTTCAAGGACATCATTTAGTCAGAATATGCTCCTGGAGTTTCTTGAAATATTGGCATTGTTTTTGACCTCCCCCCCCCCCCTTCGACCTCTTCTGAATACATTTTTAGTTGTTTCCAACCCTAATCCTTGCATTTTTTTTGCATTCTTTGCAAATAATTGCTTTGTCATATGCCCGTTTCATTATTTGAAATATGTTGGATTATTGGATATGTACCTTGAAAACAATGTATTCTCTCTTCTCACCCACCTTGAAAAGTATGTGTGATAGAATTCTCTAGTCAGTAATAGTGAGATAATGTAAAACATGGGACCTTTCAGAAAGAACCAGTGGTCCATATATGACTAGTTACCTTTAACCACTAGATATTTTTCAAGGAGTTTTACACTGACCATGTACTACTTTTAAATACATTCTTTAGTAGAAAATCATATATTTATAAAACAAGATGTTAAAAAAAGGCGTAAATAAACTTTGTACTGAGTGTTGTATCGAGAGACGATTCTCTATTTTTTTCATTCAAATTTACAATTTATTTTAAGGTATTCACTTTATATCGTAGATCACAGCACGAGCAGTATTCTTTATTCCTTATTACTCAACAGATGTATTCTCTTTTCCCTTTGTGTCGGTGTAGTTCTTCAAGCAAGAATGATCAAGAATAATGTGCCATGAAATATAGCACGAGACAAGGATTGGAATAGACATAATTCATATGGGAGATTGGATGGCTGATTTATGTGTCTGGTATGACAATGTTGTACAGTCTTGATATGATAAATAATGGTATCATGTTCAATCATAATAAATGAGATTGTATAAAAAGAAATGTGAGCATCCATATTCATTTTGTCTGGCATTTCAGAATTCTGTCCGTCTATTCTCTTATGTAAGGGTGGGTTCCATGGTGAGGGGGGGTAGTGGCCCTCCCTGATTGTTCAAGTGATGAAAAGATGGAGAAGTAAAGGAAAGGATGAAATGAAGTCAACTTCAGGATACCCTGCCCCCCCCCAGGAAAAAAAATACACTGGCACTAACCCTCCTCGCACTTTCTTTCTCTCCCTCTCTTACTCAGCCTTTTTCATATTCACACATAAACGCTTCTTGATTCCCGGGACACATGAAAGGGATGCTTTCTGAAAGAATCTTCATTATCAAGGAATGAGTAGCTGTAATCCATTTTTTCCTTGAAATAATTGAATACATTTGTTTTTCAATCTCTTGTAAAATAACTTTTGTTAATCAAAATAAGTAGCAACTAATATGTCAAATATTAATTTCTTTATAAAGAAAAAAAAAATCTTTAAAAAGAGAATTTATCATTAAAGGACAAGTCCACCCAACTACAAGCTGATCTGAATAGAAAGAGAAAATTCCAACAAGCATAACACTGAAAATTTCATCAAAATCGGATGTAAAATAAGAAAGGTATGATATTTAGTTATGCTTAATTTCACAAAACAGCTATATGCACATCCTGTTGGTATGCAAATGTGGGAACTGATGACATCACTATTTCTTTTGTATGTTATATGAAATATTTTGATTTTCTCGTCATGTGAAACAAAGTTTCTTTCCTCCCTGAACACATAGAATTCCATTATATTAAAGCCTGTGTATAGCTTTGGTAAAGGGTCAATAATGTGATTGATAATCGAATATCATCTAATATGACAGTCTTACTGAAGCGTAGAGACCGTTAGATATTTTTCCAACTGCACTTCTCTGAGAAAATTTCAAATATTCAAATCTTGGATATATAGCGCCCTCTCTCGGCGATGCTTGTTTTAAATTAAAAAATGGGCATTCAAGCACTTATCTTATAAATTTAGTGATTAGATATCCAAAAGTTACAGACAAAGAACGTATCTTGAAAGTTTCAGCCCATTCCATCATTTGGAATAGGATTTAATTGAAAGACAAAAACACAGATATTTTAATTTGATCGTGGGTGACCCGATCAAGTTAAATTTCCATGTAAAATCGCAAAATTTATCCTGTAAAACACATTTTCATTTCATATCCTCCACATCATAACTGTTATAAGGCATATCCATTCATATTAGCTAGCAATGAATTGGAATAGTGATAGGTGCATTTTGGTGGATTTACCAAAACTATACACAAGCTTTAACATTTTGTGGTTCAAGCAAGGGGTCCTGAAATTGTCAAATTCGTAAAAACATTGAAATATTGTATAATTCAAACAATAAAAAACAAAAGAGATAGTGACTGATTGACATCATCAAATCTCTCGTTTGCATATCACTGAGTTGAGCATAGAACTGTTTTGTGAAAAATAAGCGAAACTTTAAAATGTCATAACTTTCATATTTTATATGTGAAGTTTTCAGCGTTAAACATGTTTAATTTTTCTCAATTTATTTGAATCAACTATTTTCTTGGGTGGACTTGACCTTTATCTTTGGGTATGCAAATGCATTTATGAGATCTTCAGTCATGATGTGAACTTCATAACTTAAAATGATCACAGATTTCAGTGCACAACCTGTAACCAAGTAGATGAAATGGCAACTAGAGTAGTTATACCCTTTAGCAAATCCATATAGAGAAGACAAATCAAAAGACACTGTTTGTATATCATGATTTATTTTCATATCTTTCTGTAATACATACATCACTTTTTCTCTAGCCAATGTTTAAAGGACTGCATAAACAGGTATAGAGCAACATCACACAAAATTGAAAAAACTCACAGAATTATAAGTGAAGTCTTAACAGACAAACTGTATCAAATGTGACAATCAAAAAATAATAAATAACATCATTACTGTACAAGAGATTAATTCAAGCAATAAAAAGGAAATAATGATATATCCACTTTGTAAGGCTCATTGCATGCTAAAAGATTTCACAAGCACCGGTGAATTACGGTAAACAAGATAACAAACAACATACAGTAGCAGAAGAACAAAATAGTTTGGAATTAAAGTAAACAGATCATATTCTTACACTGATGAAATCTTTAAATATAATACCAGAGAGATAGAAAATCTAATTGCGCATACACATATTCTTGGAGGAGTGAGTGAAGACTATGAATCATATATAAAGCAAATGCAGTCAGAGTAGAAATTACCAAAGTACTTGAAAACCTATATTTTTATATATCAAACTACATGATGTGTTCATCTTTATAATAAAAGTTTACAAAGGTCAGGAAACACTCTAAAATCTGACATGATATTCAAGATGGAACCACCTCAGGTCAATTGTGTGGACATGATTATTACAATAGAGCAAAAAACAAAACATTTGCATTTTTCCTTCTTTTTTTTTGGGGGGGGTGGATTCTATGCAATATGACACCATTCATAAATACGAAGGGCGACTGGAAAGTTTTGAGCCTTACAGAAAAATGATTATGATATGAAGGCCGCATTTGGTCCACATAATCTCTCATCCTACCCATCAAATTTTTACTCAAAGCAATATATATATAGTCTGATTTTACAGGTTCTTGTATCATAGGCCTGTATTCCCCAACTTCAGAATACAGGCCATAGTTACCGTGTTTACACTTAATCGGCTTTTGGTTTAGAACCACAAGACGATGCAGAATCGGCTGTTGGTTTATCTTGCACTGCGTTTACACACTGTTACAGCTCGTGGTTTCAGAACTGCGAGCCGATGCAAAAACCTGAAATGATACGCACACCAACAATATACGTCATAATAAAGACAACGCTGGATCCGTGCGCTTACAATTACGTCACAATGGTAAAGTAAATGAAATGCGCACAAATTGCCGATGCAGAATCCGCTTTCTGTTTACACGTAGTAAAAAAGCCGATTCTGCATCGGCTCGCGGTTCTAAACCTACTACTTTCGTGGTGCAAAATTGCGGGTTCTGAACCACGAGCCGATGCAAGTTAATCGCGTTTACACGCTGTGAAAAAGCCGATGCTGCATCAGCTCGTGGTTCAGAACCACGAGCCGATTCAAAAGCCGATTAAGTGTAAACACGGTAAGTGTCTAATGAAAACTGAACAAACTTGGGGTTAGTGACATGGGATGCTTCCACTGTTCTGACTGCCCTTTAGCAGTCTCGGGCTGATAGAGAGGTTTCATCCAGTCACAGATCATTATAAGAAATTGGATGGGTTACCCTCAAAGAGTGCTAAATCTCTGCTGGGGTCATGCCTTTCCGCAGCAGAAACATGGACACCGTTCTCATTACAATCCCCAAAAACTAGTTTACTGGAAACCAGTTCAGGAGTGAGGACACCAGTTTAGAAGATCGCTTTGCTTAGTGCTCCCATTTGATCACCAGAAAGTGGTCTTAAAAACCACTTCACGGAAAGGAATCTTGTTGCTATGGGTATGCTCTCAGTTTTGTGCGAAATTAGAAACCGCAGCGTAGGCATTCTACACACAACATCAGCGAAGATTGCTTCCCGAAGAACAGTTGTATCCTCACTTACGCTAAAACCACTTAAACAAGGCAAAGCGATTTTGAAAACTACATCGTGAGGTGGTTTTCCGAACCGATTTGGAAGATCGCTTCCAGGACCGGTTCTCATTACACGTAAGTTCCTACTGAACAAGTTTTTACTGAACTAGTTTAATTGAAACTAGTTTTAGGACAGTAGTGAGAGCAGGGTCATGATGACAGCTTGATAGGGGGTTGTCAATTTTTCATGCAACAACTGAGTACAGATATTTCAGAGCCCTGTAAAATAAGACTTGATACATGTTTGCTATGATCAAAATATTTGATGGGTAGGAATAAGAAATGTGAAAGAATTCATGGCCCAAATGCAGTCTCCATATCTTATTCCTTTCCTTGTTTAATAGGCTCAAAACTCTTTAGTCGGTCCCTCATATAAACAAAATTATACAATTTTGCTTTCCATGAGATTCATTAATATACACCATCCAGTTGTGCATTGAACAAATTAATACATGGACTAGTTATTATTTCAATGTTACTGAATAAAAGAAAATATATTTCTTAGTTATATACAGGATCCTTTGCACATAATATTCTACATCACTGATGATATGCCAACTCATTTTGAGAAGAGACTTTTATAAATTTGTAATAAGTGATCATGTACATGAAATGTCTTGTAATTCATTTATATAGGCCTACCCTTTAAAACTCCTTGGATATCTTCATTCAATTATTTGACATGACAAGACATACTGTAGTTAATGACTAAATGAAATACCTAAAATGTGGCATGTGCTTCCCTCGCTCGCATGCACACAATTTTCATATTGCATCGCTATTCAAATCTTGGCAACATGCATCCGTTAAGAATTCACATTGAAATCAACCCACATTGCACATACCAATGAAAACATGTGTATGAAGCATAAGTTCAATGTAAGAACTTAAAAAAAAGAAGCAGGCCATTTTAGAATGCATCTTAAAGACCAAGCAGCAATGCCATTACTAATACCTGCCTAGCATAACATCAACAATTATATGAAGGTTACATATTGATTACTGAATTAAAAAAGGCAATGTTATTCATATCCAGGGGCGGTTTCGTAAAGCTCTTTGTAAGTTAAGAGCAACTTTAAGAACGACTGGTTATCCTTTCTTTTGGTAAATGGTATAAATGAAATACATAGCCGATGGTTTAGCAATATGCACTGAATTTGAATATTCATTATGAAAATGGTCAACATGGTTCAGTGTTATAAAAAGAAACAAAATGGCTCTGCTATAGCTGATAATCTTCTTATTCATTATTTCCCCTTTCAAATACTGTCATAATAACTATTTTGTTTTCTCCAAACAGACATGTACATAAGATACCATTAGAATAAAAACCACACAAACCATGCAAAAGAAGTGAAATCTTCAACAAAATCACATCCAGTACTGTAATAAACATTCAATTTATTTTAAAGAAGGTGTTTCTTTCTCTTTCTTATAAAAACATTTTCTTTTTTCAAGAAATCAATACCACGGTATAGTTTTTACGCCAATCTTGTACGTATCCCGGGTCTGACTCCAAACAATGACCTATGCGCAAAAAACAGGGAACTCATATGTATAGTATTATAATGACTTGTGTAATAATGATTACAATAATGATATTAATAATCATTATTAGAAAAATAATAGAATAAAAGAAATAGATCTCAAAATCAGAAATATTGAAGATTGAATAAAACTGTTTTGTCACCTTTTTAAAATTTAGGCAATTATAAGAATTCAAATTTGTAAACATTGGATTTTGCTTGTAAGAAAAGCCTGCCTATATATCTTCAATACGTAAATTCAATTCGCTTTTTAGGATCATAAGAGACTGCAATAAGTCTGTATACAAGTATATTGCAGTAGAATCGAATAACATCATTATAGACCCTTATAGACCCTTGCCGATGGTGTACATTAAACATTCAAATGGTTCTGACAAAATCTTCAAAAATATGTACCTCTCCAATGCAGACATGAAATAACTTCAAGCAAAAATAAGATTTACAACATGTTGAGTGGTAATTATATGTCAAACATACAACTCACACAACCATAAAGTAAACATTTTACAAGCAAATAAATACAAGTCTTTGATCTTTGAAATCGCAGAAGAAGCACTAGCCCTGTCCAAACCTGAGCAAGTTCTCTAACAAAAATATAGGACTATTTTCTACATGAGTTGATAATCAGACCATTTACAGATAATTCATTCATTACGAGACAGAAGAGAGGTAAAAAGTAGTCGGATGTGTGCTTTAACGAGGTGACATGACTGCTAGGTGAGCAAATAATAGGAGCAATGTGTAAAAAGGCAAAATATTCTCTTTTTTTTAGATTTTGATAACATTGTTGCTAATTTGTTGAGTACACTTTGCGGACCAGTTTGCGAAACGCTATGAATTTTTGGACACATACTTGATACTACACTATTATGAAAACATTTTAAACAAAGAATTATTGGTAAGAGGGTTTTGACATCTTGCATGAGGCATGCCAGACATGGCAACTAGAACTTCATGCAAATTGGCTGTAGAGTAATTACTGTTTTCATAAAGTAACATTTCAAAGCTCAGCATGTCCAGAAAGAAAATCCATAAATTGTCTATCATTGCATCTCGTCTATAGAATGCATTAGAACTTATGCGGAACATCAACGTAACATTCATGTTTTCCATTGATCATGTATACGGTAAGAGGAAGCTTTTGAAATCAAGAGTTTCAACAGATTTTATGGTCTGCTATGAAAATATAATTCTCTTCATCTGATACGAAGTACCCAAATCCCACATTGCTCATTCAATACATGTACAGATCAAAATAATATTTCTAAGAACTCAAATAGCATTCAACTACTACAAGCAGACAGATAATTGCAAGAATATATCCACAAATAATTAGTCTTCCTAACAGGAAATAACATATGACAACTTAGGAAAGCAAGGATGCATGGGAAATCACTCACATTATTAGTATATCTATGATGCTGTAAACATATTTAATTTGGACATGGTGACTCATATAAAAAAAATAATGAAATTCTCACAAGTAGAAACTTGCTGTAACTCAAGAGGAAATTATGTAACAGTAAATTATTGATTGCTCATATTTATGGTAGGGATGTGAAAAAAGAGAAATAGGAAAACAAGAAATGTGGAAGAATGCATATAAAATTAACGAAACCATGAATAAGCCTTGTGAAGAAAAGAACATTACGAAAGCAAACAGAAAAGAGGAGATGAGACACCAGTCCTTGAAACTAATAATTTCATATTGGAATTTTAGAATATCACTCATACTCGAAATATGATATTTCTTATTCATTTTGAACACAATGTAGATTATTATCTTTCAGGATCACATGATTGCATAATCTCAATTTTATTTCAGATTTCATACTATTTCCATTACCATCATTAAGGCGAGTAAAAAATTATAAGTTAATTTTTTTTTGCATTGATGATGGTAATGTAACATAGCGTTAAAGATTTTGATGTGATTTTGTTGTTGTTTTGGATGGCCTCTGGTAATAACAATGGGATAATCAAGAGCATTGATGACTACAAGTACCAAATACTTATATTAGCTGCTGGCATAACTGGATTAAGTCCAAATACAGGTACAGATCCAATCTTGATACATAACTCATTAGATCAACACTACAGACTCTTAATTGTGCAAAACTGATCAGCAATTACAAAATGATATTAAAAATCAGTGTTTGCGGTTGATGGCAGCAACAAAACTTTTGATTACATAACAAAAGATGATCTCCAATAAATATGGTCACATATAAATCCAATTGAGTGAAAAATTACAGACTATCTACAGGTAGCAAACATCTGGTCCCTGTTGTACAAAGAGTTACGATTGATCTGATCAATCGCAATTATGGACGGCCAGCAACGTCAACATCTATTATGCACGTTTGTTCAAAATATTTTGTATCTGTGATGTATATTCATGCATTCATTTTTTTCTTGAAAATTCACTGCGCTTCTCTTAGCATAAAAAGGACATTGCCCAAACTTTTCGTAGAAAAAATTATGACACTGATGGATTTCCATAGTTACGATTGATTGGATCAATTGTAACTCTTTGTACAACAGGGCCCTGGATAAGTTGCATTGTTATGGAATCCATACCAGTCCATTTGTCTTTAAGAGGTGCCTGGATATACAATTATTCTGTTCGTCTGTTATGAATAATTGTATCTCATTAGTTAGAAGTCAAAATACAATTTAATCGTCGGGTCAGATTGACGTTGGCTTGTGTGACCTAAAGAAATGTAGGGTGACTCATCAGTCATCACAAACCGATGAATTGATATGAATCATTCATATATCAGAGAAAGATTGGTCACGGTGACCAATTCTTTGGCTAAAATGTCTGACCAACATATGGATAGAGATTGACCAAATTATTGGTTGAAATGTACACGGGATGATAAGGGTTATGGTATATTTTGGATGGTGACATTAATTTGATATATTATGATATTGATGACCATCATTCTTTTGTTATGTATCCAGACTTTGCTCAAATGCAACTTGAATGTTCTCTCTCCTTCCTCCAAAAATAATGTTATAGAAACTGAAGTCAAGACTAGCTGCAAGCTGGGGTAGAGCGTTTGGATTGAAAGTGACTGTATAATGTATGCGACGACGCTAGCTTATACTGCATGGCTAGCATACATCCATGCATATACATACCCATGGTGCATGGAGGCATTCAATCACAACACAATAACGTTTCCCCGTCATAGCTACCTGCATGTTCCGACCATCAAGCGAATGAAATTATCCAACATATTACGGAGGACTGCTAATACACACACACCCTGCTTTTATAATAGATAGCTATTTCCAGTGCACAACACTTAACACACATAAAGAGGCTATCGAAAAAAAAATGCATATGAACATCGAAGAAAGTCATCTCACGTACAGAAAAAACACAATTAGTCATCTTCAAAATATGTACAAATGTTTTCATCTTTATAAAATGTCAATAAAAATATGCCAGGCTCCAATATACATGTACATGTATATACATTTCTTCTCCAAAAAGAGTGTGAAATAATGTATATATCTGCAGATAAGCTATGTACAAAAAAATGAGCAACTTTTTTTTTGGAGGATGGCTTGAGAAAGGTACCCCTTTCATATCTTCTCTAAGCATGTTCAGCTTACATATTTCACACATAAAGTCTAGAACACACACAATCTTATGGTAAAATATACAACATTAAATTTAATGAGCTGTAACCGATAAGTTCATGATTGAATGAAGAAAAGCAACTATAAATTGGATCATGTCAAGTATCCTTGGACTAGAGTGGATATATAATAATTTGATATCCTTTTATATTATGCACTCAGGTAACCGGCAACACGAGTCTCATGTCAAAAATTCATGTTCATTAAATCATTTAACTTCCAAAGTTTCTAGACTGAATGGGTACAAAGAAAGGCCATATTAGTATTGTTATACAATGGGTCTTTCTAGAAGAGTTTATGATGGAATATTACATATAGGTTATGTAAATTTGAATCAGTGATATTAGGTTAAAGTGACATCACATGACTGACCTGCAGGGATCACATTTGTTATATTCTAGGTTTTGAACGTCACCCCAGTCAAAATAACATTGTTATATTCACAGAAGCGATGTCACTCACTGCTGATAAGCTGCGCAATCCAGTAGTTTGTGTGATGCAAGCGCTCGTGTGTATGCAAAGTTTGCGGGATGCACGCGCTAGCTGTGTTTTTTCTATTTTGACGTAAACGTTATCAGAGCTGAAGCAAGCATACCGTCAATGCAGACTTGTCTACAAGCGCAGACTCATATTTGACACTTTAACTAGTGACAGGTCTAGAGTAAAGACTAAATGCCAAAGGCTCTCTCTGTGTCTGTGTCAGCCAGCCTCAATACATAGTGAATTTAGTCTCAATACTTCAGACTCTGTATAATGCACTATGTAAATTGCAATCAATAGAGGGTCTGTGCCTTCAGACTAAATGCAGATTCTACAGTCTATACAATATAACAGTTATTCCTGGGCCCCAGTCTTACAAAGAGCTGCGATTGATCCCATCAATCGCAACTATGGACGGCCAGCAACATCAACATATAAAATATGCTTGTTTGTTTAAAAAAATATCTAGATATGAATGTATTCCCATGGGAAAAATATAATTTGGGGAAAATATAATTCCATCAGGAACAAGAAATGTTATACAACCTCCGGTCATGTTATATCTGTTTCTAAAGGGGTTACTGAACAAATTCAAGCAGTATCTCAATTTCAATTTCCCATGAACACATACCTTAATACAAAACATTAACATTCTGAGGAAGATGTATAGATCTTGGGAAGATGGTGGAGATAGCATCTTTCATTGGATGTTGAGTATAGTGCAGAGGGTTAAAAATAGATCAAGGAGGACCGTTTGTTTCTTTTAGAGGGAATGGGATCGGGTCAAGCGTTCTTCTCTATAATGCCATGTGACATGCAGCTTCGAACTAGGTCAGCTGGAGAGATGTGTATGTACAGCAGGGAGTGAAGAGAACATCCTCATCATCCTCATCATCATGGTTGGTTACAGAGAAATAGCCAAGGTGGTGAGTAATGACATCCGATGCTCTGGGGTATGTTCAGATGGAGGATGGGGAGGAGGATCGGGAAGGGGGAGACAGGAAGGGGGTTGCCCTCCGGCAAACCCACATTAAAACTAATATATCTAGAAAGGGTTAGGGACCTAAAATAGGCCAGTAATTGGTGGGCAGATACACTACTGTCCAATAACTCCATCTACATGCATCATTTACATGATCGTAAATGTGTCGATTCATTTAACCCTCTGCACTCTTATTTTGATTATACACTCTTTCCTATCTTTATCTATCTTTTGATTAAGAACTTGGAAAGGGAACATGAAACTCAATTATATTTTATTAATATCTAAATTTGGCAAATCCATTCATGAAGTTTTTGAACAAGTGGAGTTGTTGTGAAGGGATTAGAACTGTCAAAATATGATGCACTTAGGTTTAGTAAACTACTTCATATAGAGAACTAAGGCCATATTTTGAAGGAAACCATACAATACACTAACCACATATTTATAGACCTGCCTTGCACTTATGAACCCTCTCTTGGAATTTGAAAAATGGAAAACCTACATTTTAATCTCCTAGCCTGGCTATCCAAGTATATTAAACCAATACATTTCATGGGCAAATGGGCTTGACTTCCAAAACAATGTTTAAAATGCATATTCTAAGTCTAACAATACTGTGGAATGAAAAATGTGGTAAACAAAATATAAATCCACTTATTTTATACCTGTATATAGTGTATGAAAGTACATATAACCATTGTTCTAAAGAATTTCAATCATTTTTTATAACACCAAACCTTTTTAAGGGTTTGTTTTTGCTGCCTGACTGCTGTTTTTAAATTGAATAACATATATAAATGAGTTATCTTTATTTTTCATTTACTTTTAAAATTCTGCTTACTTTCCAGTTAAAAGGTATGTTTACATCCATAATGGCTCGCTGAATATGATTTAAAATTTTAGAGTAAATATTCCTCCAGTCAAATTGGGTGCATCTGTGCATACACATATTTCCTATGTCAACCTCACTTTGTTTGCGTACCGATTCAAATATTGCACAAACACACAGATTGACAACTGTTCATCAATTTGTTTATCAAATCACACTCCATTTACTTTTCAAGCATCAGGCATAAGTGATTCATCAATGCATAATTCATGGCACTTATGATTGTGATACATTTGTTTTTATTTTCATCTCCACAATATTGATTTCACAAAACTTCACGTATAACATTTAGCTAATACTTGGGTTTTTAAACAAAGTTAATTGAATATTATTTTTTGTGTTTTATTGTATTTCTTAATTGTCATTTAGGGCCTCAAATATAAGCTCAGGATGCTTTTCAGAGGTCCTGGCTCATTCTTATCAGTTATGTATTTGTTTACTTTGTAACTTCTTGTTTTGATTTGCCGAATAAAATTGAATTGAATTGAACATGTACACCCAAATCTTTTTAATACCTCAGTTTTAATTTTGATTCATTTTTTTACAGACACCATGCTTAATCGAGAAAGAAAATGTATACTGCTATTCATATAGGTATGGTAGAATTAAAATGGTGGCACTATGTTCCAAGTCCCGTTAATATTCTTTGAATAATTGAATGGTAAAAGGAGTAGTATACAGAGGCAAATGATGATTGATAGAGTAGGCGAATACAGCCATTCTCCCTGCCAAACACTTATCCATCTTAAATGTTCTATTGATGGGCTGCATTTATTGAATATTTATGGCATTTATATTATTGCAAATAGATATTTTTCCAAAGACCTGTGTCAATTAAGACTGGTCCACTGCATGAAATGGATTTCTGTTGGTGCTGCCTCTTTTTCTTCTGCATAAAAGCCCTATATAATTCTCACTTATAACAATTAATTGGTATGTTCATAAAATCCAAGCAAAGAGAGAAATTTTATAACCTGTATGACTATGAAGACCTTTATCTCTTAACTCTATCCATGCTGTAATACAGTACAGAGATATTTTTTTAAAATTCTTTTTGCAACTGAAAAGCCTGGGGCGAATCGCCTTTTGCCTTCATGAGAGGCAACTATGAAAATCACTGGACATCATCATGTCCAGCGGTACAGTGGCAAAAAGTCGACCTCAGATGATGAAATGATTGCATCATACTTTGAAATGTTTCCATCCCCAGATTGATTGGAAAGGAGCATGTTAAGTGGATGAAATTAAATATCAAAAGAAAAAAATGAAGTATTGACTGTTGAGTTGTGAAGGTACATGTGATAAAATGCACAAAAAATAATTGAAACATTATAGCTCACCCATGCCAACATATTTGTATCATACAATAATCTAGAACACCTAGATCATAACATTCTCTATGTTATATCATTTCTAACAGTAACACCTTAAAAATAAATTCCTTTATCAGAATGTAAATTCACATAATCAATTGGCTAGACAGACGATAAGGATTACTTTGCAGCTTGTTAATTTGTATGACCAGCCAGCCATGTATGGTTGACTGCAAAGCTTTTCCTCAAACAACGCAACACACATGGATGAATTCAACATGTACAAAACATATGTGACACTTTGCACAAAATAGAGAACATTGCATCTTGCAGTTTCTAAAAATACTCTATGGACTATAATGACACATGTATATTTGTAGATTTCAAAGAAATATGCTCTTTTTTACATCGATACAAAAACAGGAAGGATAAATCAGGAGTACTGAGTGTAAAACATGACAAATTTTGTCATGAACATGCAAATTCTTTTTACAATAGCGAAGCACAATCATACCATATTACTTGTCACATTCTTCTCATTCTATGACATCAGGGGCATTGAACCTTGCCATTTGCCCATATAGGGATAAATATGGTGGCTCTGAAGTAAGGTCGATCACAAACTACTTCAATCGTGAAATTCACAATTCAAAATCGCAAAGTTTGCAACGAAAGTCACGAACTTCACAACTGAAATTGCAAAATATTCTACGGTTATCGCGAACTTTGTGGCTAAAGTCGTGTGTCATGTGCGTGACCGACTATACTGCAGAGCCACCATAGGTAAGCTCTAGAGGTGGTCTGGAGAAACACCGGCACCATACAGGATACTCAAGTGGTACCACATCGCTATGCATACCCAAGGAGATCTCCTTGGTATTCCGGTATCTAGTTGGCAACAGTGTATGGGTAAAAGGGGACATGGTGGATTCAAAAGTGGAATACATGCACCTGTTGTTCCCATATCTTAGTATATATTCTCACATACAACATCACAATATTCTGCTACAATGAGAAGGGCCTTTTTCCATGAAACATTCAATCACTAATACTGGACTTGTTGATTTTGATTGGCTAATGATGGCAAATTTGACTGAAAAAAAAAAACATTTGTTGGAGAATAACATTGTGTGAACATCATATTCACCTAGCATCCAAATACAATTCAGGTTTAGAAAAAATGGAGTAAGAACACAAGGAAACAAAAAAAAAATGTTATTGTTGCTTGTGTGATTACCAGGTCATTGTTTGTTTGGATTTGTGTAACCTTGACAAGCTGGTCACTGTGAACATCGAACTTTGTAATTATATCAATAATAAGTTTTGTGAAATAAGGCCCATAACGAGTTCTCAATTTCATATAGTAGTGAAATAGCAAATACCGGTAATAAACCAGTCTTTACTTCCCAGAGCTTTGTGAAAATCTTTAGCTGATAGGTGACAGTGGAGTCAGTTGCTGCTATTATGATAATTAACACTTCTCCCTGTAGCTTAATATTTGACTTTGAAAAAAATAAATAATGCGATTGAATCATTTAAACTAGAATATTCCAAAACCTAATTTCACTAATCCACCATCGGCCTGCTTCGAACAACTAGACAGGATATTTTATACGTAAATTTTTGTACCGTAGTCTTTCTTCTTCCTTTCTCTTATGACCCGTGAGCGTTTCATCCACATTTCTCCTTATCAAATTATCAAAAGCAAATTAAAACCTGTATGGGTATTATGAGCCGATAGCAGAGAGCCGAAGAGACTCTTTGGTATCACCTTTACAAAACTCATCAAATATTCATCCAGATGCTAATGTGCTTTGAAGCAGATGTGTGCTCATGACATTAATACACCACGTTTGCATACTTATTGTTTTCGCCCGGTTGCCAGGCAACTAGTGCGTGAGTGGGCGTGTTGTCAGTGGTAGGTGATTATTTTTTCCCTTCATGCATCAGTGCGTAGACGATCACCTCGCAATCATCAGATGCTACCCATTTCTCACTTGTAGTAATTCTAACGAGAATCATCATCATGTATTCTCGGGGGGATTAAGGTCAGCGGCTACCAACCAAGTGAGTGAGATAGCGCCAATTTCGATCTGATCTAGTTAATCCTGAATACCAACTTTGACTTTTGAATGAAAATGCAATTTAACACTCTCAACTGGCTATTTCCAGACCAGAAAAAAATTATGCCAGAGCTTATTTTGATCTGGGTCAGAACAATTCCGATAAATCCTAGACACTCTTAGAGGTAGAACAGACCGTGGGCGGGAATATTGACTAGATGTATCCAACCACTTTTTGCTTCAATTCAATTTTCTTTTCATAATTGCCAATTTATTTTGCCTATACTCATTTGGAAAGAAGTCCACAGCAAGGATAGATAAATGGAGAAGATCTATAACAAAATAAGGCATTGGGATTTCCAAACTTTACTTTGTATAAATGTGTATTTTCTTTCTTGGAATTATTCATTTATAGAAAATTGAAATAGAGCTTCTTGACAAGCAGCATTCCCACAAATTTTGAACTCAAAACACCATGCATGCATTTTGTAATGTCTCTCATTCAAACGGGTACTCCAGGCTTTAAATCCTTATATCTCAATAAATAAGACTAAAATTCAATGAGCAAACAGAGAATATTTCATCAAAATCCGATTACAAATAACATTATTGCATTTTAAAGTTTAGCATTATTTTTTTTTTAATAGTTATATGCCCATTGTCATGAATATTAAAGGTGAACTGATGGTGTCATGTGCCCTCACTTTTCTCATGCTATTACATGAAATCATATCTATTTAATTTCTTCATGCATTAAGTGTTTATATGTCTCCCTTATCATGAAATAAGCTGCAGCAATGAATATCTAATGCAATCAGCTGTGAATCCAATTTTGATTCAATTTTGAAGGACAAAATTTGAGTGAACATGCTTTCATATCATAATATACAAAAGCACAAGTGGGGATGTGACATCATCAATTTGCTAATTGAACATTCGGGAAAAAAATGCATAGAACTGTTACACCATAATAATGGAAATATTTCAATGTCATAAATTCATTATTTTGATCAAATTTTCAGCATTTTCAAATCGTATTATTTTCCCCCTGGAGTACATGTACCCCTTAAAAATATGTTCATACTACATTTTTAAAGTGCTCATCTCCGATTCTTGTTTTGATTTCAGACAGTGCTGTTCAACCTTGAGAATTGGGAAAACCATGAGTTCACTTTGAGGCATATGTTCCAGTGGAAGCCTGTCTATAGTGCTGCAGGGCATTGTGACATCATCATAATGACAAATAGGAATGAAAGCAAGCATGCTTACAATATGTTTCGAACGCATCCCTCATCTCGTAACAAGGTTTGTTACAATTGAATTTACACCACAATGGAGAGGAAGTACATCACTATATGGATGGATACAGTTTGTAGATATAATCTGAAGCTTAACCAGTGTCTTTTGGATGGTTGGTTACCCCTCACTGTGGGAACAGAAAGATGGTTTCTGAGGTGGATCTGTTCAAACAAATAAAGATATTATTCAACATGGTGGTTTTGTCTGAACAAAACCACCCTCCAAATTTAGAAAAATACAAAAAGATAAACCGGGAGCTGGTATGAGTCTAGACATATCATTTTTTTAAATTTCCTGTTGGCTTGTTATAAAGACGATCATAATCACCACATCAAAACTTAGTTGGGATTGAGAGTGAAAGTTATTTTCCATGCAGTGCAGATTTTGTAATTAATCAAAATGAGGAAGAAGATGCAGCTAACAAAGGCACAAAGGAACAAATAAAATGAGTAATTGTCTAAAAAATCACACCCCCCCCCCGAAATTCTGTGCAATTTTTTTTATTAACAATCAATATTGGTATTTTCAAGATGACAATGATGCCTGTTAATTGTTAATCATCTTCTTCAGATAACAATTACCGGGATACATATTCTCAAATAGGACACAATACTCAGTCCACATGATTCAGAAACAAATCTTAAAGGTGAAAAATAATTGCTTTTTAACAAAGCATTACACAGCATTATAAAAATTGACGACAATGATTCCATTTACAAAGACAATGAAAAATCATGATGGTACTAAGTTTCGGCAGATATCTTGACACGTGTGATGTACAAGTCTTGAAGTGAGCTGCACAAAGTGGTATAGGTCATTACAGAATGAACCTTATTCCAATACACTTGGTAACACTTGATATAACGGTGTTGGTTCTGGAGATATCAGCTCCATAGAAGCCATATATCGTATCCTTGGTAAAATATTCCTTGAAGATAAAATGGGTACGTCCTTGATTCCAGAACCAGTACGAAACACACAACGGCACGCATGCAAGAATCAACTTTCACCACGACACATTATCCACATTTGATCCAGGTTAGATCCAGATATGGTCCATGTTTGATCCAGATTAGATCCATTTAAATCCAGACACAGGGGTGTTTCCATGGCAATGATGTTATCCTCATCCCTTCCTCTGAAAACAACCTCTTATCCACAATACTCACACTCCTATTCCACTGTACTATCACATCTTGGAAAAAAATATACAATATCAACTGCTTGACTTTCATATGGCATTTTTGGCTACACAAAAGCATTCCATATTTACTGAAAATGATTTGTGAAGGATGTTTTGACCACTCGGGTAGGTATATCTCCATTTAGTGCATCATTCTGATGGATCAGAATTATATACAGGTTGTTCTTATCATTTTGGCTCTCATCTATGCACTTAAAAGCACCCATTTATCACTACTGCTCCTCCAGATCTCCAAGCATGTGACCATGGCAACGAGAGGATGATGGACTAAACATGATGACGATATCATCCACTTGGTCTCGTTTGCTTAGCCACAGAAAAGTTCCACGAACTATTTCGTATTGAAACAATCAGATGCATAAACATCTTCATATTTGCACATATCCTGCCACAATTATGTCATAACTTCATGGCTTTGCTGATTCGAGTAAGCATCTATATAAATACACTTTGCAATCTGCAACATGTACTATGTTTCAGGTAAAAGACTAGATGTAGAGCGCCCTCATAGTTTGCTTCTATTAAAAGGAGTTGGAAGATGACAAAGGTTGATTCCGAAAGGCCTCAATTGGACTCGAGATGAGTTGATGAGTATAGTCTGCAAAGATTGAAAACAAACACAAAATAATTGGTTTGGGGATACGCCATGCATATGGTTGAATACTTGAGTAAATATCATATTTGCAGCTATATATATATGTCTATATACTGTATATAGTTAAAGGAGATGATTTAGAGGTTCATGGGTTTGAAGATTCTTTTTTCCCTTGTTATCTATACATTTATCATACATCAATTTTGTGTAACACAAATTACTATTTCATGTTTTGAGTAACATATGACTGATAAGTACCAATGCTTTGCTACTGCTAACTGGCTAGCAAATCAATAGCAATTTAGGAAGTCTGTGCTAGCATCATGTACCATTGTACTTTTCAACATGCTTAAAGGTAAATGCCAGTTTTGGTAACGATATCAAAATGAGTTCGTACAGAATCCAATAAAATGACCACCGAAGTGTCTGTTTGTATAAATAAAAAATGTGTGCCAAATGATTCTGGAAGAAATTGTGTAATTGCTGATTCGGGTCAAGCGTCGGGCACGACAATCGAAGCAATAATGATACACTGTCCCATGTGCGCTTATCTGTGTTGGTGATCTTCAGTGTGAACATTTTTCAGTGTAGATTTCAAGATTTCACAAAGTTCAGTTTATGTAACTGTACCAGTTCTAGATCCTCGATGATATACTGGCAATTAAAGAGAAATTCCAGTAGTTGCAGTAAACACTGATTTCATGAGAAAGTCTGTAAAACAGGGCTTAATTGTCAGTATATCATCGAGGATCTAGGTCTGGTACAGTTACATTAACTGAACTTTGTGAAATCTTGAAATCTACGCTGAAAAATGTTCACACCGAAGATCCCCAACACAGATAAGCGCATGTGGGACAATGTATAATTATTGCTTAGAGCGTCGGGCCCGACGCCCTACCCGAATCCTGTGCTTATTTGCTGATTTCTCAGCAATTACACAATTTCTTCCAGAATCCTTTGGCACATGCGTTTTATTTACACAAACAGACACTTTGGTGGTCATTTCATTAAAACTAGCATTTACCTTTAAGCCTGGTTTTACAGACTTTCTCATGAAATCAGTGTTTACTGCAACTACTGGCATTTCTCTTTAAAGCATGGCAGTAGGAATATGTTAGCCTATGGCAGGGTTTAGAGCATTAAAAAGCTTTGTTCAAGAAATGGAGAGGTCGTATGTTGTGAAAATATGATATTGATTCTGCCAGAAGGGAGAACAAATGGAATTAGTGATAGCTTGCAATATGCTGATAGAGGCGACTTTATTTGTGTAGATTCCACTCGTGAATTAGTAACATGAAAATGTGCAATTTATTGAAGAACTCATTTCCATGAGTAATTTGAATTATGTACATTAGCCAATGTAAGATTGTATTTGTTTACTGTGACTTTCTGTCATTTTATTGCGGGTTTTGTGGGGGGGGGAGTGTATGATAGTATTGTGTGCTCCCCATTCAAATTTGTCCTCCTTGAAATTTTTTCCCCTTTTTCGTGTTTTGATGGTATCACTATTATGACATCACATAGTATAATGTCACAAAAGTAGATCACATGTTTTTAGATTGCTGGGTTAATTCATTACCTAAATCACATGACCTAGATAGATTACAGTTACATAGAAGGCCATTCTGCCATTTCAAAATGATGAATTGATCAGTCATAACAGAAAAGCCTTGTCAGACAAGGTTGACTTGGTTTATATAGAAAGTGTGGAGATCAAATGGTAATAGTAATGCACAAGGTGACTTTTAATAACATAACAGAGGAATCTCTTGAAATTCAACACATCACAATAACAGAGCATGAGAAATGATACTTGGCAAATCACTTAAATGATACCCTCAATAAAATGAATAAATACTTAAATACTTAAATCAAAATAAATAGACAGACAGACAGAATAGATAGATAGATAACTAGATAGATGGATGGATGGATAGATGAATAAATAAACAAATATATAAATAAATGAATAAATAAAATAAATGAATAAATAAATAAATAAAAAACAAACCAAAAAATATGAAATAAGTAAATAAATAAATAAATACATAAATAAATAAATAAATAAACAAATAAATAAATCCAAAGAGCTTAAATGTATTCTGTTTATCATAAAAAAATATGATATTGCATATTATGTAGGTTGGTGGGGTGGCAGGCAACAGGAAATTCTAATTCTGAACTATGTATAGATATTCATGTTCAGAATGTATATCTGTAACTATGTATAGATATTCATGGATATACATGGTGGCAAAATGAAAGTAATAAATATATTAGCCCAGGCATACAATATTGCTCATTTATGACAAGTAAACCCTGGTTTACATATGCTCTTGTGAGTCGTCTCATCTTTATACTCACTTTACTTTAGATTCACACACACACTCTGCTCCTAGTCGTTCGGGTGCTCCGGACACGATCGATTCCTCTCAAACCAATTGTCGATACAACTGAAATAGAAACAGAAGTCAAGTAACAGGAGCTGCAGGGTATGAAAGGCAGCATGGGATGATATTTCACTCAGCTTGATCAATCACCCTCCCCCACCCTCTTTTTCATGAATCAAAATACTTTCAGTTATATATCTGCTGAGCATATTTCCATTGCTTTTATGCATAAAAGTCTGCACCAATTTCATTTGCATTTATTCTATATACATATTTATACCTTTTTAATCAAAGTTCATACTTTCTTTAACCGCCCCCCCCCCCCCCCCCCCCCCCCTGCCACAGGAGCACAAACATTAAATGAATATTGCTCAATAATCAAAAGGTGAGATTTAAGTTGATTAAAATGGAATTGGACATCTTCGGTAAAAATAGGTACATCTTTTTTTTTTACAAATATATTATAATCTTTCCTTAAAATAATTTGTCAAATAGAAACTCAGTTCGACAATTGGAAATACCACTCACTCATTCACTAATCATACACAATCACTCTTATCCACCTCTCTTAAGGCCACCGCACACCTTACGACCCGACTGGTCGCCGACTGGCTTGCGACTGGGTGAGGGGAGATGAGTCGCAAGGCAGTCATAAGCCTCGACACCGCACACCTTGCGATCCGGTCTGCGACTCACGCATGCGCTTTTTGCTTTTTGGCATAGCATCTGAGAAATTGCGCTTACTACTGCGTATGCGCGTTGTTTATCATAATACGCGTTATGCAACTCTGCTGTCTGATTGGCTGGAGGTTGGATTGAGCTTGCGATCCAGTCATCAGGATTCGACCTGTCAAATCCTTCCGATTTTCCTTGCGACTTGTCTCTGACCGTTCTGCGACGCGCAAGCTGACAAGGGCTGTGACGTCACATCTCCCCTCACTCAGTCGCAAGCCAGTCGGCGACCAGTCGGGTCGTAAGGTGTGCAGTGGCCTTAACAAAACCACCTACTTAGTCTATAATATCCCACTCTGATCATGCTGTTATCATCTCAAGTTCACTGCTCACACACCATTTTATCACTCATAAATTCAAATGAGCATGAAATAACTCCATTTAGACCAGCAAAAACTAAAAATAATCATACATTTATGATCTTTGGTTGAAAACACAATTTGCATTGACTTTGTACATGAAATCGCGTTTTTGAGCATGAAATCGCGTTTTTGAGCAATTTTTGGTCTGACATGCACGCACAAAATGTTGCGTAATTTCGGAACCGCGTACCCGGGCATTGTAAATTTGGTCTCAAAAGATGCACAAGGCTTGAAAGTAAAAAGTCAGTAAGTGAGGTAAAAAAAAAAAAAATATTGCGCAAATCATGGGGGGGGGAGCCCCCCCAGCCTAGATAGGGTTAAATGTACCAACTCACAAACACTGTATGCCCATCCATTATAAACTCAAGTCATTTGTTATCTGTTCAATAACAACTACCCTATATATGCCCTTTTTCATAACCCCAATACTCAGACATTTCTTCTTAGCACACTTATCAGCTCAATGGACTCATTACCACTCACTTACTTGGTGGTTTCAAACTGCCTCGATCACAAGAATCCCAGTTACATTATGAGAACTTTTTCAGGCTAAAAAATACCTGTTGATAATTATTCCTTCATTCACACTGCCCAAAACATACTATTAGGGATAAGTTCTTGAAGTTACAAGCATGCGCAGTACGGTCTGATAAGCAAGCAAGACGCAAGATTCAAAATCGCTAGCTCAGCAGCCAACCACAGCGCCCATGCCCAACTACACGCTGGGCTAAAAGTTCCTGTAATATGCTTTCACACTGCCAATAAATGAAAATGCACGCCAATTGCCAATGCAGAATCGGCTTTATGTTTACACGTAGAAAAAAGCAGATTCTGCACCGGCTCGTGGTTCTGAACCTACTACTTTGGTGGTGCAAAATTGCCGATTCTGCACTGAGAGCCGATGCAAGTTAATCGCGTTTACACGCAACAAAAAAGCTGATGCAGTGTACAAACACAGCATAAGTTACTCGATAACTTATGAACTCTCACTCATCATTCTGAATCTCAAACATTCACTTTCTAATATACCCACTAAATCTATCAATCAACCTATCTATAAATCAATTGATCAACAAATCCATCAAGATATCGATCAGCCTATTCTATCAATAGATATATTAATCTTTTATTCATCAAACTATCAATCAACCTAGCAATCATTCTTTCATTGCTCTTACCTTTTGTGATAAATACAAAGGCATGGCAGTCTTGCTATGGTATCCCCTTGTAGCATATCTTCTAGGCATATTACACATTCCCCTGAGTCTAACGTTAGTACATCTTCTGCAAGGTTTCAAGAAAAAAGAAATAGTTGACTGAAAATACCATGAATTCTATTTTTAGTTAAACCAGCCTTCAGACAGTAATCTCAATAATTAGAATGCGCATGTATTGCTTAATAGCATGTCTTGCATAATAGTCTTCGAAGCCATTTTTGATCTTAGAAAGAGAGGTTTCCAACATTATTTTATAGTGCATGTAGATGTATGTATATTATTTAAATTGATCTGTGAAAAAGAAAATGTGGAGAACATCAGAACAAGAAAAGTTCATTAGAAATACATGTAAGAAAGCTATGACTCTTTAGTTTTAAACATAAGATCACAAAGATTATTGTACACATAATAGCACAATGGAAATTCAATGAATAGATTAATACAACAAGTGATAAAGACAACTTTTCATTTGACATACTTTAGGACTTTGTAGTTTTCTCCATAGCACTATTTCATGATACTGTATAATCCCAACCAGGCATTCATCATACCAGGATCCACGATAATATGCACTGGTTTGGACATACCATGGACCTATCATGGACATACAGAGTATAATTGTCATTTCAGTTGTCAACTAATTTGTGAAATACATAGTGGTTTCATAAAACCTGACCTCCATCCCGACAGATGTAATTAGCTGAATGAACCCTGGACCATGCCTGGACTTTACCCAGGCAATATTCCTTACATCATACAAAATAGAGGGTGTGTTTATGCTTCTCAGTTCTCAATTTTAAGGTCAAAATAAGGATTTTGTTACATGTTTAATTCAAATCACAGTTGCATAATTTTTTGTTAACAGATTTAGAAACAGTGCCCTCCCTAATCTTGTATGTGCTTAACAAATACTACAAATCTTAACTAAAATGATTTGAAAATTCTTGAACATCAATCTAATCCATTTACTTAACCATTAACTTAATAATGTTTTCAGAGTTTTATCAATTTATGTGTATTCTTCTGTTATTTATTCATTTTTGTCAACACTTTACTAAGCAAATTCTACATGTATGTGAATAACTCCAATTGCCTCTGCATTTTTATTACTATGTATATTGCAATCGATACCCTGTAATTCAGTTTTTTACTGCGATACAATGTCTGTTGAGTAAACCATTGAATGAATGAATTTACTTTCATGTAAATCAGCAATTGTAAATTTACACAAATGCTATTATCACCAGCATTCCTCAAGAAACACGGTTTCTGCAGAAGCATAAACGCAACATTAAATCTAAATGTGTTTCAATGATGTCCTTTATAACTATGTGTTTCCAGTTTGATAGAAACCACAACACACAACTCAACCTCTTCTCCAAGGTCTAGATAGCAGCTTGTCAAATTCAGCTATGTACACAGAATGAACTTGCTTGGAAAAAAAGAAAAAAGAAGTATGGACAAACCCCGGTGGGAAATCATTAAGCATTTAAAAAAGAAGCAACGCACTCGAGGACTAAAAAATGCCTCTATCATTGTCCTTTCACTCTCTTCATCAAATGATTTAGATGGCAATATTTACTTTCATATCGAATAAATGAAATGAAAAATGAAATGAAATATAATAGATTACAGTAACAGTTTCATAAGCTCCACAAAAGTGAAATTTCAATTTATCTTTTTTATGTGCAGAGTACATAAGGAGGAAGGAAGAGGAAGCCGAGGTTTTATTTCAGAATACAGGAAATTTCGGTTCTGGTATCACACCTCTACAGAAAGCATATAATCTGGATCAGAAATGGCATTAACACTGACATCTTAGCATAGACTTAAGACTACTAAAGCCCTTATTGCTCTCAATATATCAATGTAATCAAATGAACAAAGAGTAATCAAATTCAGTGAGTGTGTATGGGCTTGACAAGGAAATAAGAAAAGGGAACATTCCCACGTGTATGAATATTTCTGAATCTCGTTGCCATAATATGTGTTGTAAAATGCATGCATGCATCTTTATGAGGAGGCAAAGTGACGTTTTTGGCAGTTGGAATATTCAAAATTTCAACAACAAAAAAATCATGCTAACCTAAACTATATTTGCACAAAAATTGTTTGTAAAACGAGCATAAAATGCATGTTAATTTTATTATATTGCCCTTCATGACATGGTAACCACTAACCAGGCCTGTAAAACTGCACTTACTGATGCAAATAATATAATACTCAAGATTTATCATCATCATCATAATCATCATCAACATCAATTTATGCATCATATTTAATATGCTTTCTAATTTTTACATCGAAATTGGAAATGGACAGAGAAAAACTTCATGATTGATATCTTTGAATAGTAAAAATCAGAGATAATATGAAGCCTTTTTTTAGCTTCCACACCTACTAAAACCGAGACGAGGAAAAAAATATCAACTACGGTTTTAAAGTTAAGACTGAAATTATTCACTCAGGATGGAGTCCCCTGCATATAGAGTATATACATGTACACACACATATTTAACATTTTGATACCATGTACAAAGGTAAAACAGAGTAATGTTGTCTGATAATATTATCTTGCTGACGCGGTTACTAGAGTGTAGTTTACACATCAATATGTAAACAAAACTTTACAAAATCAGGGCAAAGGGAGAACCCTAATGAGTATTTCTAGAAATTAGGCTTATAAAACAAAGGTCATTTGTACAATTCGGGCAGACAAACAAAAGATATGACAGAAGATATCGAATTTCTTATCTAAAACTCCATGAAAATATTGTGATTTGTAAAACTCCATGTTAAACAGCACTAAGAACCATTTTGCAGGGACTTTTTGGGTTGCAAGTGCTTTCCTGATAGTGCAACTGCACCCTTATGTTAAAGGTATTGTTTAACTTTGTGAGCAGCCGATTTAATAAATTCTCAAACCAAGATGAAACATGTGTACAAGTGCATATATTAGAACTAATAAACCCCGAAAACAACCATTATTGAGAATGAAAAGCTAAAACTACAAGGCAAACCCCGATTATGTAAATAGGCGTCTTATAGACGCCGAAATAGTACACATAAGTGTATGGGATGAAATCAAGATGGTGTTTCCGGTCACTTTATATTTCAATTTTTGAAGCACTTAATAATGATTTTCGAATGCAATTTTCTCTGGGCTTCATTTTTGTAACATATCACAGACACAGATGACAAGTGTGACCTTCTAGCTCAGATTTTAAAAAGTCAAACCAATGTTAACCAATCACTTTAAAATATGTGTAGGATGAATAATAATTCTCATTGTTTTCTGGGGTTGCCACGCAGTCAAGCTTAGCTTATAGTGGCAACCCCTGCAACTTTCTAAAAATCGATATGTTTTAATAGAAAATGCCATTTTGTTCAATGTTTTGCTTGTCAGTTATATATGTATCATTATTGTATTTTCTTTGTTTATGTGTTTATGAAAAGTGTTGCAGAAACCAAAAGATGAAATGAAAAAGTGTATTTATTCAACAACAAATTTTCCAGCAAACGAAGGTGTACTTGTGCAAACTTTAATTCTTCATCAATTCAAAGAAAAATGAACTCCTAGCCTTGTTTCTTGAACAGTCTACCCTGATTGCAAACTGCAATGCACTGGGATGTCCATATGCTTGTTGTGTAATGTGGTGGAGTATCTTCTTGTACATGTAAGGGATATACAGAAAATAATGTGAAGTGACAATGGATGTTATTTAAGGTAACATATATCCTGTGCAAGAATGTGCTCATATTTCATTAAAGGCACGATACACGGAGAACATGAATATTGACCAAAAGAAATGACACCACTCTTACCATTATATACAATCCTGGGTTTGGTGAGGCAGGCAAGCAAATGAAGCTCAATATTATCGGCACCGACAAACTTGGAACATACTGGACATTTGATACCTGGAAAAATAAAAAGTATAACAATCTGCTCAATCAAGATGCTTCTTTACTACATGAATGCATTAGTCATAGCTGATACATAAATTAGATACCGGTAATGGGAATAATAGCAATCAAATCAACTGAAATACCTGGGGTTTATACTGTTGAAATATATAAGAGGAAAAATTACAATAATATAGTACAAGAAAAATATTGTTTTTTGTTGAAATACTGTAGAACGTGTATATTTTGTATCATTGCCTGTAGTAATAAGTACTACTACTACTACATAAATGTGGATATACAAATAAAAGAATGGAAGGGTAAGTAATAATAAAAATGCCCATTATTGAACCTAATATGTGTACATCAAACAGATTTTATACATAAACATGATAAATCCTTCACAATAAAAATGTTTTGCTGGACTTCAGCTTGGTAAGGTAAGATTGGACAAAAACCCAAATAATTACAATAAGTAAAAGAATGAGTTTAGCTGAACTTGATATCTACCAAACACAGTTTGTCTGACAGGTATAGGACAATGCAACATTATATTTGAAAATGACCTTCTGATCAATGTACTGTATGATCTTGGGGGTCAGGTAAGATATGTTTCACATTAATAAGAACTAATGATGGACTACATATGTACTATTACAGCATACCAGCAAACTCTTTGTCAGTAGCTTCTAGGATTAATCCTCTTTTATTTACGTTGTGTTTGCCGGTATTAGATTATACATCAAAGATGACCAAGAAGAATTATCTTTTCATGCTGGTATGGAAAATGGACCAAAATTATCAGAGCCTATAATTATTACATGAAATAAATTTTTATATTTCATGATTACTCATGAATAACAACATACAAGCATATATCTGGTGGCAATTTTTTTCTATTCGGGGGGTTATTTTTCACAACCTACTTTCTAGACCTGCAACATGGGACAAGCTTTAAAGGTCAAGTCCACCTCAGAAAAATGTTGATTTTAATCAATTAAGAAAAATCAGACCAGCACAATGCTGAAAATTTAATCAAAATCGGATGTAAAATAAGAAAGTTATGACATTTCAAAGTTTCGCTTATTTTTAACAAAATAGTTACTTAGTATATGAACGAGCCAGTTACATCCAAATGAGAGAGTCGATGATGTCACTCACTCACTATTTCTTTTGTTTTTTTATTGTTTGAATTATACAATATTTAAAGTTTTACAAATTTGATGATTAGGACCTCCTTGCCTAAAGCACAAAATGTTAAAATAATGGTATTCCACTTGTTCAGGGAGGAATGAAACTTCATTTCACATGACAATGACGAGAAAATTAAAATATTTCATATTTCATATAATAAAATACAAAAGAAATAGTGAGTGAGTGATGTCATCAGTTCCTCATTTGCATATCGAACGAGATGTGCATATAACTGTTTTGTGAAATGAAGCGAAACTTTAAAATGCCATAACATTCTTATTTTACATCCGATTCTGATGAAATTTTCAGTGTTATGCTTATTGGATTTTTCTCTTTTTATTCAAATTCAATTTTTGTTGGGGTGGACTTGTCCTTTAAATTAACATTACAATGTATTATGCAGTGTATGCTGTGTAATTATCTTCCTGTCAGTGTTTTTTTTTTAAAGTTCACCAATATTACCCAAGCTCCACCTAACACAATGGCAGCAGTAGGCCTACATTAAAAAGTTTCACTGGTTATAACTTCCTACTGATTACAAAGATGAAAGTGGATCATTTTCTTTAAAGTTGTAAGCAAAATAATAAGCACACAAAGTGAGCTTGAAATAACAGTAACAGGGTCATAAATATGTATTCATGCAAGGTACATCCAAATGTGTATCATCCACAAATGAACAATGAATTTAAAAAAAAGATACTGATAAACACAGTAGTTGATCGTATTTTATTTGGATTCTATAGGTAAATCGTAATCTTCACGAGTTCATCCACCATAAACACTCCTAATGAGTTTGAGCAAAAGGATAGCCCAATATAATTTTACAACTGACTGTTTCTCTTAAGTAATATGTTTCTTCAATGAATATATCATTCAAAGAAAAAATACTGAAATTCTTCTCTCACATCCAAACCAATAATAATGGGGCATTTCATGAAGTCGCTCTTAGCATATAAGCTTTCAAAATCCGTGCATCCGATTGGCTGAAAAAAGAAATTTAGTGGAAATCACTGCAAAAAAAAGATTTGTGAAATTGTCCAAAAACCTTTGTGGTTGAACTACATGTGGGGGCATCGTGGTCTAGTGGTTCTGACTCTCGCCTTTCAGACAGAGGGTCGTGAGTTCGAATCCTAGCCATGGTGTATTTTCCTTCAGCAAGAAATTTATCCATACTGTGCTGCACTTGACCCAGGTGAGGTAAATGGGTACCGGCAGGAAATAATTCCTCAAAAAGCTGTGCGCACCAGAATCAGTATCTAGGCTAGCTTAGCCGGGGTAATATAGGAGCGCCTTGAGCACCTAGCAAGGTGGACTGGATATGTGCACTATACAAATCCTATATTATTATTTCATGTACGGATAGCCAGCTGTGACATTCAAGTTCAATAAGCTCATTCAACACTCAAATAATTTATAAATGTCAAACTGATTCATTAACCATTAAAGCATGAGGAAAGAGCAAATTAAAATTAGTAAAAAAATGTAAAGAAAAGTTTTGACATTTTTGACTTCCCATAAGTTTGGTAAGGAATTAGACCACAGTCTAGGTTAAAGAGAAATGCCAGTAGTTGCAGTAAACACTGATTTCATGAGAAAGTCTGTAAAACCAGGCTTAATTGTCAGTATATCATCGAGGATCTATATCTGGTACAGTTACATAAACTGAACTTTGTGAAATCTTGAAATCTACGCTGAAAAATGTGCACACTGAAGATCACCAACACAGATAGGAACACGTGGGACAGTGTATTATTATTGTTGGAATAAAGACCCGACGGAAGTGACCGAATCCGCGCTTATTTTGCTTATTTCTCAGCAATTACACAATTTCTTCAAGAATCCTTCGGCACATATTTTTTATTCATACAAACAGACACTTGGGTGGTCATTCTATAAGATTCTGTAAAAAGTCATTTTGAGATCGTTACCAATACTGGAATTTATCTTTAACACAGACTTCAGATATGGGTCATCATGTCTTTTGATCCCACACAGAAGTACACTGTAAATGTAATCATAATTACTGTAGGCATTTATAAGAGCTTAATTGACACTTTGGTGTATTTGTCTCAACTTAAACTTGTTTCACTTGATCTGATATTTTTTTTCCAACATAATTCACCGATGAAATTTGGAAGTAAACCCCTTTAAAGATACACAGACAATGAGACAAATGAAATAAGTCAACAGATAAGTACACTGAAAACTTTGTTATGAATTTATCCATCATCGGTCTTTATACCCTCCCGAAACAGGTACCTGGGATATGACCTTTCTTCGACGTCCTACTTATCTCTCAACTTCCTTTCTTTATTGGTAACATCTTCCTCCCGCATTTCCCTCACCCCTCTCCCCCTTCCTCTTTAAACCCCTATCCCCTTTATCCAATACCTAGGCCTTCTTTAAAGGTGGGTCTACATTGCATATTGCTCACTGTTGGTAAATAGACATTTGCACATTTTTGCTACAGAATTGTCTTTAATTTGTTTAATATTCCAATTATTAATTCTACGATTTCCTGTTGAGTTCTGGCTGATGTATACTTTTTTTCACAAAGAATGGTAGCATTGAAACTAATGAAATACATAATTATAAACTGATATGACTTGAGGGTTGTGGCTGATAATTAGATTACTTCTTCCTCATATACATCATCCTGGTTTTGATAGCTCCTGAAGGGCAAAAAAGCTCAATGATGCTGGTGGGCTGGGCCTATTCATCTTTACACGGATATACATGTAAAAGCTCAGGGAGAAGAGAATCTCCCTGTAAAGGCCTGTATTATCCCTGCACACTATCTGTCTTAAATACAAAATATATAAGATCAGTGTCATTGTGTATCCAAATTCAATATACACCTGGATACATATGAATCAATCCATCATTATTATTCAACAGTCAGAATACTCATATTTGCGTTTATACCATTACCAATACCAAGCACATTCAATGTTGAATAATTTTGGCAAGGTATAATAGTGCGTTTCAAAGTCTATCCAGCTATTCACTCTTATATGAACTAAAGAGGTTGCTGGCTTGCTGCTAAGCACTTTACATTACAAAAAATATCTATTTACATAACGTTATTCAATCATGTACCAGTACTTATATCCATAGAGATATAGGTAGGGTCCATCATTGGAACCACTAGGATACATTTTTTTCTCTCTCTCTCTCTCTTATGTAGACACTCAATAAGCAATGGGATTAAATTATAAAAAAAGCAGTGAATGCTTTATTGAGTTCACTGGCATGGAAAATTGGATGAGATCACAGAGAATCTCATAGGCTTGTTGTAAGCATGATGGTCTGTATCTTCACATGATACTATATCTGCAATTTTCTTTTTGTATTCCATTTTGTTGCTGGCCCATTGTATATAGAAATAATGGTCATAAATCCTTTGTCATAACCGAAAAGAACTCATTCTTTTATTGGTCTGGATGTTCTATGCAAGGGTCGATGCCCAATGTGCCACAACATCAATGTATTGGGTGGTTACAGTGTACAGGTATATACATGTACTAAAAATTTGCTGATAACTGTAATGCAATGGGAATGAACAAATTGTATATGATTAAATTAAACCCCACACAGCAGAACCAGTGATAGAAACAACCACAATTTCATGATCATCACCATCATTATTATCAGTAAAACAATTAATCTCCAAAGCAAACAATATCATCATATTATCTTCACCATCACCATCTTCTTCTTCATCATCATCTCATTATCATCACCATCATCATCTTAATCATCATCTTCATCACCATCAGGCATCACTGGCATTGTCATGAATATCATCGTCATCAATATTCACCATCCCAAATCCCAAAACTTTAAAAACAGCCTCATTATTCCGATAGGTCTATCAAAAAATAAATAAAAAGAAGTGTGTCAGAAAAATAAGACTACTAGAAAAAAAGGCTGGATAACCATTTGACCTCAACCTGACCTTAATTCACAATGGGGATTCCCCCTGACTCCCTTGTCCTCAGTGAGGTCACAGTCTGCCCTCCAGCAAGATCTGGGTTAAACTATTCCAAGGAGAGGTAATCTACACCTCTAAAAATAACACCACTGGTTGGTAGGGGGTTAGATGGTGACAGACCAAAGGACTCTACTACAAGAAGTACTCACAGTGCAGAGTCAAAAGCAAGGCAAATCCAACTATGTATCTACATGTATTGTACTAGGATTAAATGCTGATTTTTCCTTCGATTTCTCTGTTTTACTTTATGTTTCTCAGGAATAAGCCATTAACCTTATGATCCACGTGTATTTCAGGTCCACGATAGCACTACAACCCAGATGAGATATTGTATTTTCTAGTTTGAAATTACAATAAGTACCAAACACTATTTTACTCTCGCTCTAATTCCATTCTACCACATGTAAACATATGAATATCAAATAGAGATTAAGGTTAACTTAATTTTGGTATATTAATTAGTTATAAATACCCCCCCCCCTCCTCTTCCACCATAAAGCCATACCATGCAGTATAAATGCTGGGACAGTACATGTCCTATGTACTCTCTATTCAGATCCTATTTAATACCATTTTGCACACAGTATTAAATGGGATTAGCAGAAAGAGTTGAGACAGTTTACAGGCCTACACTACAAGGGAGGGGGAGGGGGGGGTCTTTTAATATTATGTATTAGGCTTCATAGCTCTGTCATATACAAGAGGACTTTCATAATTAAAGCCTGTAAAAACCTTTAGTTTAAGTAAATGTTCAATTATGTAAAATATATAAGAGTATAAAATCATTCAAACCCACATGTAATTTCAAGAAACTTTGTGTAATTTTGAATACAGTATAGGCCTATAACCAACAAAAAAATCAACAGTGATCCAACCGGGACAAAGACTGCAGACTGACACATGCAAGTACCATATAAATAACACAAGTGGTCTGCTATTGTCTGCAAATGAAAAGTGGATACCTTAATAGTCTTTGATAATAATTGTGTCACAAAATCAAACAATGTCCGTTCAAAGTCTGACGTTGATTACCTGGAAAGACGTATATCATCCGCTAAATTAGGTTTATTTTGCCATCTGATTAAAAGGGATGGACAGAGGGGTGAAGAAAACTAATCCACAAAAACAAAAATTGTGTGTGTTCAGAACCACCCCATGTAGACAGGCAGAGAAACATTCAAACAGAGGAAAGAGGGGTATAATACCCCTTTCATAAACCCAATTATGCGGCTAATAGCAGCATAATTTGGTCGTAAAATTGGAGGAGGACAAGAGTAATCCGCATTATTTTGATGCTGCTATTATCCGCATAATAGCAGCATCGGGGCAAGATTTTGAGTTTATGAACGCATTTCCAAATAATGCGGATAATTGCCATGGTGCGGTCACAAGGTCACCCTTTTCCAACACAACCGCATTGGAGGTGGCGTGTCCAGTTGTCATGACGATTATCCGCCTTTTTCAGGCGCTTGTAAAATAATGCGGTTTATTTTCGGAGTTTGTGAACGCAATTTTTATTGAATTATCCGCATTACTCTTAGGCGGCTAATTGGAGGATAGGTTTATGAAAAGGGTATAAGGATAGGTGTTCTTGATTGCAATAACTTCTTCCCTTGTGTACGTAGACTAAAATTAAATCAGCATTACACTACGTTCTTCTTTTTACTGATTGGAATGGAGGCCTGACATTTAAATCACAAATGCTTGAAGTTTGAACCAATTATACTCTTCTTTTTTAATATCAACTGCTGAATTATGAAATTTCAGAGTTTTTTGGGTGCATGAATCATTTGGCCATGGAAAACACAATAGGAATTTTAACACATCCAGAAAACATCTTCTATCTGGTGAAAGGGTATGAGGACATGCAACAATGGTCAATTGGCCATGCTTTTTAATCTGAGAACAAATAGCATAGGATTCGTCTAGGAATAAACTCAAACAACAGATTATTGGAATTGTATGTGTAGGCTACAGCTCTTGTACATGTATGGTCTTCATTGTATAAAGCATGCATGATGCACCAAACAACAAAAGAATACTGATAAAAACATGGGGTGAGGGAACAAAGGCCACAACTGAAAATGTACATCTCTTGAAATCGGGCTGCAATTTTTTTTCAGGGGGGGGGGTATAGTCTCAATGTACTTGATTTTGGAACTCTTTTAAGGGGCTCAACATAGAGTCTACTTTTGCCATTACTGCCAATAAATCTTTGTCCTCTTCTTGTAATACATATAAATGGAAATGAAACATCAATCTCATTTCTTTCAAAATACATGCAGTCCCATCTAATTCTACACTTTAAACAAATCAAGGAACTAAGACATATTATTAATAATTGACCACTAATATAGTATTTTATGTGAATAAAGTTATGATTCTCTAGTGATCAATCATGATATAGCATACAAACAGGGAAGTTCTATAAACCACAAAGATGATTGCACAGCCAGTTATAATGTACAAAGCTCACTCAGGTACAAAGCCTCATTATGTACATTTGTTACCAGCCTGTAGTCAGTTGTCCGTTGACAATTACGAATCACCAACCTTTCCAATAACAAATGCGATTCTATTGTATTCTTCATCACATACATTCAGCCTGGTGTGTTCATTGCTTTGTTGATATAGGAAGTTCAATGGTTAAATTACGAAGCTGAAGGAAACTGCACTGTCATGTGCTCCCGGGCACTTTTACACAAAAGCTTGGTTGGTGGTGTGCACATGGTAACTGGTACACATAGAGACTTTTGTCTGAAATCAATCTAAAAATACACTATTTAAACTATTATGAACATTATATTCTATCTGTAAGGATTACATGTATATTTATCCAAGGCCATTGAAGGACATGGTCATGAATACCCTAGGTGGATACCACCTCGACGTTCATCAGTTCCAGCTTCCAAATATTTTCTGATCAAATTTACCCCGATCAGAAAATACAAGGTAATTTTGGTAGTGTGAAAGCAAATTATGTGTAATTTCCTCAGAAGAAAATACCCACTAAATAGTAGGTACATGTACTTGTGAAAATGACAAGAACTTCCGCTGTGATTTTATCAAGGTAACAGGTATTTTGGCAGTGTGAAAGCAAATTACAGGAACTTTTAGCCCAGTTGGGTGTGGGCGCCATGGGTGGCTGCAGAGCTAGAGATTTTGAATATTGCACCTTGCTTGCTCATCAGACCATACTGCGCATGCTCCTAACTTCAGGAACTTATCCCGAAGGGTATGTTTCGGGCAGTGTGAATAGGGAATGATTAATGGGTACTTTTTAGTCTGAAAAAGTTCTCGTAATTTAACAGGGATTCTTGTGATCGAGGCGGTTTGAAACAACCTATTAATGGTGCTGCTTTTTTAGCAGCCCCATCAATTCCCAACCTACATGTATTTGTATGATAATCTTGATATGATTTTAAGAATGCTATGCACAAAACCACACATTATATTGTAATCACTGGAAATGGAAATATCAAATGAATGGAATAGGCCTCAATGCCCCTCGTAATGTCCTTAGAGATTTCTTGTCCCCGTTTTTCATTCCCCCCCCCTTTTTTATGTTGCATATCAAGTTTTCTCTAAAGAAACAGGGCTTTGCCCTAGAATAATGAAATATAAGGCCTATATTTGGAGTTACAATAAAGAAGCTGGGAAATGTGGAAAACGACAGATAGAGAAGCATGACACAGTAATATGAGATAACAGAAAAATAGAAAGACTGAGGGAGAAAGAGAGAGAGAGAAAGAAATACAGAGAGAAAATTACAGAGTGATAAAGAAAGATTAGGGCGGTGACACTGCAAGTCTTTTGAGATTGGGTGTAACCATCGTTCAAATACAGAATGACGTAAAGAAAATATATTCCTTTTGTTCTCCCCTTTGTCATATTCCATTCACTTTTTTGTCAAAGAGAAATGTTGGCCTATGATACGAGGTATCACCAAGGCGAAGTGCCAATAGACTTCATTACAGATCAAAATACATGTACATCATTGCACAATTATAAAGCCAATCAAGCTCTTTCAGCTTCATAATAAAGTTTATTAGAAGGTTTAACAGGTTGAATTAGCTCTCTGCTTGTGTTATTTTCACACTATATCATGCATGTAATATCTTTCAATTCATTTTTTTTTGGGGGGAGGGGTCTGTAATCTGTAACCAATATGCTTTCCCATCTGCAGGTGGTCCTTCCCAGTTTGAACATTCATGTTTCTGAATCCTGATCGCTTCTTTGGTGAGCTATATCCATTTTGTTCCTGTGGCAACATTTAGAGGTCAAGTCCACCCCAGAAAATTGTTGATTTGTATCGAGAAAAATCAAACAAACATAAATGCAAATTTTGCAAATTTCATCGAAATCGGATGTAAAATAAGAAAGTTATGACATTTTTAAGTTTCGCTTATTTTTCACAAAACAGTTAAATGCACAACTCAGCGATATGCAAATGAGAGTCGATGATGTCCATCACTCACTATTTCTTCTTTTGAATAATACATTATGTCAATTTTTACAGATTTGACAATAAGGACCAACTTAACATAACCATAAACTGTTTAAATAATGGTAATTCCACTTGTTCAGAAAGAAATAAAACTTTGTTTCACTTGATTTCATATAATAAAATACAAAAGAAATAGTGAGTGGGTGACACCATCAGTCTGCCAATATGCATTCCGACCAGGATGTGCATATAACTGTTTTGTGAAATTAAGCAAAACTTTAGAATGTCATAACTTTCTTATTTCACATCTGATTTTGATGAAATTTTCAGTGTTTTGCTTGTTGGATTTTTCTCTTTTTTTCATATCAACTTTTGGTTGGGGTGGACTTGTCCTTTAAAGAGCCAGAGAGTGGGGTCATGGGTTCATGCCTATTAACTCAAAACCATCTACTGTATAGCCATTTGTTTCACCTTTCAATACGTATATACAGACTTCCTGCACAAGATTGCTTTCTGGAATTACAAAGTACAGTATTAAAGGGGGAGTGAACTTTGTGTGGTCTCTTGACTGTACGTTATAAATACATAATCTTAAAATACATTTTCAGATCTACTAACACTACAGAGAATAAATTGACCTATAATTGTATTTGTATAGAGAAACTAAAATGTTTTGAGAGGAAAAATACTTTATTTGCTACTTTGTGACATAATAATTGCAGTATAAATGTATTGAGTAGTTAATTAACATGTTATCATTCAATTACTGTAGGTCTATATTGCTAGACTTCACTAGCATTATGGGCCAGGAATGAGTAATTGAGGACTCGGGATGGCGCTATTGGTTGGAATCACAGTCAATTGTGAACAGGTCATGAAGCAATAGGTGGTTTCAGACCGCCTCGAAGTTTGTCAGTTCCAGGTATTCTCTGATCGGGAAATTTACCCCGATCAGAAAATACTAGGTATTTTGGTAATGTGAAAGCAAACTACGCGTAATTTCCCCGAAAGAGAATAACCAATAAATAGTAGGTACTTGGCGAAATTATGAGAACTTTCGCGGGGATTTTTCCAAGGTTGCAGTTATTTTGGCGATGTGAAAGCAAATTACGGGAACTTTACGGGAACTTTACGGGAACTTTTAGCCCAGCGTGTCGTTGGGTACGGCACCGTGGGTGGCTGCTGGGCTAGTGATTTTGAATCTAGCGCCTTGCCTGCTTATCAGACCATACTGCGCATACTTGTAACTTCAGAAACTTACCCCGAAGGGTATGTTTTAGGGCGGTGTGAATGCAGAAATAATTAATGAGTATTTTTCAGCCTAAAAAAGTTCTCGTAATTTAACGGGGATTCTTGTGATCGACGCGGTTTGAAACCACCTAGTGTGATCTTGAAAACCACATCATGAGGTGATCCCGTACTACGGTGTCCAACATCACTTAAGATTGCTTCCAAGATTGTTCAGAGCATGCACAGCTATGCTGAACCGATTCCTACCGAGCTTCGCTTAATAATGAGAAAGGGGTCTTGAATTTCCCTACTTTATGACCCTCCTGTGCCCTGCATATTGTGCATGTTTGCAATTACTGGATAGAAATTAATTATTTTAAAGGGCTATTACGCGATCTTGTCACTTTGATTAACTTTTCAGGGGTTTCTTTTTCATCGCATATTTTGGCAATTAAGAAAATGCACAAAGCAGTTGCTAGCACAAGGTTAAAGGTAAAAGACAGTACTTGCAGCCAACAATTATTTCATGAGAAAGTTTTTAAATGAAGGTTAATTTTCAAAATATTATCATACATCTAGATCTAGTACATTAACTTATCTTGGTAAAATCGTGAAATCTCAGATCAATATCTATATTCTGATGATCACTAACACAAAAAAGCATATGTGGGACAGCATATTGTTTCGAAAACACCCGACACTTGATAGAATTCCGTTATTATTTCGCTCATTTCTCAGCAATTACGCATTTTCTTCCAGAACTACATGTATTAGGCACATAACTTTCATTTATACATACAAAAACTTTGATTGTATTGTAACTGCATTTGATTCTATTCGAACTCATTTTGAAATCTTTACCACAACTGGTGGGTGTTTGATTTAAGCTGTTTGTAAGTTAAGAGCGACTTTAAGAACTATTGGTGATCCTTTCTTGTGGTAAATGGTATACACCATTGGCGATTGTTAAGCAAGTAAGAATGGATCACCAGTCAATCTTAAAGTCGCTCTTAGCTAACGAACATGGAAGATCTCTTTCAAGACCACTTTGAACTTTCATATTACACATTAAAGGACAAGTCCACCCAAACAAAAACTTGATTTGAATAAAAAGAGAAAAAATCAACAAGCATATCATTGAAAATTTCATCAAAATCGGATGTTTAATAAGAAAGTTCTGACATTTTAAAGTTTCGCTTCATTTCACAAAACAGTTATATGCACATCTCTATCGGTATGCAAACGAGGAACTGATGACATCACTCAATCACTATTTCTTTTGTATTTCATTATATGAAATATTTTCATTTTCTCGTCATTGTCATGTGAAATGAAGTTTCATTCCTCCCTGAATACGTGGAATTCCATTATTTTAACATTTTGTGCTTCAGGCAAGGAGGTCCTATGCGTCAAATTCGTAAAAATTGAATAATTCAAAAAAAAAAAAAAGAAATAGTGAGTGAGTGACATCATCGACTCTCTCATTTGGATGTAACTGGCTCGTTCATATAACTATTTTGTTAAAAATAAGCGAAACTTTAAAATGTCATAACTTTCTTATTTTACATCCGATTTTGATGAAATTTTCAGCATCGTGCTTGTCTGATTTTTCTCTATAAATTCAAATCATCATTTTTCTGAGGTGGACTTGACCTTTAAGCTAATTTTCGGACTGTATTAAGAATAAGGTCTATTCTACTGCTTATAGAATTCATAAACCATTACTTTTGTGATGATTTTTGTGGCCGATGTGAGGACTGAAGATGCTGGTCACATCAAAGAAAAAAAAAGTTTTGAGGATTTTACAGAAGAATTCATGAGCTGATGGCAAAATTGCCCATTATCCCCATTTGATGTTTTATTCTGATCTCATCTCATCCTCTAGGTTACCTGCCATATCTTATATGTAAGTAATTTTCAATAAATCTCCAAAAACATTTGGAAAGAGCAGGGCTTGACTTAAGCAAAGGCCACTGAAGTACCTCTGGCACCTACATGTACACTTTGTCTGAAAATTGAAATGCATGCTGCGTAATAAGAAATCTAAGTTTTTGGCAAGTTTTGCCACTTGAGATTGCCTGGATCCATTTAGATTTTCTATCTTCAAACCATACACAGCCACTCTTTAGTTCACAAATTTAATCATCTGCTTCAACCCCGCCACCAGCAAGCAGCAGACCAATTTAGCACACGCTCTGCTCAGTAACATATGGATCTCTAATAAACCACTCTTGGGAGAGCATCTTCACACAGTCGATAGCTCTATGATATAACCATGTAACCTACCTTATAAACAGGGTTGATAAGACAAGAAACTCTAGAAGTGTGGACCCCCCTCCCAAAAAAAAAAAATAATAATAAATAAATAAAATTTAAAAAATCCTCCATTCATTTTCTTTATGTCCATTTCATTACTTTTATTTATTTGTATTTTCATTTACAAAGGGTAGTCAGGGTACCACTGTCAATTTACATTTTACTTCCCATAACAGCCCTCCTGGTGTCCTGACAGTGACCTAGGTCCTGCAATACCTGTAAATATAAAGATTTACAATGAACCGCAAAAATAAAAGAACCACTCCAATTGGTTCCTTGTCAGTGTTTTGAAGCAAGTGAGCGTTAATAGTGATCCTTACTGGCCAATGGAATTTAGTGATGCTACAATGTATTGTAAACTTTCATGTTAAATGGTCCTGTAGTGATGAAAAGTGAACACTGAAAGATAAATTCCAGTTGTGGTAACGATCTCAAAATGACTTTTTACAGAATCCAATATATAATGACCACCCAAGTGTCTGTTTATATGAATAAAAAATATGTGCCGAAGGATTCTGGAAGAAATTGTGTAATTGCTGAGAAATAAGCAAAATAAGCACGGATTCGGGCACTTCCGTCTGGTCTTTATTCCAGCAATATAATATACACTGTCCCACGTGTGCCTACCTGTGTTGGCGATCTTCAGTGTGATTGTTTTTCAGCTTAGATTTTATGATTTCACAAAATGCAGTTTATGTAACTGTACGAGGTCTAGATCGACGATGATATAGTAATACTTAACCTTGGTTTTACAGACTTTCTAACGAAATCAGTGTTTTACTGCAACTACTGTAATTTAGCTTTAACCTATTTCAATTTATAATAGATAATATTCAATACATTATTTCTACAACTCAAAAGTCTTTAAAATGCCTCCTAGCTTTTTTACGCCAACCAAAAAGGTATCTTGGGATGTGGGAATGGAAGTTGTAAATCTGAAAAACTTTGATAATGTCATCATCTTACAGGAATACTGTAAGCTCACATTTCCATGATCAAACTCCCCAACATTCGTCGCTCTGGGCTACAAAGATGAGTCAACATGTCATGCATGTAAATTCACTATAATTGCTGCACATTAACCACCTACATGTATTGAGTACTGACCCCCAAGACATCAAGCATGTTCAAGGGGTGTGAAAATGTTGACTCTAACCTGGTTTTCAGGCAACACTGAAAAGTGAATATAATCAATTCATTACATGAATTCTACAGTCGTTCACTCTTCTATCGAACCCGGCTATCGAAATAGGCTGTGCATTCTGCAATGATTACAATAACTGGAGATAATCTTCAACTCAGAGAGACTGTAAATATTTCAATTTAGATCATGACCCTAAAGACACCGACTGTTCTCATTACCTTCCTAAAACTAGTTTACTGGAAACTACAGGTGTAGAATGCCTATGCTGCGGTTTCGAATTTCGCGCGTAACGTGTCACCCAACTGAGAATGTTTCCATAGCAACAAGATCGCTTAAAATTAAGTGATTTTGAAAACCACCTTCGTGTGATGCTGGGAATGCTAGCAAAGCGACCTTCCAAACTGGTTTCCTGAATCGGTTTCCAGTAAACTGGTTTTAGAAAGCGTAATGAGAACGGCCTCTTAGTGTTGGGCCCTGGAAAATGATGGATGAGTCAATATATCTCCTAACATTTAATGACGTTCAGCTCAAATACTAAATGGCAATTTTACACCTTTAAGAGCCTCAATATGTTTTGAGGGGAAGGGGCTGAGTGATCAAGATTGTTCTAAATGCAGCTTGATTGAAGTAGGCCTACATGAAGATGAACGGAGTGTGGCAAAAGCCAGATGAACCCCCCCCCCCCCCCCCCCATCCTTCCCCACCTTCGTTAGATAATTGAAATCACAGATAAATCTGTCAACTCTGAAAAGAGGCTTTCTTTATTAGTGTATAGTCTTAATCTGTCAACAGATTAATTTCCTTTGTAACCATAATAGATAGGCCTATCTTCATTATCTAACATGTTGTCTCTATGAAGTGGGGCAAAATTGGTTAGGGTGATATTAGATCATTTAACATATATATAGCAATCACATATTGTATGCAAATAAATGACACATCAAACAATGAAAATACAGAACCTATTCAACATCGCAAGAGCATGATTCAAAACAGTTGCTCATGTGTGTGATTCTTCAAAACCTCTCCCCAAATACTTTTCTGACACCTAGCATGCATACCTGTACCTTGTTCAGAAAACTGACATGATTTTTCCTTTTCTCTTTCAATGCCACATTTACTGTCCTGCTTTAAATATTCTTACTTTATATTCATTAAAGTATTCATGCAAGATATATTTTGATACAGCTTTCTAGCTGCCATTATCATGTATTTTATTTTTAATAAATCTTGAATCTTGACTCTGTCAATGGCAGTACAAACTTTCTTTTGGCAGCCTGGGTTCTGAGGCAACACTCCTACAGACAGTCAGGAAATATTAAAAGTTGAAGAGGTTATAGGTCTAAATTTTCTTTCCATCTCATTCCTATGCTCCTTCATTTGCTAAAAATGTCCAAAATACAAAGCGAATTTATGGGAAAAGGTGTCTTCCCTGTAGGCTACAAAGCTTTTCTTCTTTGGAAAAAAAAGGTATTTGACTGTACAATTTCAACTTTCAATATTTTCCAATTGAACTTAATAAATATAATTCTAGAATTATGGCTTATTGAGTAGAATCACAAGTGTGTTTAGCTACAGCAAAGTGGACAGTACAAATTTTCATTATGATGCTCTTCAAATGTGGTCAAAGGAGTCTGACCAACCATTACTGGCAAAAGTGGTAGATCAGGAGGGGCACGGAGGGGCACTGAGGGCCAAGCCCCCCCCCCAACCTGGCCTAAACTATTTGCTAATGTAACTGACTATCATGTCTGTTGGAGGTAAATTGGCAATTTTGGAAGTAGTGATAACCTTTCTTTTTCTTTTTATTTTGGGGTCAATTTTTATTCGCAGACAGTTGTATAATTTCTACCTAACAAAAAGCTCTATCTTCTAGGTTGATTTGTAGATTTCTTTTCCTTGTTAAGAGATCTGTTGCTGGGCTTGCATCATGAGCTTTTGGACAAATTTTGCTATAAAACTCCCACTATAAATACCATCATTATTACCAAACTAGACCATGGCATGCAGGCCTAGATATTTGGCTTGAGCTTTATGATGTCACAGTGGTTGTTTTTTACTTAAATCTGGCTTGATAAAGTAAAAAACTTTGTAGTGGATTGAATACGGATACAACCATTTTGGTTAGCTAAGTAAAACACTAACAAGTGCCATAATTCACTTTGTCAATCAATACCAAGAGTTGAATACCAGCCCTACATGTAGTTTTGAAGTCGAAGGCAGGGGTGTGAGTGGTCACAAATAAAAAAAATCTGAAAAAAATCTGAAGAGTATTGAAAAAGTCTGAAATAGAAAGAGCTCCCCTACTTTTTGTACAGAGGAAAGCCAAATATAAGCTGAAATTCAGCTGAAAATCAAAACAAAAAAATCTGAAATCGGATAAAAATCTGAACTCTCACACCCCTAGTCGAAGGCTTCCCCAGTCCCCATATTCCATTGCTCACATGTAAGCCTATATTTCATTTACCTGCTTTATATATTTCCCTTCTGTCTGATAGACTGAGTATCAGGTTACATATATAAGCATCTGAGCCAGTCTTACAAAGAAATGTGATCGATCTGATCAACCACAGCTATGGACAGCCAGCAACGTCACAATCTGAAATGCAAATTTCTTCAAAATATTTTGTAGATATGATGTTCATGCATTCATCATTCTCTTGAAGATTCAGTGTGATTCTCTGTGTTTACTATGGAGATTGAGCAAAATTATGCTGCATATACTATAGAGCGCTTAAGGTGTATTTATGCTTCCATTGCGAGGACAGAATCAGCGTTTTCAAACGTAGATTCAAAACGCCGATCTTAAACATGGTTCTGGGAGTGCTGTTTATGTTTAACTTTTCAGAGGCAATATCACGATCTCTAGCTGGCTTTGCATCATAATTTTCATTGAGCAGGAAAGCAAGGTAAAATTGGGCGTGCCTTTTATTCGAGTTTTTTTTCCGAGTGTTGTTATTATGTGGAGATAACATTGAGCAAAGCGACTATATTTGCCTGCAGATTTTCATCTCACGGGAAGCAGGTACCAAATGACGTCATTCAAACACGTTTACGATCATGGTTCTGTTTATACTTCCCCAGAAAGCCTGATTCTGGTCAAACAACGTTTACAAATGTACCTTTTTGTGAGTTTACAATCGGCGTTTTGAAACAGCGTTTAAATGAAAGTAAGCATGTACGCAACCATGTTTTGGACTAATCACGTTTGGAAACGCTGATTCTGGCCTGAAAAGTGGAAGCATAAACACAGCCTTAGAGACTTCTGACAAAGTAAGTATTAAGCATTATATAAGCAAGTATAATTATATTTCTTGTAGAAAGAAATTATGGTATGGATGGATTTCCATACTGTTGAGATTGATTTGATCGATGGTAACTCTTAGTAAGATGGGACCCTGGATTGCAGTAAATAGGAATAGCAGTCACTTCCTGAACGAACCTTCATTGCTAGCCAAGGCCACCGTTTGATTGCTGATTGGAATAAATAAGAAAGGTCATATTACTGTATCATGACCAAACAATGAACGGCACTCACTAATTTTCTTTGTCTGAAAAGGGAATAACCATGGTAAAATTGAGTGAATTAACTCCACACAAGGTTTCAGTCATTATTTCATCTTTGTCACTGCCTAATCCAGTATACAGATGATTTTTTCAAAAACAAAATTCCATTAACAAAATTGCCAATTGATTTTTTATTATACAAGTATGTAAGTTGAATTCAGCCAACCAACTCTCACTTTATTTTTCTGAATTCATGACTTACTCAAACTTTGAACAAGCAAAACATACTGATTGACTAGAGAATTTCAAATTCAGTAATTTACTAAAAAAATGAAGAATTGGGTGCACATACATGTAGGCCCGTTTCTATTTGCAAACCATGATCTATCAGGGTTTTTGTTATAAGGTCGAACAGACCAATATCAGGGGGAAAAAAGAAACAAAGCTATCAGCGAATCCTAAAAGAGGAAATAATATCAAAACCTGGAATTTTGGATTACACTGCTTACTTTAAAGAAAACAAAATATTACCTTAAACTAAAGGCCTTATTATTTACAAAAAAGAATGATGAAAGATGGTATGGCCTTTAGCATTATTGGAGATTTACAAAGGAATTCCCCCACCAAAAAAAAAAATTCTTATCACACTTCAGTCTTATATCGTATCTTTCACTGGCCTTCATTACCTATATAGTCGATAGAGATACATTCAGTGATCACAATCAGCACGTGTTACCATTGCAATGTGATCTACATGTATCTATGATCAACAATGGGGTGAAACATTTTAAAACACGGGCCGTGTGGTCCAGTGGTTAGAACATTTGGACTCATAATCGCAAGGTTGTGAGTTCGAATCCCAACTCTACATTGTCTCCACTTTGATAATAAGGCCCAAGAGTGATATCTGTCGTCTATTACATCAGCCATACTATGACTGATTAACCTAGACGTAAAATGTTTCCAAGGTAATTGGTTATATACCAGCTTGGCGTTTACCAGCAAAAAAAATGCTGTCCTGCTGAGTTCCTATGGGAGTTACCACAAACAGAAACAAACAGAAACAGACAGATGTAGCTGATGATGATATACATATGCACTCTAAATTACAGGGATTCAAAGTGATTCAAGAAGGATCCACAGTGAGTGACCAGGAATCCAGGATTCATCTTGAATCTTTAATTAGATTAAAATCTCGAACGATTGAAATTCAAATCTTTTAGATGTAATTCTTTCAGCTTTGAATATAAATATCTGTTTGACTAGTGTCATTATCCAACCCATGTCAACCTGGATACATGTTTCACTTCTTCTGCGGAGGTGCCATGGCCGAGTGGTCTACGTGTAAGGAGCCTGACTATGCATGGAAAGTCCGGATGTTTGATCTCCGGCCGAGGCACCTATCCTGTGAGCAAGGCATTTAATTGACAATGCTCTTTAATCCTGCATTCAAATAAATGGAAATACTAGTACTACTAGTATACACATTCTTGGTTACTAGGTGTGCAGTTTTTTTTTAATGTTTCACTTCTGACACTACTACTGTTGTCATAGCTATAGACCAATTTAATGTTCTATCAAAAACCCAGTTTGTTGCTTTGTCAGACAATATACAATCACCTCCTACAATTGAAACAACAACATTCCAAGAAAATAGCCCCCCCACAAAAAAAGAGGAAGAAAAAAAGCAAAAAACATTGGCAATCATAATGACATTTTTTTGTTATGCTAGCTTTTTTTCAATGTACACAAAAAATTGTAAATGAGCCCCATCATTACTTTTACAAACAAATAATATTTCATCTTCAAATAGAATTGAACGAGCTTTCACGATGCACAACAGTTCACTCGGTTGCAAAATAATGCTTTGACTGTGAGTGTGCACATTTAAAAAATATTCAAAATGCCAAAAACTTAATTAACTTTTTATTACTTTAAGTGCACTTTTCCCAATAGGTTTTATGAATGGTGTTTTATGAATAGTGTTTTATGAATAGGTTTTATGAAAGTGTTTTATTAATGGCTAGGCATGATCTTAAAACTATAAACTAATAATTTAAGGTTTATTTCAATAATTCTTTGTCCTGTTCCTCCCATCTTCTACTCTTTAAGATAACGTGAATGCCAGTGTGAACTGTCACTTTTTAAAATGAATTTCAATAATGCATGAAGTACGATATAAATCGATCCATCAAGTGAAAAAAAGAACATAATAATTAATAGAATGTTCCCCCGAGTGTTCACTTTCACTTTTCCTCATTGCCTGACAGGCCTCACAGCACATAATCATACATGTATACGATACTGGATAATAGCAAATGCCATCATCAGACATATTGATCTGCAAATTGGTTTCCACGGTCTCAACATATCAATAATAAACTTTGCGCTGTGTCATGGCATGCATGTAACACGACTCTGCTCTTTTATTATAGGCCCTCTCTTTAATTAGACAATTATAAGCTATCATATGTTTGAAGATCATTTCTATGTTACAAGTGCAAGATTAGTCTGCCCTCTTACCAAAATCTACAATGCACAGTACAGTGTACATGTTTAAGATGTAACATAAATAGGCTGTCATTATTTATCTAAATATGATTATCATCATTATTCAAAAAGCTTTGCCAAGTATCTGACTCTGGATTGAAAAAAAAATCTAAACTAATTTATGTTAATTTATCTTTAAAATCAATTTGTCAAAATAAGGAGACTGATGGATACTTCAGACTAATTCACTCATCCTGTCATCGATTTTGTATTACAGAGAAAAGAGGTAAACATAACCATAATATATTTGGGAACTTTGGAAATATTTATCATGAATGTGTAGAAGGATGACCCATAATTATTTAATAGAAAAAAGGTATGCAATTAAAATGAATCAACTGAATTATAATTCATGCTGCTTTGTTTTTGAGAAAATCAAAGGCAAGAATTCACACAGATAAAACAAGGCTATGTAATTAATTAGTTCTTCATTTCAATAATTTTAAGAGAATAATTATTCATATCCTGTCAGGCTATCTTTATCAAAGTTTTCTCTTCAGCTCATACAGTCCATAGGAAAATGGAGCAATATAGATCATAAATTCAATATAGGCCCATTTTGTTGACTAATATTACGATTTAAAACTTGGTATTATGAAATTATTTAAGAACAGTAACAAACAAAATCCATAATGGTAATGATGACTGATTGTGAATATGATAAAAGTCATTGAACATTCATATTTCTTGTTATTTTGAGTAAGGAGTAGATTGAATTGATAACAATGATGATGATGATGATAAAGATGATGTTGGTGATTAAGATAACAATTGGCAATACTGATGATGGTGATGATAATGATAATAAGATCATTTATGATCATCATCATCATGATGGTGATTGAGATGATAATTACAGCTGATACTGATGATGATGATGATGGTGATAATAATAAGATGATGGTAGTGAACTGGTGATGGAGATGATGAAGATGATGGTGATGATTGGTGCTGATACTGATGATTATCAATGTTGATGTTGATGCTGGTGGTGATGACGATGATGATGACGGTGATGATGATGAATATGATAATGAAACATGATGATGATGTTGCTGATGAATGATGATGGTGGTGATGAATGATGGTGATAATAATAAGATGATGGTGGTGAACTGGTGATGGAGATGATGATGATTGGTACTGATAGTAGTATAGTACTGATGATGATGACAATGGTGATGATTGGTGCTGATACTGATGATAATCAATGGTGATGATGATGCTGGTGGTGATGATGATGATGATGACGGTGATGATGATGAATATGATAATGAAACATGATGATGATGTTGCTGATGAATGATGATGGTGGTGGTGATGATGATGATGATGCTGTTATTGTTGATAATGATGTTGGTGGTGATGGCGATGATGTTGATTAATGATGCCATGATCATAAACATTTTTTTTTTTGCATCTTCAGTATCTCACCTTGTAATAAAGCCGGAGCAAATAGATGTGTAGGTAGAGACTGAGCGTGAAAGGGGAAACTTCTCCCCCTACTCCTTCCTCCCCCTCCCCCTGATCCACTTGCACCACTAGAGCTGGTGCCACTTCCACTGCCCCCACCTCCTGACCCTGAACTGGGGGCACTGTTCTCTGATGAACTAGGGTCCGAATCGGGGCCTCTACTTGGTCCCGACCCCCCAGGTATATTCATTGCTTGTCCATTTGTATGAGTACTCGTGCTGCCTAAAGACCGAGCGCGGTTCCTTTGTCCATTTGTCGAAGAGGATGCACTAGAATAAATACGGGCTCCATTGTGATGTCCATTGGAGCTACCAATTGAAAGGTACCCGCCACTGGCTGTCGAACCACCCGGCGAGTCTGCCCCACCAACCGCGGCCCCGTACACCGTCCTGGGACTAGAACTGACTTTCTGCCCCATGATCAACCAAATATTCCTATTTATCACCACCTTCGCGTAAAATTCCAGAGATATTCCTTTAGGATTGGCGACGTTAGCCCTCCGAGTATGCCATGGTAGTATCCATATTCACGAAACACTGATCGGCCATGTTGTTGTGACTGTGTTTTGCTATTGCTTAGTCGTCTCATACATATGACGTAGAATCCAAACAACGGGGTAGGGTATACGGTGTGATGTGTGCACCGTCTACCAAGAAAAGGGGAAATGTGATGGCGTCCCGCTAAATAATTTTATTGGCAAGATGGACTGAGTAGGAAGCTTTGGGGGATTAGTGCAAACACAACCATTGTAAAAGTTTTTTTAAGTATTGAATGTTGCCCAAGGGTAATCGATGGAGGCGTAAAGAGCATTCACAAAACCTATAAATCTATCCCATAATCCCTAATCCATATCAGATACCAAAAAACTTGCTGGGGCCCTCCATAATTATGTAGGGGCCGCTGCCACGCTGTAGGAATGAGATCTTGGGAGAGGTGGCTACTCACGGGCGTAAATCTCAGGAGGGATAGGGGACACAATTTTTTTAATTAATCAAATGGTTAATACGTTAATGCTTGGTCAAGAGCTTAAATTTGCCCAAGTTTTCAACAACAAAAAATACAAATTTATTGCGCGGTCGCTCCGCTCCCGCGCTCAATCTAATCTTACACTATTTTGGCCATGACAAATCCTCATGTTTAGCTAAATGCATATTGCAAATTTTGTATCCCCTGCATTATGACGGTATGTTAATAAGTCCATTTATGAATGTATGATACCAATTACTTTCATGTATGGTTATAACTTTTATCATAAACCAAGCAAAACATCATTTGTATACTACTGAAAACGTACTCGCTCGCATATTGATATTAAAGGACAAGTCCACCCCAACAAAAACTTGATTTGAATAAAAAGAGAAAAATCCAACAAACACTGAAAATTTCATCAAAATCGGATGTGAAATAAGAAAGTTATGACATTTTAAAGTTTCGCTTAAAGGTCAAGTCCACCCCAGGAAAATACTGACTTGAATAAATAGAGAAAATCACCCAGTGCTGGAAATTTCATCAAAATCGGATGTAAAACAAGAAAGCTGTGACATTTTAAAGTTTCACTTATTTTTCACAAAACAGTGATCTGCATAACTAGGTGAGTCAGTCGATGATATCCATCACTCACTATTTCTTTTGTTTTTTATTGTTTGAATTCTACAATATATCATTTTTTTTATAGATTTGACAATAAGGACCAACTTGACTGAACCATATAGTGTTAAACAATGCTAAGTCCACATGTTCAGCGAGGAATTAATCGTTGTATCGCTTGACAATGAGGAGAAAATTAGAATATTTCATATAATAAAATACAAAAGAAATAGTGAGTGGATGACGTCATAGTATCCTCATTTGCATACCTGCCAGGATGTGCATATTATAACCGTTTTGTGAAATCAAGCGAAATTTTATAATGACATAACTTTCTTTTTTTTACATCCGATTTTGATGAATTTTTCAGTGTTATGCTGGTTGGATATTTCTCTTTTTATTCAAATCAACTTTTTTACAGCATCGACTGACTCATTTGTATGTCACAGAATTGTGCATATCACTATATTTTGTGAAAAATAAGCGAAACTTTAAAATGTCATAAATCAATATTTCAAATCAATATTTTACTGGGGTGGACTTGACCTTTAACTTCAATTCATTACTTTATGTCATGACCAACCTGGTCATAACAGATCCATTTCAATAAAGAAATCGATAAAAATAATCATTTAAGGCCACACACACTGTTCGGACCGGATTGCGCCAGTGGTGGTACTCCTTTCCAAGAAAACGTCAATATTCTTAATATTTCTAGGCTATCACTCTTTTTTTTTTGTCTCTTCAAGATCTAATATGGGTTACCCGATATAAAGCCCTCTGTTTCAAAGTTTGCGTCACAATGCTCATTTTCACTCTAGCAGTGCAAGTTCCCCAAACTAGAAATAAGCAATTCAATCTTAATGAGCACCACCTTTTGTCCCTGATTAGTTATTTGTTATAATATCCCCATCAACTAATTGTTTTATACTGAGTTGAAAACGTTTATAAGTAACCCTCTTTTGTGATTTTTTAAAAATTCTTTTCTATAAGGGTTTTATTTAAGGACAAGTCCACCCCAACAAAAAACTTGATTTGAATAAAAAAAGAAAAATTCAACAAGCATAACACTGAAAATTTCATCAAAATCGGATGTAGAATAAAAAAAGTTATGGCATTTTAAAGTTTCGCTTATTTTCAACAAAATAGTTATATGAACGAACCAGTTACATCCAAATGAGAGAGTTGATGACATCACTCACTCACTTTTTCTTTTGTATTTTATTATATAAAATATGAAATTTTTTGATTTTCTCATCATTGTCATGTGAAATGAAGTTTCATTCCTCCCTGAACACGTGGAATTCCATTATTTTAACATTTTGTGCTTCAGGCAAGGAGGTCCTAATCGTCAAATTCGTAAAAATTGAAATATTGTATAATTCAAACAATAAAAAACAGAAGAAATAGTGAGTGAGTGACATCATCGACTCTCACATTGGATGTAACTGGCTCGTTCATATAACTATTTTGTTGAAAATAAGCGAAACTTTGAAATGTCATAACTTTCTTATTTTACATCCGATTTTGATGAAATTTTCAGCATTATGCTTGTCTGATTTTTCTCTATTGATTCAAATCAACATTTTTCTGAGGTGGACTTGACCTTTAAGCAAAGGGGTGAAGTGATCGAATTGACCTTTCCATCTAGTTTTACGCTTCATTTCGTCTATAAACACACACTCACACACGGAATTATCAGTGAGTCAACCAATCTAAACCAATGCAACTATACCAATCGACTGTCCAACCAACACCCACTGTTCAACCGACCAACCAGTGTCGTATCCAATCAACAATCACAATCAACAAACGATCCTCCATTTGACCAATCATCCAGTCAATTCCCAATGATACAGTGCGTCCCAGAAAAAACGAAACCGAGATTTAGCGATCATTTATCATTACTTAATCATACATAAAATAGACAAATGACCTACCAATTTAAAGCTTAAAATCTCCTCTTTCATCTGATATTACTAAGATTATTTTTCATTCACGCATGAGTGAGCAAATACAATTTGAAGAAAGGATATCAAAAACTAATTTTTCGGGGGGTATCTGGGTTTCAAAAAGAAAACCACATTTTTGAAAAGTTCAATATCTCTTCTTTAATTTGATACCTAAATTACAGAAAACGGTCATGAAATAACAAAGTTCTGGTCATTTGAAATAAGGCTTGAATTTCAATAATTTCATAAAATGAAGAGGTTCTCCAGGCTGGCTTTCAAACTCACTCGACACTCTGTTTTGTTGACGATCAGCCATGCATTAACTTTTGTTCACCATGCGAAAGCTTCTGTGGGAAACCGGTGAAAACACGTTTATCTCATGAAATTATGGAAATACAAGCCTTATTTCAAATGACCAGAACTTTTTTATTTCTTGACCATTTTCTGTAATTTAGGTACCAAATTAAAGAGCGGATATTGAACTTTTCAGAAATGTGATTTTCTTTTTGAAACCCAGATACCCCCCGCCAAATGAGTTTTTGGTATCCTTTCTTCAAATTGTTTTTGCTCACTCATGCGTGAATAAGAAATAATCTAAGTAATATCAGATGAAAGAGGAGATTCTGAGCTTTAAATTGGTAGGTCATTTGTCTATTTTATGTATGATTAAGTTATGATAAATGATCGCTAAATCTCGGTTTCGTTTATTCTGGGACGCACTGTATAACGAATGAACCATCTCAAGAATAAGAAACCAACCATTGAATTTAACCGTCTAACCAATTAACAACCAACGACCACTTTGACCTTTGCACAATATACGATTAAAAGGAATAATCAGTCATGGTTTATTTTATTCAATCCACTTTAAAATGAATAAATAAATAAATAAATAAGCGAATAAATTGATATATGAATAAAAATGATCATCAAAAACATTTATATGACATTACGATTTGTATTTAATACAATACAGCTTCGTTGTAATCATGCCTTCTTCTATGTACTGATTTGTTTAATTGTTAACTAATTTTAAAGGAATAATTATCACTGGTCGTGTGGTCCAGTGGTTAGAGTATTGGACTCATAATCGCAAGTCGTGAGTTCGAATCCCCACTCTGCCTTCGTCATGATTGTCTCCACTTTGATTAAAAGACCCGAGAGTATACCTGTCGTCTACAGCCACTATATGACTGATCAATCTAGACGTAAAATTTTTATTAGGTAACTGGTTATATACCAGCTTGGCGTTTACCAGCAAAAAAAAGCTGTCCTGCTGAGCTCCTACGGGAGTTACCATAAAACAGAAACAGAAATGACATAATTTTGATGAAGACAAAAAAAACCCCTTCAACCAGAGACCAACTAAGCGATCAACCATCAGACCAACAAGTAACTTACTTACCAGTGGCGGCACCACTAGGCCACCGCCCGTCAGGAGCGTTGCCCCTCGCCCCACCCCCGTTGACCCGCATAAATTTTCAAAACTGAAAGTAAAATCATTATTTGCTTTTTATGATATGCATCCTGTTCATAAAAATTACTGAATATGAAAAGCGCTTGGCGGGAGCTCTCATCAATAAATCGTTCAAAAAGTGCTTAAAACTTCCAGTTATTAGCTCGGAATATCAAAAATTTTCAGTCGCGCTTCGCGCTCGCATTATTTATTTGATAAGATATGTGTCCTCTTCATGAGTCTCTGCTTACAGTCTTTTACAGGTCACTTTCAGGCCAAAAGTATATTGAAAATTTCAGTTTGCGCTTCGCATTCGATTTTGTGAAACATGAAACAAATACCATGTCCAACTTTGCCCCCCAAAATGTTCTTTTGCTTCCCACGTGCCCCCTAGTTTAGAAATCATGGTGCCGCCACTGTAACTTACCAACCAACAAATAAACCAGCCAACCAACAATCAACTAACCGATCAACCATCCGACCAATAACTAGCTTACTAACCAACCAAACAATCAACCAACTAACCAACCTACCAATCTACAAACTTGCCTATCAAAATACCCTAACCAATCAACCAACTAACGAATAAACCATTTGATGAATTAACCAACACTAGCCCTAACCAATCAACCACTCATACCAATCACCCAACTAACCAATCACCCAACTAACCAATCAACCATCTAGCCCTAACCAATAAACTAACCAATCAACCACCTGACAAAACAAATCATTCACTCAACCAACTAGCAATCAAACCAACAATCAACCACATTTACCAAACAGTCCAACATCAACACTAAACCTATAGTCATGCAAAGGAAATCAGCAACCAATAAAACAATATAAAATCAAATCATTTACACGTCATCATCAATCTAAATCTAATTTGATCTAAATCCAATCAAATCAATGTTCTCAACTGATAACAAAACACCAACAACTTGCGAACAACAACTCAATCAGGTCAGTCAACCAATCGATCACTTAAAATGATTCATCAATGATATATCAACCAAACCAATTTATCAATCAGCTAAAATTTCAGTCATATACACTCAAATCAGTCAAATTGACTAAATCAGTAGTCAGCTTGGTGCAACTGATATGGTTTGTCACATTTCTGACGTATTTTCTAGTCAGAAATAACTCCGTTTTAAATTTAGTCAAATGCGCCTAGAAAATATAGTCAAATATGACTTGAGTAACAGTTGCACTCAGCTGATCCGATTGGTAGTCATTTTGACCGATTTGTTTTGAGAGTGTCATCAATAACCCAGATAACCAATCAACCATTACTGAAATATACTCGCTCAATCCTTTGTTCATTAATTCACTCAATATATTCAACAAATGAATCGAAAATACAGAATTTTATTGTGCTATAAAGGAAGAAAGGTGTTTATTTCTTTAAAAATCAAATATATACGCTGTCAAAAAAATATTGATTTGCGAATGATTGCATTAAATAATTTCTACATCTTAAATAGCAAGGTACTCTGCGATAATCATTATCGAACATAATGATATTTATAAAGTCGTCAATACACTATAAATATATTTACAAGTTTTCCTGCATCTGATATGAAATGAATGTTTTTTGTAATAAATTTTCTTTACATGATAACATTACATCCTTCATTAAATCAACATGATTATCACACATAATTATGATTGTACTTGCACTTGTAATAATGCATTCTGCTATAAGACGAACGTGTAAGACACGTAAAATAAATGCACATGCAGTAGTTGCTTTATAGCATATATCTAGTACGAATATTACTGAATACAAGATCATGTTAAAACATCACATATCACATTCAGATGAGCGACATTCATATATTTTTTTAGGTTAAAAACCATTTCACTGTCAGTTTTCAATATTTCTTAAGAAAAGAAAAGAGACATATTCTTGTAATACTTTGGTAATTGCAAACAAGTAGAACGACATGTCGTGATCAAATTGTTTACCCTACAAATATAACAAAATTTGCACTAAAAAGCATCCAATATACTCGTAGCATAATACACTTGACACATATTTTTTTTAACACAAGCTTCAAGGTATAAGATCTTTAATGGATATGACCATTCACTTTTGAAGTTCTAAAGAAATTTCATTAAACATTTATTTTTTATTTGAAATAACCTTGATTCTGTGATCTGAAATTTTACTAACATAATTGCTGATTACTACAGTTTTCTGATGTTGATACCACTTCGTGACTTTACATTTATTCCAGATGATAAGCGACACTTGATTATCATCATGTAATTTCATGAAATATGACTTCATGATTTCATACTTATGATATTTCAAGACCAAAAACATAATCTTATGTTAAAAGATGGTGGTGTTGACGATGCCATCAGAAATGGTGCGCATTATACCGTCCACTATAAGCAGAAGAGACAAAACTCGAGCTAACTTTACATGCATTATTAGAAAATTGTGAATTTCATTATACCTAGTCCCCACTGTAATGATTTGCGTGACAATTCAAGTGGCGTAACACTGGAAAAAAATCGCAGTATCGTATCAGATCATATCAATTCAGTCGTGGAATTCGTATTGATCGTAGAAAATTTTGGATGGTTCAAAACTTTTCGCGATCAGTTACGAAGGCCAATCGTGGCTTCAGTAAAAGATCGCATGACAGTGGGGACGACGTATTTAGCCTCCCGCAAACCCCTGTTCCATCCCACCCCCACTTCAAACGTAAACCTGGATACTTTATTATGATTATCATCGCGACCAACACTCACTTGACCAATGTTACGTTTTATGTTTCATATTAAAAACAAATGACGGTTTAGTGAAATACAGTCTGATAGTTTTCCATAGGCAAAATATTAAAATTGAGTACATGTATAATAATTGCACAATGTACATAAAAGTACATGATCGGTGTGTTCTGATCATCCATTTCTTAATATAATTTTCTATTTACCGTCGTTGGAGCCGGGGGGGGGGGGCGAAGACCACTACAAAGTCAATTTAGAAGTTGACAGCAGCGATTTAAGTTTGGTGCTTCCATCCAGTCGGAAATCTTAGAAACAGCACATAATCCAACTTGCGATGGAATGATACAATCGCCATGAATCGATTTAACTCCAGACCAAACGATATAGAATATTTTATTTTATCATGTGTATAAAAATCCGACATTTTGATGTGAGCATTTTTTAAATATAGAAGATGTACAAAACAATGGAAATGCCCTTAAGTACCCCAGTTAGTGAAAACGGCACGGCCGTCAATAGACCTTGAAAGGTAGAATGTGCTGCCTCCCATTAACATAATTATGCACTTCTGATATCCCATACTCATCATGTCATCTGTAATATCCGTTTGTAAACTACTATTCACCTTGTTCATGACAGCAGCAATGGCTCATGATAATGATTGCAAGCCGTGACTTTACCGACATTGCAACATCCATGATGCAATGCCATGTGATAGAATGGGATATCATAATAGCGAAAATTCGGAGACGTAAAGTCGGCGTCGGTCGGCGAACGATTAGTTGACAATATCGTTAATCGACGCCCCGGCGTTTTTGTCTGCGTCATCCTCCCCATCCAAAAAGAACAAGGTTGTCCAAGAGGTTGGCATTTTGAAAGTACCCGTTAATGTTTCTCAAAAGAGATAGCTTTAAAATGAATACCATTCTCTAAATATCAGTGGACAGAGTGAATCATCTAGAAATGAGACATCATGGTTGAAATATTTTTTACTTTTTAACTCGACTAGCGACAAGTAATTTGGGTCTTTGGTTTAAATTGATTGATTAATTGATTATACTGTCCTTCGCTACCACTTAATTTAGACCAAAATGTGACTCACGGATGAGTCACAGTAATACCAACTAGCCGAAACCCATCCCAACGACCACATGAACAGAAACATGTGAATTATTCTTTTTTCATTTTCATGGCCGAAATTTCGTCAACCAAATAAAAAAAAATGGTCAGCTGCGTTCCTGACCAATGTTCAAAGCTTCGGTGAGATAACCACGTGGTTCACCGATGTCCCGATACCCTGGTCCCCATGGAGAAGGTTGATGTGATTCATGGATGCATCTTCGAGGTTCAGTCGGTCCTCCGTCCTCATGTAAGTACATGGTTCTTTGGTTGACATGGAATGAACCGCTTCAGCAACATGATGACTACAGAGAGAAGGGTCGAGGCGAATGTCATCCCACAGGCGACCATAAACGAGGCCAAGTATTCCCCAGATCGGTCCCTCAGCAAACCTGATGGCGAAGACAAGAACGTAAAAGGAGGAAGAGATTAATGAATGTATAAGGTTAGCATGATACGCAACACTTTCGAGAGCTCTTGTCGGAACCGACTGTTCGATGCGTAATCCCCTCGAGTTACCAAGTGGCGTAACGGAATTCGTCTCCCGAGAGCTGATTCATCCAAAGGCACCCTTTCTGAATGTGAAATTTTAAGTGATGAGATTGCATTTTTTTTAAAGCAATGGAAAGATTGACACTGCTGATACATTTCTTATGAAATTACGAATTTTTCTCTATTTTTGCCCAGATTTTCGCCTCTCCGTAAGCATTTAATTAATACGGTATACTCCCTTTTCATGCGCGTTCTAATACCGCAAATGACAAAAGACATTTAACTTATTTATTTCAGCAATTTTCTCGACAGTATAAACTTAAAACATGACGAAAATTACATGAAACCTCGTCATTTTTTTCCTTCAGCATGTTCCAAAGTATTTTCAAGTACCTGTTATTTCTATCTACCTCATAAAGGGAGTCCGAGCACAAAAAAATGATGTTCAAGAATAAGTGAAAACACTTGTGAATTGAAATTCTGGTGACAACCTAATTGCGTTTTCATTTCTTCTAAATAGTTGGAACCAACTCGACAAGGAAACAATTTTGCGTATATCGACTTGTCTTGATTGGAATAGAAAGCTGCAAGTTGTAATTTACCTGCAAAGAGTCCTCCGACCGCTGCAGCCACCTCGCTGACCAGTCCCACGATACCAAGAGCAGTGGATCCAGCCCTTCTGTCCACTTCTTTCTGGACAACTACATTGAGAGACCTTACACTTCCAGTCCCAATGCCAAACAAAACGGCTGCAAAACAGCCTACGCTGTATTGTTGAAAGACTCCAAGAACAAGAATTCCGATAGTCATGATAAATTGCACTATGATGTAGAGGGGAAGGGGTTTGATGCAGCCCACCGTCACCAGGAAACCGTGACCGAACCGGACAACGGCCTGTGAGATCCCCGTCGCCGAGAGGAGACCGGCTGATTCTATAGGTGTGAGACCCCTCTCCGTACCTGCAGCTGCCAGATACACGAAGACGGCAGAATAAGATGAGGTAGAAAGAAATATAACGAAGAGAAGAAGACCATGGAGAATGGTCGTAGGTACATCCGCCAGGATGGGTTCTTTTGTCCTTTGAACAACTTCCGGTTGGATGTGTTCATGGTGTTCGAAGCTCTCTGTCATCTCATGAGCTTCACTTCCGTCAAAACTGGTCATCAAGGTACTCTCTGCATATTGTTCATTGCCATTCTCCAGATGATGTCCACTTCCATGGCCGTTGGATATACTATGCTTGACCGGTGTCGAACCACCGTTTAACGTCACTCTTGATGAGGTGGTCTGATTGTCTATGAGTGCGATTGCGGATGCACTGTCATTGAGGCGCTCTGGTTTACCTTTCGGTATGGCCTTCCGGTCTCTGAGAAGTGCGCCAAAGACCATGGTGTTAAGGATGATGGCGGATGATATAAGGAGGGCACCCCGCCAGTTGTAAGTGTCTGAAAGAACGCGTGTGATTGGTGCAAAGACAGAGACGGCCAGTGAAGAACCCGATACGGTGATCCCATTGGCTAACGCGTAGGAGCGGGAATCGGGAAAGTTGTGCCGAATGAAGATCAAAGTTGCGATGTAAACCAGTGCTGACCCGATACCTAGAAAGGAAAAAATGAAATGTTTGTAAATATCAGTTCTCTTTTAAACTTTTTTTTTTAATAAGGTCGACTACAGATGATTACTATTTGAAGAAAGTTAATACGGTAACTTGGGTCGAAAACGCATCGACAAAGCTGGCAAAGTCATTCCGTCGTCGATATGTCATCGTTTGTATCTTACTTTACGATGTTTATTAAGATGGCTATCCTGTCAATGGTTTCTTTTAGCAAATCTGCCAAATCACGAGCAGTGTATAACATCACACACATTCATTTCAAAACATAGATTAAATGAAGGAAAAAATCAAGAAGGGAAGTAAAAATTCGTAAAAATAGAATCGCCAACTGTATACAATAATGTCTTGCTCAATAAAAACAAAGGAGTTACTCCTTGATGTAACACTACTAAGCTAAACGGAAAATTCGCAATGCAGCTTATGCATCGATGAAAAATATCGAACAATGATATTGCTTCATTAACCCCCATTCCAGAGAACAAGACCGCTGAAAGACCTTTGAAAGATCATGAATTCTGGTTGATCTTTCAGAGGTCTCTCAATGAACCTATAATGGTCTTTGAGGCTTTACATGAGTCCTGATCAATCTTTCAGTGGTCTTCGTGGTCTTTATGGGCTCCAAAACTTTTTGAAACGGTTCAAAACAGTCTTACAACGGTCTTGCAGGAAAATGATCTTTCAGTGGTCTTCAGCAGTCTTTCAACGGTCTTTCGATGAACTTTCAAAGGTCTTCATAGTCTTTCAATGATCTTTCGGCAGTCTCTCAAGATTTTTGCGGAGATCACTGTAAGATTCATGAGAGATCATTGAAAGATCATTGAAAGACCAGGCAAAGTCCATGGAAAGACTACTGAAAGATCACTCGTTTCATAAAAGATCTCTGAAAGACCATTGAAAGATCTCGATAGGAATAATCTAAGACCAGTCCATCAGTCATTCAGAGTTCTGTGAGGGGTCTTTCTGAGCCATTCCACAGAGATGACAAATTTAAGTGATCTCGAAGACCGCTATAAGACCTCACCAATTTTAAGTCTTTCAGCGGTCTTTCAATGGTCTCCGTTCTGTGGAATGGTGGCAGCAAGAACTAAGAGGGGCGACACGCCGGTGAAGTCGTTACCCGTTGCATATATCGTCAGAGCACAATTATGTCCTGACAACAATGACACTGTGTCTGTAATCATCAGCATAATAAGTCATAAGAATATTATCAAATCCAAGGAAATGATAGCTACCTGTTAAACAGACGACTCCGACTCCTACCATCGCGACACCATTAGCCCACGCAGTCATCATCACCCCTGCACCAGTCAGAAATCCTCCAGACATCACAACCACCCGTGATCCATATCGTTTGGCTAAGAACGATGCAAGAGGACCTATAGTAAAACAGAAAAGAGAAACAATCTTATAATAATAACAACATCGTTTATTATCGAAAAATCTAGTACAGAAAATTGTACAAATTGCTTTCAAGTGTGAGCTCTTTTCATCATAAACTTATTTTTTCCAGTTAGTTATCTAGGAGGAATAATTTGTAAAGTGCTTAGAGGAGTTGTTTCGATGTACTACAATGGCTATTTAAAATCGGAATATTAATATTACACAAAGATATTGTATATTTAAAGAGAAATAATCCTGAATGAAATTTAGATTCTTTGTTGCATAATAAGAACTTTGGTCTCGGGTATTATGAATTTGCTATCAGTGAATGATGTTTCTCCTCCTGGCTTACAAATCATTTTTGTATAGCGCCATCTCTTGTTACAATCTTCAGGAGGAAGCGATGAAAAAAAATTGTAAATGTAAATCGATAAGCAAAAGGAGATGGGGATTTCTTTTTTAAATGCTAGCATATCACGTAGTTATTGATTTCTGGGATGAGTCATTGACTCTTCCATGCATTTCAAGATCCAGGTTGAAAAATATCTTATAAGTATATATTTCGACCATGTGTTTGTTTGTTTGTTTTTTCGGGGGGAGGGTGCATTTGAGGTCATTTTTTTTCACTCTGTGCTAAACGAGATAGAAAAAAAAACAAGAGACCGTGTAGAAAATAAGTGGAAAGATGGAATAAAAGGAAGGGAGGTAAGATCCGAAGGGGGAAGGAATGAAAGAAAGGGATATAGAAGGACGGGGAGATGATGAAGGAAGAGGACAGAGAGAGAGGGGGGGGGGGGGCGGTGAAGGAAAGGTGGTTAAGCACGTTAAGAGGGCCAGAGGGGTAAAAAGATGAAACACAATACAGCGAGCGAAAGAGGGATAATGTTATCCGAGAAAGGGAAGGGTGAAAAGGATAAAGAAACGAAGAGAAGGCGGGAGATAATTCAAGTTCAGAATATAAGATGAGAAGTATGCACAGACGAAGATGGATGAATGTGTTTTCCATGTGTCATCGGGGATACATTTACATCTCTTGAATTCATCTGTTCACTCTTCGCACAGACTTAATGAAGATTTTAAATGGAGCAATTCAATAAACAGAGAACCGAAGAGCAACCATCAAGCAAGATGGGGGAAAATTACATCATAAAAAGGGGTTCATGGAGAAAACACGTCTATTTTTGATGAGGCTGCATGGGGAATGTTTGGGAAATTTCCAGCGACGAAGAATAGCGACGGAAAAAAAATTCATGGACGAAATTAATGGATTCGTCAACGAGATTAATTTGTTGGTTGCTTCATTCATAGAGTGTTTTTGAAGGTTAGAAAGCCTCATTCATTCGCACTTGTCATGCATGTATGGTTTTTGTTAATGACTATGACGTTGAGAGGGTTGTAAAATATAGATATTTCATTATCATTGTGGATCAAACATCCTTCATCATAGCTATTATTAGAGTGACGGTATTATGATATCTGTTGTTATTCATCCCCGATGGTAGCAGTGGTGTTGATCATAATTCGAGATGTCGATTGATATATGGCAATGGCTTTTCTATTCGAGAAAATCAAATCCGCTGCTCGAATAATCGAATGATACCAAGAGTCAAAAAGGAAGGCGGGACAGAGAAAGAAAGAGAGGAAGAGAGAATAGGCTAAATTAATATATTCTTGTCTTTTGGTCTTACAAATTGCTGCATAATGAGCAAGGTCATCGTATATATTTTGGTCGTTCAGTTCTGAAATACAGACGAAGCATTCTAAGTAATGATGACTATACGTCAGCATGGTCAGAGCAGGCAGTTGATTGTGAGCAGGCTGTACACATTACAAGTAGTTTATTTTTATGTGGATGTATTGGCCCGTATTCTGAAGTCAGGTTTAATTTAGACCAAGGTCTAACTCTGTGCTAAAATCATACATAGGGAGCCAAAAGTTAAAAAAACATGTTTATATATGGTATATTTTTTATGTTTACTATGTTTCCTTTTGCTTTCATAATGAAGAAAAATATATCACTTATCATTTCCAAACAATTATGAACAATTTGGGTGTCATAAGAGTTCATAAATTGAATGCGTATACTGTAAGGGATTTGTGCTCCAATTGGCCTCCATAGTTAAACCACAACTTTAAACCAGGGTTTAATTTAAATCTTAGTTCAGAATACGGGCCATTATGTCTATATTATATGCAAATAGATATGTATAGTGCGTGATTTATCTCTTCATTTTTATTTGACTTTACTACTTATTTAATTGTTTGTATATTTCACGATTTTATCATAATAAAACATATAAAATAATAATTCTAGTAATGATAAAGTAACGATCACTACAATTTCCAAGTCCTATAAGAATAATGACATTGGAAATTGTTTTAGAATTTGATGTTAACTTGGCGTTGTTGGTGGTGGTTTTGATATCTAAAAAAGCAATACATTTCCCGTGTCAATATAATATCTTCATCAAGTTCATAAATGAAAATATTTTGCACTTATGTAATTGCAATGGAAGCGATTTTTAGGCCGATGTAGAAATAATAGATGATGGCTATTATTATGAAAGGTTTATCTTCGCAGTCATGCTGCCATTGTAGTAGTGAATTCTTTTCAAGCATCCCTTACCATGCTTACATACCGATAATAAGCAAATTGCTATAAAAATATAGTTTTGTATTTCGTTTAAATTTGAATAACAGGAAAGTCGATACATCGCTCGAGTGAATTATATGAAGATTATGAACGTCAATCCATCAATTTCTAGAACCGCGAGAATGCGTTTAATTGCGAAACCAGGCTAAAATATTTAGAAGAATGTAAGGAGATATATGTATATCTTTCTGTTAGAGATCTTCTTCATCGAGCATCCATACTAGGCCTTCCTGCAAACAGAATCATCCCCTTGTCTCATATTTCTTACTGGTATACCCAACCCGTCCAACTCTTTCCGAATGTTTTCCCAATTTAACCGAATATGTTATTCAGGATGTAACTAAAGCTCCCGTTCGAGTGTTATATTCGACAAGCAATGTTTTGATGAGGATATCACATTAAGCCTGACGGTGTGGTTCTCTTTTTTTTAAATAATTTTTTTGCTTGCTTGCATCAATTTCCATGTCCCTTTTTCATCTTGGGCACTTACAAGTCTATATAAGGTAGGTCAATCTTTCCAAATGAATCATCTTGAATTCTCATTAATCTATTATCCTTTGTCAAATAAGAATTAGCAAATAGACAATATCAGTTGACATTCTTGTGTTTCCACGTCCAAAGCGCCCCACCTCCATCCCAAGATCCCCATAATTAATGATATCTAAACACGATACTCATCAGGAATAAGAGTAATGTTTCCTATTGTATATCTATCAATACACCACACAAGGTATTTGGGAGGGGTTTCCTTAGGGGTATGGCAAAATGGAACGGAAAGGTTACGCATTTGGCTATGCATGGGACCGATGGCGAGCTTCGCTCCAGTGCAAATGACACGGCCTAATAGGACCCCAAACATGACCCATATCCAATTGCGCGGGTTTTTCATCACTTGGCGTGTCATCGCCAGATACTTTTCTATCTTCTGGGCCGCTGGAATCAATTCTCTTCTTTCTTTAGGCCATCGGGCGAAGTGTACGGAAATGATGGAGAAAGTTTCCCCCTACAAAAGGAAATATAATTAACCTGAGCCCACAGCACAAATCCAGAATGTTGGAGGTCAACCAAAATCAATTACTACTTTACTAGAGATTTTCTTTATAAATATATTTCCCATGGCCAATCTATTCTGAATGAAAACAAGAGAATAACGTATATACAGCCCTTAGTATTGAACGATTATTGTTGATAATAAATAGTTCGACCTTTGCCTAACTTTACTGTAGGAGTGTGCCTAGTAAAGTACTGAGAAAAAAAATGACCAAATTATGTACATGTATAAATACGAATTTATACTTTTGAACAATTATCACGTTTTGCCAGAACTTGGCTACAATTAAGAAAATAACGTTCCTCCTAATATGACACATAAACTTATTATTTTTAAATCTAGAGGTATATACAGGAGGAATATTTAACACAAGGAATAGTCACGTTCTTCTTCCCAGAACATTCTGCTTCCCCCTCCCACGGTCCCATCGGTAAGCAGACCCCCTCCTTCCTCTTGTTCAGCATCTCGAATACGACAAGGTATATGCCTCTAATGTTAAACAGTTCGTGTTGTCTTTAGGGTGCATCCTGGCTGCCTCAGGGTATCAGGGTTGAGAAGTAATTTAGAGCTCCGGGCTCTGTCCAATGCATCCATCGTTTGGTCAGCTTGATGCCTGGCTAGTGTGATGGATGAGAAAGTCGGCCATCTTGTTCTCTTGGGACCCATCATCAGTTATTCAGATTGGTCATTGAATTAAGACGTGTTGATTTCATTTATAGGATTTTCCTTTTTTCTTGTGTGTGTGTGTGTGTGTTGGATGAGGGGTGCGAGTTTGTGGGTGTTTTGCGATGTATTTTCTTTTGTAAAACTTTGGTCGATCATCTTTATTCATGAGTAAACTCTTTCAACAGAAATGATCCAGTAAAATGGCCAATAACCTGGAGACAAAAGAGTTGATACGTCGGGCAGAGATAGTTTGAGGTGAAATAAACAAAAGGTGGTGATTTCTAGCTGTATGTGGAAAACAATATATGCAAATGACGATTCTTTTAAAATTTTGTTTATAACCAGATCAAGGCTGAATTCATGCTTGTATCATAAAACATTATCAGACATGATGTGTCACTGTCTTTATGCCGGTTATCATCGTGCGACTTTATAGCGAATTGCGTATTGCAAAATTAATGTTTTAGTTGTTGACACTTGCAGAAATAAGATGCCAATTTTGAAATAATAAATCCATTATAATTATTTGATAGAACACAATTTGAACCCCCCCCCTTCCATTTCACTCCGAATTTCAAATGCTATCTAAATTCTTGAAAAATATTCCATTGCGTTCCAAGATTCATGAGCTTGTATTTACTGCCTCTGAAACGTGTTAAGATTAAAATACTGTTCTCCACAATCTTTATCAGTCATTGCTTCACCTGCCGCAGCCATGTTTTTCTAATAATTTGAGCAGTTAATGGAATCTGTGGATATCATTCTGGCAGCATCAACTTTCATGCATGTAAAATGTATTTAACATCACGATTTTCACATCAGTTAATGTCGTTTGCCATCAATGCTCACTATTGAATTAACCAAGGCTCTGCTTGAAAAACAAGACAGTTCTGCTGCGTCATTTTTTCTTACTTATTGCTTTAATGATCTTGAAGAGTTCTGCAAATGTAAAACAAAATGAACGACATAAAATCGTTGCATGCATCTACAGATGTGAGTCAAAATGTTAGATCATTTAAATGATGAATCTGAGATGTGATAAAAAAAATATTCGTTGAACGCATTATGCTCGCCTTTCAGTGCCAGGCAGAAGTCGTTGACATTTCAAGCACCCTTAAAAGAGCTAGACGACAGTGTTGCAAGAATATGACCTTTCAGATAAAATATAACTTGAAGAGAGCCAAAGCAACGAGGGAGAAGACTTAGTTCAACATCAATTTAATGTGCTAAGGAGGTGTTACCTCAATCCATCAAAACATGAACATGGCGAAGGGGTGGAAACACGAATGGAGAAAACGTGGAGAAGGTATCGCAAAAGATGACTATATTGTGTTCTCAAATCAAAATCGATATGTAACATCGTGGCGCCATCAGAGGGCCTCTGGTAGACACATACACACATCATCCCTTCCGCATGCAAGCATACCAAGTAAAACCCTCCCATCAATAAAAGAATCTAGAAATGATAAAAAACAAGAATGTTTTCGTCACTGAATCGTACATGGATCTCGTTTGCATCTTCCCCCACACCCTCACACACAGACACACACACACCCTCACACAGACACACGCACAGGGCGGACCGGTATAAGATGACGATGCCACGCCAACACTCTGCAAAATTCCTCGGAGTAACATTTATCCTCCGGGCGATAGCTTTTACAGCGAAGGTAAACTTAAATTCATCTCCCTCAGCAAACTAAAAGCCCCCCTTCAGCATGTTTAGAACTTCCCCTGCGGAAACTACCGAAAAAGACATTCATCACACTTTGCGGGCCACATACCTGTCGAGTGTATACCCATCTCAAGAAGATAGCTGGTGGGATTCGGTCACATACTAGTAGTCAAGTTTTTCATTAAGAACGTGTCATTGAATAACTAGGACTACGAGGACAAACTTCAAGTCAACAACTTACATGAACATGATGAATCAAACGGGACAGGACGTGGGGTAGGAGTTGAAGAGCAGGAATAGGAATGTTTTAGGAATGAACACAAAGAGAGTGTAATCAAGATAAATCATAACACGTAAAAACATTTTTTAGCAAATGTAGAGAAACACTGTCATTAAACAACTAATGTACAATTATGTCTGAGAGGCAGCTTCTTATGATATAATAACCAGTAATAATGGATTGTCTGCACGAATTAAGACGTTCAGTCCCATTTAATGCGTCACTGATTATACTACTAATAAAGAGCCTTATAAACAAAGTGAATTTAATAGAATTCCATTAAGAACGGTTTATTACACTTTTACATCTTGATGTGATAAATTCTTGACTTTTGCCAGCCATTGACAAGTCATATAATCAAGAAAACCCACAAGTCACCGTCATTGAGAGAGAGTAAATCTAATCAGCACAAATTAGGCCCCGTCGCCAGGTTGAATTTACAACGTTCTAGCCTCATTCTGACGACACCCACGTGCAGAAAATGGGGATTGAAATTGAATTTCCATTTCAAATCCCTTCTCTTTCTGACTCTCCTTCGATTGAATCAGACTTGACCATGCTTACAGGTTCATTGAAGGTCGAGAGTATTAGTTGGGGAAAGTGCCCCTAGGTGTGTCACCCCCGTTTCACCTCGGGATGAATATTAATTACATTATACGAAGAGTTCCGAGTGGAACACGGTGGTTTCCGAATGGCCTACACCCTGGACGTAATTAAGAACAGTGTGTCAGAGGTCCCTTCATTGGATTGTTCCTCATTACTGGTGATTAAAGGTAATAATGTAATATAATTTGACTTAACTTGTCACGAAATGCCTGAAACAAGGCCTATTAAGTATATCATCTTTAGGTGTTTTCAAACTATACATTCATGAATACATTCCGCTCTTGGTCTAGCAAATCAAGGCTTAATTGTACAAACCAACAATAATACATCTAATATCGTCCATCCCGGTTTATGAAAACAATGTAACTAAAATACACTTCAAAAAAAGGAACATCGTTACAATCATTCAAGAATATTTTTTAACAATTGTTTAAAAAATTATTTCTAAAGTGCAAATTTCCCTTCTTTTTATTTGTATGTTTTCTTTTACAATTTTGTAATTATGTAACGTGTATTACTATAGTACTACAAAACAATGCTTAAAATTTCAAGCACGTTGTTTATACCCGTCACTCACTTTAAATCAATTAAAATAGTTAAAATTCTTATACATTTGTTTAAATTATTAACTTGTTTGATTTTTAAACAACTTGTTTAAAAGTTTAAACAATATTTGCGAGAGAGACGGCCTTCAACAACGTGCTTATCTTTTTAAAGCGTTCCTATAGTGTACTATGTGCAATTTCTTTTAGTACAGAATTCTCGTTGTCATAGTTATTTCAAGATATACACCTAGAATTTTATATAGGTAACTTTTTTTTCAGTGATGGTTAATTTGGTTATCTGTTGTATTATTTCGTTTCCCTTCTGATGATATTGTTATATCAGTATTACATGAATATTTTTCAATCGTTGAATAAACAAATTTATTAGAAATTACAAAAAAATGAAGTGATGCATGAAAGAAAATGGTAATTACCCAAATCGAGCGTATATATACCAACGATGGAAATACCAATACCACACACAATGTTACTATTTTTTCAAATGAAATTTTCAAGAACCTCAATGCATGTGCCATATTTCATTTCTGCAAGCATCTGTATAAACAGCAAAATATGCTTTTGAAACCAATCAAAGCAAAATAAATCCCAAAATAAAAGTCCCCCCCACTTTTATCTTAAAGAGGGCGATGTCAGTTCTATAATTATACACAAGGTATAACGTCTCGGCTTTGTTCAAAAGCAAGTCAAGGGTTTTATTATCCTATTATAAGGAAGGGGTAGTGACGACTTTTATAAGTGACGGTATGATATGAATTATGGGCCGAATTCCGTCATATCGTATGACGCATTGTCGTTTGATAATATGACCAGAGGGTTCGGATTACAAAGTGTCTCCAATTTATGATTTTTTTTAAAGTTCACAACAGGTTGAAATATAAAAAGGAAACAATCGGTATCAAGTTCTTATAAAATTGTCTGAAATCGGAAAATATCAAGGACTATAAAGCTTAGAATGTCTTGTCCAATTTCTGATGAAATTTAATCTAATCGCCCCAATTCTTAAAATGTGAATGCGATTATGATTTTTATTACTTATACAAAACTCCCTTTAAAGACTACTTTCAAAGTGATGGGTTCTGATATTTTATAGGCATGAAGAACTAAGATAATGGATCAAAAGGTTATACTTTGAAGGAATTATTTTCACGACTTGAAGACAGAAACAACTCTGTTTTGAACCTTGATCATGTTGATATGAAAGTTCGACCAAAAAATGAAATGTATCCAGGTGGTTTTAAAACGAACTTGATCTAATGTTAATATCTCTGAAATGGCTTAGAAAGGAGTAAATACGAATGGTATTGAAAATGGAAGTAAACGGTTGGTATGAATACTTAAAGGTATTGTTTAACTTTGTGAGCAGCCGATTTAAAAAATTCTCAAACCAGGATGAAACATGTGTACAAGTGCATGTATTAGAACTAATAAACCCTGAAAACAACCATTATTGAGAATGAAAAGCTAAAACTGCAAGGCAAACCCCGATTTTGTAAATAGGCGTCTTATAGACGCCTAAATAGTACACATAAGTGTATGGATGAAATTAAGATGGTGTTTCAGGTCACTTTATATTTCAATTTTTGAAGCACTAAATAATTATTTTTGAATGCACTTTTTTCTGGGCTTCATTTTTGTAACATATCACAGACACAGGTGACAAGTGTGACCTTCTAGCTCAGATTTGTTAAAAGTCAAACCAATGTTAACCAATCACTTTAAAATCCGATTTCATCCTCCTTTCAATTCAATTTTAAATATCCAATTATTTTACACGGTGAAGGGGGTTTTGTTCAGACTTTTGTTCTCAAATCATCTAATCCGCCCTATATCCATGCTTCTCAAACACATCTTTGAATATTGTGGTCGTCCGTAATTTTCAAAAATGTCCCCCATCTAAAATATGAAATGGCAGCGGAAGCCGCATTTGTCATTGGTTATTGCAGCACAATGCAGATAGATGCTTCTATATAGCCATGATAGCGGTTTGGGCCAATTCTTCATTCTCATATTTTTCAGCGTGAGATGAGGAAAGGCTCGGTACATATCTTTTCATTAGTACATGGAGGTCATAGCGAGGTTGAAAATGAGCCGAGCTGAGCTGAGGAGAAGGCTCTGATGGGATGCTTGCAAATGAACTCTCTATTTTTGTTTTCCGCCGTTGTTCTATTCCGGCATGTAATATATCTGATTACTTTCTTCGTGTAGAGCAATGGAGACGAGGCCTTTATTGAAATGTATACCGTGGATCCTAACTAAAGTGCTGGGATAGTGGAAATATTATTGGATTGTTAAAGTGGAACAAAGGCGGGCGGACGTGAAATGGGAGGGAAACATGGGGGCCGTTTGAGCAGCAAAATTTGTCGGTTCTTAAGAGCACTTAGCTGTTTGACTCTGTGCTGCCGCCCAAATTTGAGACAGAAAGAGTGGCACCTGTAATTCAGATCTCGTCCAGTTAAATGTGATGGAAGGAGCCTTTTTTATCATTTCAAGTGTTGCTCCTAGTCCCTTGTGTCGCAATCACACGACAGAATAAATTTATCTAAATTTGACAAACAAGGGAAGACACTGCGCATGTGTTTTCAGTACATCTCAAAATTTGGCGGGTATGCGCTCGTGTTGACCGTTAGTGAAATGAAGCACATGATAACATTAATTTTGTGTAATGTTCAATTCGCGTGTTAAGACTCACATCGGCGCGAAGTTTAATTCGCTCAAATGTAAAAGGGAGACGATGGTAACAAAATAAGACAAGAAATTCAGGGGTAGCGAGAGAAAAAAATCGAAAGGTGTAGGCCTCCAGCATGTATGCATGCATAGCCTAATCTATTTCACATCTTTGGGCGTTCGAAAATTAAAATTATAGGACGACTCCAGGCGGAATAAGCAAGAAATTGTTAAAGTGAAAAAAAAAATGCACACTCATATTGCCCTGACCCCTCCTTCTATTTACCTCACCTCAATCTACGAAACTTATATCTCCATGGTAACGTATTTTAAACGTTCGAGGAACTTGAATCAGACGGACGTTCATGAAGTATTATGCTGGAATTAAATTCTATCCGCATCCCGAATGTATCATATGTTTTAAATCAGTGCATTTATCGAAGTAGTGATGTTTATTGGATACTTGTGTCTCGAAACCAATTTAGCCAAGCCGGATAAATAAATTGGAGGCGTTATTTTTCATATCCGAACAAACGTTGCACGCCTATGTGCGCACCGCCCAAACGCTTCAAGAAAGAAAATATGAATCATTTAAGTTTGATATCCGACATCTAATTCTGAAATCCCTTTCAGACAAAGAACATTAAACTGTTTGTATATTCAATGTAGTCCCCAATTCGATAAATGACGATTGTAAAATAATCAACGCAGGCTTGGAACATGGAGAGCTTTTGGTCACACAAAAGGCATATCAGATTGCTATATCAGATACTTTGGTGAATGTTTTGCTGTGAAATCGAAATGATCAAAATAATATTTACATCCATATTTCAATTTACTTCTGATATTTTCCGTCATAATCTTAATGATATATTCTGTGGCATGAAGCATTGCTCATTCAGAAGAGACAACTAATAAGAGGGAATCCCGACAAATATAAATTCAAATGTTAGGCGTATCTCCTTTTAACTAAACAACCGCGTATATATCTCCACACTTTTGATGATTTCCACAACTGAAAAGGAAGAAAAAAAAGACGACCTTCAAAAGGCGAAAAGGATATACGTAAAGGGTTTAGATAAAGGTTAAACAAATTGTAAATCGAACAGATAAACATAGAACTCTGTTTGGAGGTGTTTAATTAGCACCTGTTACTGAAAATTTGAGACAAGTTTTGTGTTCGGTTGTACTTCCAACCTATTTCGTTCCCACTGACATGTGAACACGGTGAACTGTTCACACAATACACGTTTAATACATGTATATGGACAAACGCGATTCAACAACTGCAGTTATATCCGATGTGAATGTATACAGAAGTATTAAAACAAAGGAGTTGAAAATTGGTATGACAGAGGTGTCAGAACCAGCATGTTTGGAGGCTGTGCAACCGAGGCATTGCTGCAATTAATCGATTTAGGCGCCCGTCCTAACCACAAATATAATTTATAGCATGGATTATAACAAATATAATTTCATTGTGATATATCAAATTGAAATATGAAAGGTCAGACTATGACTGACGTTTCCTCAAATCAACATTAACAGATAAAATTATCATAATGCTCTATCGACAGCTAAATTTGCAAGCTTGATAGGGGGTCTATATCATTACATTAGGGGGGGGGGTATTTACAAACTTTTATCGTATCAGACAGGTCAGAATATAATATATTGCTTCATTTGATTTATATCACTTAATAGATAAAGACGGTGTACAGCTAAGAATCAAAATCTGATACGAATTTAAAATGGCGACAATATTTACCCCGTATTTATTCGTTTTTATTTTCCATACCATCTATTTCACAGCACTGTTCAATATTATTAACTGTCCTATATTTCAATTTTTGTTAACATTGGAATCAAATACAATTTCTGTTCACGCGTGAGGCAAGATGAGTTGGAGGCCATTGCGTAAATCTTCAAAATGAGCAGAGATTGTCATATCAAAGAATAGTGGCAAAGAGGACCATTAATTTGGGACAATAATGATTTGAACATTATGGAATGAGTATGAAAACGAGGAAGATGACACACGTAAATTATAAATAAAGTACTGATGGAAGTTATGGATTTATTTTCCTATCGGGAGAGGAAGCAACTTTTGAGATTAAACTTTTATGTGTCCCGGGAAGTAAAGTGAAAAATAAAAGAATTCAGATGTTAATACAGGAGACATGACTCAAATCTGTGGTTTCTCTTATCGATGAAATCATGAAAGTTACCGAAATTTGTTATTTTCATGTCTTCCGACCGTCTCCATTGTTGTGGCATTCACCTTGAATTGATTTGTCATATATATATCAAAAACTAAATAAACATCTATGACATATCTTATTCATTTGGTTAGCTTTATCATTCATTAGAGCTTGCCGGCAATTCTGTGACATTGTGACGATAAGGAATTGCCTATTAATTTTGTTATAGACTAAAATAATGTTCCATATCACATATCCTTGTGTTTCATTGTCTGCATTGATTTAGGAATTGCTACAAGCCCGGAACAAGGTTACGAGTTATCAGGTAGTACAAAATTCGGATGCGCTATTAACAAAGTTTGGCTGCTGAAATTCGATTGTATTATCATTCATTCAAAAGAAAATGACTGTTAACCTCAAAGTGGTCATGACACTTTGAAGTCAATTTAGACGTTGTTTCTGAGCTCTCCACAGACAAGACAGACCTCAATGATCTGATGATGATTTTGACTCATTTTCTTTAACATGTCACTGTATCTCACATGAACTTGTCATAAGGGTAATACAATAGCCCCAGAAGCAAGGAATGCCTCATAAAACCAAAACGGATCACACCCACAGCAACGAACTTAATCAAGTTGAGGCCCGATACTGCAACAATCATTAGACATTTTTAATTGAGAAGGTACTTTTCAACATCAATTTGGCGAATTTTAAGAAAAAAGGGCGGTACATTGGGGCTACTTCGAATTTGCCACATTTAGTTACCAACCGCATCACAGAATTCAACATGTTCAAATGGTCGGTTTCTTGAAAGGATCACGTATACAATCCCCCGGAGAACCCTTTAACGGCAAAGGTTTCCGGGGCCCCGTTTCACAAAGAGTTGCGATCGATCCGATCAACCACAACTATGGAAAGCCAACATCTATAATGCAAATTTGTTCAAAATAGTTTTCTATATAGGCCTATGATGTATATTCACACATCCATCGTTCTCTTGAAGATTAAGTGTGATTCTTTTTGTTTACTAAGGAGATTGTGCAAATTTCTTGTAGAAAAAATAATGGTAAGGATGGATTTCCACAAAATTAAGATTGATTGGATCAATCGTAACTGTATGTAAGACGGGATCCAGGATGTGCACGAAACGCCAAATATTAAATAATTGCGTCATTCCGACAGCCCTTAGAGTTCGAATCAACCGAACTACAAAATCAGCATGATGTTCATGTTGTTACTTAAGAAGATTTGATTTGTTTTCACTTGTTTGAATAATTTGTTATTGCTTGCTATTTCTATGAATCTTGAAAATTAATTAAGACTTGAATATTAAAAACAAAGTTTTGATTTTAAGTTTTAATATTCAACATTATCAATGAGGCCTGGTAAGTGACAAGAAGGAGTTCAGACCTGTCAAACTTTGATACTTGATGACTGATTTACTTGACCGTAATGACAGCATGATATCGATGAATAATAATTCAAATCAAGGGTACTGCATGTCAACTGGAGCCCCTCTATTATGTGCCTAATGAGGGTTAATGCTTTAAACCAAACACCCTTCATTGTGTTTATCATGGCCTTCGTATCTGGTTTCGGACCAGGGTCGTCCGATCACGAGACTCGCCTCCCTACCGCTAAGCCTCCCAGGACTGTCTGCTTGGGATGAGACATCCCGCCACACCCTGAAATGTTCCTTTCCCCCTCTACGTGTGAATGTGACAATATCCCATGAATGTGACAATATCCCATGAATATGTAAAGAGACCTTACAAGTTTGTAGACATGGTGGATGAGCTACCTTGAAAGGAGTCTGGTCGCCTCATCCGTCTTCACTCAAGTACACAGAATCCGATACACGAACTACTCAGGCATAAACAACATCAGATGAGACATGATACCATGAAAGGGGCGACCTCCCGGGTTTGAATATCCCCATCAGTCTTCATGGGGCCGAACGAGGCTGATGAAGCAAGCCACTTATTTTTTTTAAATGATGGTAAATCAGCAAACAATATGCATTTCAACTCTTTACATGCGTGCTCTATTTTCTTTAATTTTAAAATCAAGCAAAATTATTTCGGTCAGCTTGATTATTGACCTCAAACGTAGCCAAATATATATTTTTCTTTCTCCACGTTCTTGTGGTGAAGATATAAGGAAACACAATTTCTACGGGTACGTTTTTAGACATGACGTGACCTTTCACTTTGTAATTTAATCCTTCTCTAGTATTTTTGCTGCCAATAACCTCATCTGCTCATGTACTTTCCACTTTAGTACTCACAGTACGAACCATAACATTAGGATATGCATATTTTCATGTAAAAACCTGTTTTCACACATATATCCAACCTGTCACTCCCTCTCTCCTTCTCTCTCTCTTACACACGCACACACACACCCACACACGCGCACCTATACCCTTCCCTCCATCAGGGTAAAACCTTGTGTACAAAACAATGTCTTCAACCTTCTTAGGTGGGCCTCCTATCTCAGACATGCAATAGCCAAGAGATAGTCCTACTTCCTGTCCTCTCCGCGCGATGTTTACATCTACGTCAGATAACGGTCGGTCCAGCATGCATCCCA